>NC_068328.1:6060606-6363636 GCF_000147395.1 Oryza glaberrima
CCAGCGCCGACCTCGGCTCATCGCGTGCCGCCAGCAGCCCGCGCCCGCTACCGCCTCGCCTCCTTTGCCCTCGCCGCCGCCTCCGCTGGCGGCAACGGCTGCAGGTAGAACCTCTCCTTCACCGGAGGGCAGTGGTAGGAGGCCGAGCTTGATGGGCTTGGCGGCCTTGGTGAGCGCCGCCTGCGCGAGGGCGCCGCCGGTGATCCCAGTGGCGACGAGGCCGAGCATGGCGCAGCGGCTGGTCTGGACGTTAGCGGCGGTGTCGGCCGTGACAGGCGTGGCCTCTGATGGAACGCTGATGGAGAAGAGAGAGAGAGAGAGAGATTGGGAGAGAGAGAGACTGACAGGTGGGGCTCACCTATTTTTTTATAAATAAATTGTTGACTGGACTGCCACGTAATCAAAACCACCGTGGATTAAGCCAGAGGGGTTATTTGTCCGGTTTACAAAGTTGGGGGTGAAAAATGTCCGGTTTTGTAGTTAAGGGGGGTAATTTGGTCGACCGCGATAGTTCCGCGGGAGGAGGGGGTAATTCGTACTTTTTCCTTTTTTATAATTAGTTATAATACCACGTAAACGTGACGTTAGATGAAGATTAGGTCACGTGCCACGCATGCACTTGTAGGATGAAATCATAGTCTCAACCACTTGTGAGACCAAGACGGGTCGGTTTTAATAATTGATGGAGCTTCTATGTCATGTTTTTGTGGTTGAAGGACGATAATCATACTGAGATGATAGAGAGAGCCATCTTTTTTTTTTCTATTTTGCAATTTGTTGGACTGGAAGTCCATCTTTTATGCGGTGCAGCCGTGCAGGTTCTGCCATCTGCCGTTCAGGGAGACAGAGAGAGCCTTAGGGTCCATAGAGCATTAAGTTACAAACAAAGTTCGTAGAAGTAACTAAGTATATGTCAGATCATGGATTCGACAAATCTTGGCTATACGAACTGAATTAAACATGGCAAAGTGTCCCTCACAAAAAATGACAGTGAAAGTTTATCAAACAGATGCATTATCAACCGAAATTCGCCCCAAAAACTGTTCGGTGCCTTACTATAAAGAGGTGGTGGTTTGATACAAGTTGATGCGAAACATAAAAACTAGATAGGTACCCCGCATATTGCTACGGGAGAATTACGTGATAATATAGAGATATGAGTTCTAAAATTTTCTTTCTTACCTATTATATGATTTTTTTTCATGTGTTTATATATTTTTGTACCTTTATCAATTATCCTAAGGATGGTTGTATGGTGTTTCTTTTGGAGGGAAGAGATAGAATTTACACCCCTGATGAATCATCCAAAGGCTAAAAATAATTGAGATAATGTGGCTTCATGAGAGAAGAGAGAATTAGCATTAACTATATTTAGTGGAGATAAACTTTATAGATATATAGGATGTGATAAGATAACAAGGTGTAGCATGGTAATTCTCTCAGCAGCCAATTCACAAAACAAAAACAACAGAAACTCTCACATCATATTAAAAACAACACAAACTCTTCAATGCACAAATCCTCCGGGCTAAACGCCGCGCAACTGCTAAAATGGAAGATCAAAGCTTCCTAATCCTATGACAACAATTTTCTTTCTTGTGCTAGTCATATTCCCTTTGCTGATACATACATGGAACGGAATGCAAAGTAGTATATAGCTGTGTAAAGTTGCAAATGAAATCCCCTGAATGCCAGTGCTGCATCTGCATGTATATAAATTAACCGGGTGTTCTTCACGAGCGCACACCGTTGGGGAAGGACGCGTCCAGCCATCCACCCTTCTTGGCGCGCTCGACGTAGCAGCAGAACTGCTTGCCGGCGTCCGGCACGTCGAGCGCGAGGTCGTCGACGCAGCCGGCCACCCGCTCGAAGCCCTTGGTCATCTGGTTCGGCGTGATGAGGCCGCGGCCGTAGCACTCGACGAGGAGGCCCCACAGCCGCTCGTCCTTGCCACGCTTCTCCATGATCGCCACCAGCGCCTTCTTCACCACCTCGTGGTGGAAGAATGGCATCCCGAGCTCCTTGATGCACTGGCACGCCTCCCGGATGTCGCCGCCGCAGTCGTACTCCTGCAGCAGCCTGCCGATCTTGTCCTTCACGTCGTCCAGCTCCCACCCGGCCTTGCCGGTGGCGCCGCCGCCCCAGCAACGCAGTATCCGCTCCGCAGAGAGCTTCGCGCCGAGCAGGGCACGGGCGTTCCGGAGCGCCAATAAGCCGGTGGAGGAGCCCCCTGGCTTGCCGCGGCCGGCCTCCTCCTCCATTTTCTCTAGGTTCGATGGCGCGATCACCTCGTCGACCACTGACCTGGCGAAGAACATGGTCAGGTCCTCGACGATGGCGGGGTTGTCCAGCGCGGCGTCCTCGGCGGACTCGATCAGGAGGTGGAACCCCGACACGACGTCCTCCGGCGGCATTCCGAGCGAGGACAGCAGCACGGACGCCATCTCCTTCTCGCGGCTCTTCCGGTCCATCGCGGAGGTGATCAGCTTCTTGACGAAGATGGCGTTGTAGGAGGAGGAACACGCGTAGTTCTCGGCCTCCAGGCTGCTCATCACCTCGATGATGTCCCCTGTCAAGAAGTACTCCTTTATGATCGACAATGTCTTCGCCTTGAACTGCCGCACCGCAGCGTCGTCCTCGACGACGGCCTTCTTCGGCTCGGGGCCCAGCGGCTTCAGCGACGACGCGCAGAGCCATCCCTCCGACGAGGCCTTCAGGATCATCGATTTCAGGAGGCGCCTCGCGTTTGGCACGTCGAGCGTCAGATCGTCGACGGAATCGATGAGGCGGTTGAACCCTTTGGTGATCTGGCTCTCGTTGATGATGCCTTCGTCGGACGCCGACTTGAGGAGATCCAGGATGTGCCCCTCGGCGCCGCCGCCGCGCTCCATGGCGAGGGTGAGGGCGCGCTTGACGATGTCGTGGTGGAAGAAAGAGATCTTGAGGCCCCTGATGCACCGGCAAGCCTCTCCGATGTCGCCGGCGGCGAGGTACTCCTCGAGGATGTCGGCGATCTTGGCCTTGGCCTCCTCCACCGTGATGCTCTTGCTCCCGCCCCACCTCTGCAGGATGATCTCGCCGTGGTGCGGCACGGACAGGTAGCTTTTCTCCGCCCTGTGAAGAACCTCGGCGCCCTTGCATCCCTCCGGCAGGCACGGCAGCTGCTTGGCCAGGAACGCCGGCGGGAGTATGTCGTCGATGATGGCGCGGGCGACGAACACGGCGAGGATGTCGACGGCGTCGGGCGTGTCGACGGACAGGTCGTCGCAGGACTCGGCGAGCTTGCCGAACCCCTTGTACACCTGCGGCCGGTCGATGACGTCGCCGTACAGCGAGGACAGCAGCACGGCCGCCATCTCCTTCTCCCTGTCGTGGCGGTCCATGGCCACCGAGACCAGCTTCTTGACGAAGTAGTAGTGGTAGCACGGCACGCGCAGCTCCCTCAGCTCGTTCGCCGTCGCCGCGACGTCGTCCGTGGAGAAGTACTCCTCCACGATCGTCGTGGCTTTCCTCTTGAACTGCATGAACTCCTCCGACGACACCGTCGGGCTTCGCAGCAGGCTCGCGTCCTGATGACAAATTAACCATCTCGCCATGATAGTTAAAAGAAAAAAAACGCAGAGGCAAAATCAATGCAAATACGGATCTACCTCGGCGGCGGCGCATTGGATCGCCGGCTTGTGCATCGCGGGAGGAACAAGATCATCAGGACGGGACTCCATGGGGGACATGCTGCAACTCGTTCAAACTCAAACCATCCGAGTTCCGCAAGCTGCAGATGCCCCCTGCTGCATGCAGGGGGAGACGCCTGTAACCTCGGTTATTCTTGACGTGGCGTCCACCAAATGCATGCAGGCGCCACGATCCTCAACTTGTTACATGTACAGAGACGATCGGTGATGAGAAGAACACCAGAATTATTCCGCCCCGAGTTGTCGAGATCGAGAGGCTGCCGTGTTCATCTGGTATTATTTGCCTTTGGCAGGGACAGCTCTAGCTCAGGGAGCGATTGAGAGAGAGCTGTGAGGAGCGAGGGCAGCAGAGGCCATGGCTTTTATGTGTTCGGTTCGAGCCTCCCGAGCAAGCAGGAGGAAGAATGGCCACACCATGCAAATCTCTGGACCGAGTCACTGGGAAGTGGGCCCGGGCGTTCCAGGTACAGGATGCAGGCGTGGACACGGTGCATGCCGATTACCGAGATGGGAATTTAGGCAGTTGGATCCGATGAACCGGGTCGTGGCCCCCGCGGGAAACGGCCGAGCGGTTGAATCGGTCTCTGCATCCGTGCATATCAACCAGATTTGGAGTTGCCTATTAGCCGCATACGGCGGATGCGCGTGAATTTTCGTGATGCCGGTGTCATGCTGGATTCCAACTCGATCATATCCTAAGTTCGAACCGAGTTCTAATTGAAACCAGTGTGCCACCCTATATACGAAATTTTTATACTCACGCTCTGAATACTAGAAAACTCTCTGCACTCGTTCAATCGATCAAGCAATTCGCTTCCATGGCTGTTTTCACACGATCGTACCCCATGGACGTCGACGACGAGTTAGCCGATGATCTCGACCGGATCAGTGCCCTCCCCGACGACTTGCTGCACGTCATCCTCTCCATCCTGGGCGACGCGACCATGGTCACGAGGACGGCCGTGCTCTCGCGGCGATGGCGACGCGTGTGGACCCATGCCCAGAAGCTCTCCTTTGTCGACACGGATCCGAAAATACGAGCCAAGCCGGGCCAGTTCGGTGGTTTCGTGGACTGGGCACTCGCCCAACGCGGCGATGATAACATACAATCTCTCAGTATCTCCATGCCCACCAGCGACAGCGCCACGCCAGAGCAGATCAATGACTGGCTCCGCTACGCCATGCAACACACCATCAAGACATTAAAACTTTGTTCGCCTTATCATTCAAGCTATGAGACGGATGATGATCACCCGCTGCCAATTCTCGAGTTGCCCAGCAATGCGAGGACGACGTCCATCGAGCTAAGACTGTCCTCTTTTCGGCTCCGACTCCCTGTGTCCCCGTCGGCAAGGTACGAAGCGCTGACAGAGCTAAACCTTAGGTCGATGTGTTTCGACGAGGAGGAGGCCGGTGCCCGCACCCTCGGTGACTTCGTGTCGACATGCTGCCCTCGCTTGCGTAAGCTCGAGATCTGGGGCCTGAAGAAGTTAACTCAGCTAGTTCTGTGTACCGAGGCACTCGAAGAGCTTGACGTTAACTACTCAAATGATCTACAGAAGCTGGACGTGAATGCGCCCAACCTACGGGTCCTCGGCATCAAACTCTTCATAATCAGCCTGCCGCTCATTGACGAGAACTCCAACAAGCACCTGGTGGTCGGAATTGTGGCACCGATGCTGGAGGAAATTGACATGCACATCTGGGCCGACCGTCACATGCACATATGCATATACACGATCGAACAAGCGTTCGCCATCTCAGGAACCTTGGCCTACGCATGCGCGGACAGTACTCGTGCAATACTGACTACGGTTTATGGCTCCTCAAGAACTGTCCTAACATCGAGCATTTAGACATATATCTTCGACACATGTTCTCCATGAATGGGCTCATTGACCTGATGGACAAGGGCGCACCTCGTCTTCACAAAGTCAGGAGCATGGTAATGAAAACATCTTACTTGTGGCCGGAACATCGTTTTGTGACATGTGTACGGCCGTTGCTCCTGATGTGTCCTGGCCTAAGATCGTTTTGCGTCAAGATTAGTGGTAGGGATAAGGTGAGTTGATTTCCTGAAATATATATCTAGTACTATGTTGTTCTCTATATAATTAGCTACTATATATATGCAATATCGCATCCTCAAAATACAGGCGGCTTACATTAATGCTTTTCTGTTTTCTTTATCCACAGATACCACTATTTGAGGACCCAAATACATTGGCGAACCAACCCAACATTACCATGGATTTCCTACATGAGGCAAGTATAATTGGCTTCACAGGAACAGATCAAGAGATGCACCTCGTGAGTTTCTTGTTTGGGTGCTCAACTTCAATCACGTGCATGACTATTCTGCCAGAATGTGATGACAACGACGATCCAAACCGTAGCCAACTACTAGAAATTCCATTTACTGGGCACGGTTGTTGGCATTTTCAAAGAGATAAATATACGTGGAAGCGAACGCAATATGAAGGTGCACAAGGGAAGAGTTGTGCATATTGAGATTTAACCATCCCTGTCCCTCCAACCAAGAGAACTGGTAGACCCGAGGGCTCGTTTGTTTTGCGATGATGCATCAAACATTTGGGGGAAATCCAAATGTTGTCCATGAAGACCTATGAACTACCGTATCATAAAGAAATAGACGTCTGAAATTTATCCACATCACTATGATTAAAACTTTTATTCACAAATTTAATAATGAGTAAAAGTTTTACAAAGAGTAAAAGTTTAACTCATGGAGATATGGATAAATCTCAAACGTTTACGGTAGTTTATATGTTTGCACTATATATGTGGTTTGCATCATGTATTTGCTTCATTTGTATCGTATGCATCAAGCAGCCCTCGTGTTGTGTTTCTAGTATAGTTTGTTTTTGACATAAAAAATAAGTACATATACTCTTGTCTTGGGAGTTCAGCGGACCTTTGACTTTTTTTTTCTTAGCAAACGAAATACATGTAGTTCAATTGGTTAGGTTTCTAGTGATGAAACTCGTCCACTAGAGTCTGATATTTATCTGCCGCATTGTCCGACTAGTATAAATGGCCAAATGAGCCACCCGGCCCGGCCCAATCTGAGATCAATCAGGCTGGCACGACCTAACCTACACGTCGGGTCGGGCTGGGTCCGCCCATGGGCTACACCAATGACCCAGACATGACCCAAAACATTTGGGCCGGGCCATCCTAAAGGCACAAAAACTCGTGAAAACCCATTGTGCTTCTCCTTGCAATAAGTCTATTTTTTCTCCCTCATCTCTTTGGGCCGTGTCTTATATGACTAGAATAAGTCTATTTGCATCCCTCTTCTCTTTGGGCTAGACTTTATATGGCTGAAATAAGTCTATTTTGTCTCCCTTATCAAATTTGACTCCGTGATCATTGGACCATGCCAGACCAGCCCACTGTTCCAAGGTAGAGACCCAGACACGATCCAACTTTCGGGCCAGGCCAGACACTAGTCGTGTCGTGCCGTGTCGTGCCTGAGCCAAGCCTGGGGCTAGGCCGTCGGTACTTGGGTCTTATGGCTATCTATACCGACTGCTTTTACTACGCCGTGGCCCGTCGATGAGTGAGGGGGTGAGATGGGATGCGGAGACCGGACGGCTGTGTCCTGTTCAATTCCGATCTGCATGCCCGATTGGATGCTCTAGTTGGGAACTCATCCGATTCCCCAGTTGTCTCTCTACAGTATAAACTCGTTAATCGATCGATCAAATCTTGATTACGTAAACTGTGCAGGAATTTCGCTCTCATGGCAACTTTCGCACGTGCTGATACCATGGATGACCACGACGATCCAGCCGATGATCTCGACCGGATCAGCGCCCTCCCCGACGACTTGCTACACATCATCCTCTCCAATCTGAACAACGCGACTACGGTGACGAGGACGGCCGTGCTCTCGCGACGATGGCGGCGCGTGTGGACCAATGCCCAGGCGCTCTACTTTGCCGATATGAATCCCAAACGACGACGGGCCATCAAGCCAGGCCAGTTCGGTAGTTTCGTGGACTGGGCGTTCGCTGAACGCGGCGACGCTGACATACAATCTCTCACTATCCACATGTCCTACCGCAAGAGCGCCACGCAGGATCAGATCAACGACTGGCTCCGCTACGCCATGCGACGCGCCGTCAAAGCTTTCAGGTTTTATTACTTTTCGAACGCACGTGATGGTCAGGACCTGCAGCTGCTGCCAATCGTCGAGTTGCCCAGCCATGCGAGGACGGCGTCCATCGTTCTATTTCTGGGTTCTTCCCGTCTCCGGCTCCCTGCGTCCCCGGCGGCATGTTACGAAGCGCTGACAGAGCTGAACCTTCGCTGGGTGTCGTTCGACGAGGAAGAGGGCGCCAGCGCCGGCGGCCGCACCCTCGACGACTTCTTGTCGACATGCTGCCCTCGCTTGCGTAAGCTGGAGATGTCAAGCCTGAAGCTGCTGTCTCGGCTAGTTCTGCGCACCGAGTCACTCGAAGAGCTTCGCATTTCCTACGCAAACGATCTACAATCGCTGGACGTGACGGCGCCCAACCTGCGCGTCTTCACCCACACATTCTGCTGGTACGGTTTAACGCTCGATGACTTCAACGCGCGGTCGGTGATCAAAATCGTGGCACCGAGGCTGGAGGAGATCGCCATGGACAACCAAGTGTTCATGAACACTCCAGATTTACATATACATGGCTTGACAAGCGTTCGCCGTCTTTGTGACCTTAACCTAACGGTGCATGGACAATACTGCAGCAACCGTGGCTACGGTTTATGGCTCCTCAAGAACTGCCCTAATGTCAAACACGTAGACCTTCTTCTTAAATCCAGCGTGTTCACCACGGACGAGGAGCTTGCTGATCTGACGGACGAGAGCGCACCCCGGCTTCACAAAGTTAGGAGCATGGTCTTGAAAACATCTAAGTTGCCGCACCACCATTTTACGGCAAGTGTACGGTCGTTTCTTCTGATGTGCCCTGGCCTAAGATCACTCTGCATCAACATTACTGAAAGGGGAAAGGTGAGTTAATTTTCCAGAAAATATTTAGCACCGTACTACTATTCTCTATGAGATTTACTACCGTCCAGCAGAGGGAGGCGGTACCAAATCCTAGCCGTCCGTTGGGACAGATTAAATGGTTGAGATTGCTCGGTACCGTGCGGTACCATTAGCCCTTATAGTGGTACCGTTTCTTCAAGAGAGGTGGAAGGGTAGTATAGACTTTTTGCATGTAAGGGCGAGACGCCGGCCTCTAGGGTGCGTGGTGGGGTGTTGATGGCGGCACCAGGCTGTGGGTTCCAGACCCGATGTCGATTGCGGCGGTAGGTAGCGAGGTGCGCTGCGGGGCCAGCATCGACGGATGGCGAGGTCTGGGGCCAGCGTTGATGGCGGCGGCGACGAGCTGCGGGGTTCAAGGGTTCGAGGTGGCGTGCAGCCTGCGAGATCCAGCCCCAGCTTCGACGGCGGTGGCGAGCATCGGGGTGTGTCATAGGGCTAGCGTCGGTGACGACGTGCTGCGAGATCCGATCCCGGCGTCGATGGCAGGGCTGCGGGATCCGCAGCCGTGTGCGGCATGTGTGGCCTGCGACTCTGCGAGATCCAGTCTCGGCGTCGATGGCCATGGCGGGCGGCTGCGGTGGCGGTAGGGGCGCTGCCGGCCGCGACAGCGAGGTGGCCGTGGAGAGGTCAGACCAGGTGCCACGGCAGTGGCGGGGGTGTTGGCGGCCGAGGCAGCGAATTGGTCGTGGAGTTGTCGGATTAAGCACCACGCCAGCAGCGACGAGTCGTCGGACCAGGCGGCGGCACCGGCGGCAAGGAAGAACTGCAAAGACGCGCATATGAGGGAGGAAACAATGGACGCAAGCATGCAGCGGGGTCCAAGAATGAGAATTTTTCTTTTTTGACGAAGAACTCAGGAACAAGATTAATTGACTCAATATTGGGAGAGATTTTTACTCATTCCCAATCCTACCCCTAAACATTGGATGGCCAGATTTGTTTCAGTACCTGGTGGTACTGGTACCTTGGGTACCAAGTGCTGAACAGTAGCAAATCTCATTCTCTATACGTAGTACTAGCTGAGCACAAAATTCTCTCTCTTAAACTGCCTACGTGTTTTTACGTTTTTCCTACTTTTCTTTATGAACAGATATCACTATTTAAGGACCGAGATACATTGGCGAATCATCCGAAGTTAACGTTGGAATTGCTTCAGGAGGTAACTATAACTGGCTTCACAAGGACGGATGAAGAGATAGACCTCGTGAGTTTGCTGTTTGGGAGCTCAAGTTCAATCATGAGCGTCACCATACATGCCACTGAAAAGGAGGATACAGAGAAAGTCTCGTTGAAAAATATTATGGTAGAAAATGATGACAACGACGATGATACAACAACTCATCAGCAACTACTGGAAATTCCATTTACTGATCACGGCTGTTGGCGTTTTCAAGGAGATGTATATAGCTGGAAGCGATACACAACAGAGGACGCACTAAGTGACTCAGTGACAAGTGGTGCCTGCTGAAATTTAACCAACTCTCTGTCCCAGATAGAGAGAATTAAACATCAGAGCAAGTTTAATAGTATAGCCCACTGCTAGCTTCAATTCATCTATAGTCAATTTAATAGCAAATTCATACAATAATTGCTTACTATACTATTCATATATGGTCCCACCTATCATACACACACCGCGTCTTGAAGTCCGTGCTACAGCTGGCTAATAGGGGAGCATATCCTATGCACACAGGCCCTCGCGTGTACACACCGTGTACACCAATTAAAATTTATCACAAAAAATTCTAGGAAAATTCATACATGTACTTTCAATAGTATTACATCTACGTGTAAAGTCGCATCTTCAAATTCATTCTACATAGAGAATAACAAAAAAGATAAAATTCTGACAAAATTGCAACCTTAAAACTGTCAGATTTTTTTTTGTTACGGCTAAAATATAATGAATTTGACGTTAAGATTTTAACCCTAGGTGTAATACAATTGAAAATATGTGTATGATTTTTTCTAGTTTTTTTGGTAACATTTTTTAGTTGGTGTGCATGTGTGTATACGTGAGGGCCTGTGTACATAGAATATGTTGCCTAGCTAATAGTCTGCTATTGTATTTGCTCTCAAAGGCTAGCAAGCTATTCGGTTGTGTTGCGAAGTCGAATCCAACATTTGTACTATGCTGTTGGGGCACCATTGCGTTCGATTTCTAGTATAGATCGATATTCTTTTTGGCTTAAAGATTATGTACAAATCTTCTCATATTCTGATCTTTGAATCTTGAAATTTTCTGTAGCAAAACTGAATAAAAACCTTAAACTGGCGTGGTGGTGTTGTGTTGATCACTCGCTCGGCCGTGTGCGCTTTATCCGTGCTGCCCAGGAAAACTCTTTTAATCACCGGGGTTTATACATGGCCTGACAAGCGTTCGCCATCTCCGCGACCAAACTCCATTGATTCATGGACAATACTGCTGCAACACTGACCACGTCTTATGGCTAATAAAGAACGGTCAAGAGCATCTTTTCTAGGTACCACGAGGTATTATGAGGTACGAGGTACCATGAGATATCAATCTAATCTAACCATTGGTTTAGCATGGATATGATCGGGCTAACAAAAATAAGGTCTCCTCTCTTCCATCTGCTCGTATCAGGTTGTCCGTGCCGGCTGTCTGCGCCGCGCCGCCGTCGCATCGAGCCCGCCACCGCCTGCTACCGTCGCGCGAATATGAGGTTGCTGTCGTGCATCGAGCCCGCCGTCGCGTGAAGATGCTTGAGCAATAGGAATTCTGAAGGAAGCTGAAGGTTGTCCAATCGAAGATGCTTGAGCAGTAGGAATTCTGCAAGAGATGGAAGTTTCTTCCAATTTATACAACTTCCCAATTCCCAAATCTAAGCTGATAAGATTTTTCACATAGGCTTTTGCAATCCAGTATGGGATTTTAGCACCAGCATAACCTGAAATCTTTAGGTTCTTCATATTAGAATTTGGCTCAAGGTTACCAAGAATGATTGAACAATCTTCTCTGCTGTTGGTGCCATCATCCTCTGACCATTCTAGAGATAATGAGCCGAGATGTTGTTTTTCCTTCAGCTTCACATTCTTGGCTTCGCATTCGAAGGTGCTTTAACTTTGCCAGTTTGCCCATAAAATCAGATGTGTGGAACAATACCGTTTTAAACAGATGCAAAGATCGTGCCCTTGGCCATATCTGACGCCCTCGACCACGGGGGCGGCCGGATCTGGTAACGAGGTGGCAGGAGTGGAGGCGCTAGGGAAGGGGAGGGGGAGGGCTCCATAGGATGAGGAGGAGCGGAGGAGACGGCAGCCGACGACATCGGCGTTCGTGCTCGAACGCGAACGGAGGAGATGGAAGCCGGCAACCGGCGGCATCTGTTCACCGTCGGTGGGAGAGAGAAGGGGAAAGCGACATACCGTACGGGAGAGGCGGGGGAGATCGCTGGGTTGGGTGTTATTGCGAAATTACCATCTTACCGGCTAGGCTGGTCCTAGCTGATCCAGCAGCGTCTTCGGTCGCTGGGCCTGGAAACATGGGCCGGACCACAACGGGTAAAGGAGGAGGAAAAAGTACACGGAAGGTCCCTCAACTTGTCATCGAGTTATAAAATCGTCCCCAACCATAAAACCATATATATGACATCTCTTAACTAATAAAAACCGGTCACAATAGATCCTTCGGTGATTTTGACCCCGGTTTGTTCTACGTGACGGCTGAATACAGGATGCCATATCGGCACACACTCTCTCTTTCCCCTCTTCTCTCCCTTCCTCTCTCATTTTTCCCCTGGGCATCGCTAGATGCCGCCGCCGCTCCGCTCCACTCTACCGGCCGCTCGACTCGCGATCGTACGTCTGGCCGTTTGCGACGACAACGGGGTCGCGCATTAGATCGGGAGAGATTGGGCACCGGAAGTCCGACGGCGGTGCCGGGGCTCGATTTCTTGTATCAGCGACAGCACGCTCGCCTTCAGCGCCTGCTCCGCCTCCGGTGCCGGCGAGCACCGCCGGCACTGGCGCGACGCGAGGGCGAGGACGTCGAGCACGTCGTCGGCGAGGCCCAGGCGCCCAGCTCGACGACCGGCAAGAGGTCGAGCAGCGTGGCCAGGTCGTGGTTGAGCTCCCGTAGCTCCGCCTCCATCTCGTCTGACTCCAGCAGCAGCCGCATCCGGCTTCGCACCGAGCAATCGGCGACGATCGCCTTGAACCAGGAGCACCTCCCGCAGGCACAGCGACGCCAACCGCGGCAACTCCCCGGCGGCGCCGCACAGCCTCGATATCTATATCAGCTCCCCTGCGGCGCCACACACTCATAATGCAAATGAAAACATTCAGTTCAGATCTATATCAGCTTTATCTGTCATGAATTCTCAGAAGCAGAACTGGCATGGTAAGCTGAAAGTTTGTTTCATCATTGCCAAACCGCCAAATCTAACAAAGTAAATCTAATGAACGAAAACACGAATATTTTAGAGGAAATATGATAACTGAATGTATCCATTACGCTGACACAGACCAATCACGAGCTCGAAGCATCATGACCTGCAACACTGAATGGCATGGTGGATCTAGCACAGTCATTGGGGATTCATTCTTCAAAGGATTCCAGTCCGACAAGCCCGGGGTTAGCACTGTGCATGAACAGAACAGATATAAACAGAGAAGAGTGAGATTTTTCTAAATCAGGGTACAAGAAAAGAAACTAGTCTGCATCAAGAAAAAATTGTACGCAAGCAACAATCGTATTGCCTACTGGAGCCATGGCAACAGAAATGATTTCTTGACGCGTCGATCTATCCCCTTCTTGCAAAGATGGTGACACCACAGAGATATTGGTTCCCCAACCTTAACAGGAGCAAGAGAGGACGATTCAAAACACACAGGAAAAAAACCATATACCATCGATCCATGAAAAAAAAAATCAAATTGAACATGTAGAAGGCAACATGAAAACACAGACCAGAAAGAAAAGATAAACCGCGGCACCCGCAGGTCATCCAACGCGGCCGCCAGTAGCTTAGACCGCCTCGAGATGGACGCGAACGAGGCGCGCAGGAATGGCGCGGGTGTGTCGACGGCGGACAGGTCGCGTGCCAGGCGGTGCAGCGACCGGAGCAGCTCCCTGTCGGACGGCCGCTCGCACGCCTGCCGCCGCCGCCCGCCCGCTCGCTGCAGAGCTCGTCCGCTGCGCGCTCGCGGCCGCTGCCGCTCTGCTCGCTAGCCCGCCGCTGCCGCTCCGCTCGCTCGCCCGCCACTGCCGCTCTGCTCAGCCCGCCGCGCACTCGCTCGCTGCCGCTCCCCTCCCCTCCGTCGGCCGCCGCGTGCTCATCCGCCTCCTCGGGTCGTCTCCATCGACCTCCTACGCCATGTCCCGGCGCAGGCGGAGGCAGCGCCGCCATCACCGCCGCCGCGTCGCCCGTCGCCGGCCGCCGACGCCCTCCTCTCCCGCCGGCGTCCTCCCCACCCGCTGACCAGCTTGCGCAGAGTGGTGAGAGAGAGAAGGAAGGGAGAGAAGAGGGGTGTTGACGTGGACACCCTGACATGTAGGGCCATATGAGTCCCACGCTGACTAAGCAACCACGTCGGATAAAATCAGGGTTAAAAACACCTAAGATGTAAAATGAACGGTTTTGTAAGCTGACGGATGTTGGTTTTGCGGGTTGGGAGACGATTTTATAACTCGATGACAAGTTGAGGGACCTTCGGTGTACTTTTTCCAAAGGAGGATGATCCGTTTGGGCGCATGCGAGATCTCAAGATGCATATGATGCGAGAACTCCAGGAAATGAGGAAATAGCGATAGAATTGGTCTCTGCATCCGTGATCCGTGCGTATCCCCTGTTCCACTGCACGGAAAGTTATCAGATGAGATTGGAGGCCGCTGTCATGTTGGATTCCTCTCTCATCACAACCGATCTACCCAGCCAGATGGCTCCATGAACGGCGACTCAGCCGGTAATCCCATGGCCGGCGGCTCATCAGCCGGTGATGTCGACCGGATCAGTGACCTTCCCGATGATCTGCTGCACCTCATCCTCTCATACGTGAGCGACGACGCGGCCGAGGTGACGCGCACGTCCGTGCTCTCGCGGCGATGGCGGCGCGTCTGGATTCATGCCCAGAAACTCTGCTTCGACGACGATCGGCAATCGAGATGGAGGAGGTTAGCCAACTTCGGTGGTTTCGTGGACTGGGCGTTCGCACAACGCGGCGATGCCGACATACAATCCGTCATCATCTTCATGTCCCGCCTCGACAGCGCGACGCCGGAGCAGGTCAACGAGTGGCTCCGCTACGCCGTGCGGCGCGTCGTCAAAACTTTCTGGTTCAATGCCTGCGATTCGACGCCGATCGGTGCGTGGTGGGCACCGCCACCGCGTGACCATGGCCACCAGCTGCCAACCGTCGAGTTGCCCAGCCATGGGAGGACGGCGTCCATCAACCTCAACCTGTCGTCCTACCCCTTCCGGCTCAAACTCCCGGCGTCCCCGGCGGCAAGGTACGAAGCGCTGACAGATCTGAGCCTCAGCTCAGCGTGGTTCGGCGAGGACGAGGCCGTCGCCGGCCGCCGCACCCTCGCCGACTTCATCTCGTCCTGCTGCCCTCGCCTGCGTAAGCAGATCATCGATCCGATGCGGTTGCCCCAGCTGGTGCTTCGTGCCGAGGCGCTCGAGGAGCTTATCGTTGCATCCACGCGAGATACGCAGACGATGGACGTGACGGCGCCCAACCTGCGCATCTTCGAACTCCACTACTTCAACAGCATGACATCAGTGACGAGCTATGGGGAAAGCATCGACTTGGTGGTCAGAATCACGGCACCGAGACTGGAGGAAATCGCCATAAACAACTCCACCCTGGAGATCGAGGACAACCTGGACCTGCGGATACATGGCCTGGCAAGCGTTCGCCGTCTCAAAAACCTCACTCTAGCGATGCATGGGCATAACTGCTGCAACACCGACTACGGCTTGTGGCTCCTAAACAACTGCCCTAACGTCGAGCACATCGATTTGAGACTTCGATACGAGATGCTCGCCACTCATGAGGTCGATGATCTGACGGACAATGGAGCACCTCGACTTTACAAAGCTAGGAGCATGGTCATCGACGCATGTGGATTGGATCAATATTTGGTCACAAGTGTGTGATCGTTGCTACTGATGTGCCCTGATCTAATATCACTTCGCATCTGTTTGAGAGGGTGGGGGTGAGCTCATTTCACTTCTAGTAATTTATTTAATTAGCACAATATAACAGCTCTATATATGCAAACTGCACCCCTCAAACACACCGGTAAGGCGTCGATCTGTACTGACGTTTTCTTTACTTGTATTTACTCTCCATCTACAGAGATCGATCATCCAAGGACCAAGATACACGGACGGACAATCGTAATATATCGTTGGAATTTCTGGAAGAGGTAAGATTAACTAGCTTCACAGGAACAGATGAGGAAATGGACCTCGTGAGATTGTTGTTCGGAAGCTCGAGTTCAATCAAGAGCATGACTATAAGTACCCCTGAAAAGGAGATAGCTGATACCTGTTCGGGAGACTTTTTGCTAGATTCTGACGACGACTATCCTTATTATCACCGACTGTTGAAAATTGCTCCACTAAGTCACCTCAGTCGTTGGCATTACAAGAGATTTGAATATACTTGGACGCGATATGCAACAGAGGACGCACGAGCGGTGGACGCTGAAGCCAATTCTCCCAGTCCAAGAACAGCGAGGGCTGTGAATATTGGAAAAGGAAAGAAAAATCAAAGCTAGCTAGGGTCATTCTTCTGATTTTGATTGTTTAAGTTTGAATCCAAAATGAATATTTAGGACATTCAAAATATTAAATAAAATTTGAGTTTTCAAATTGTCAGGGTTACGGATAATGTGGAGATTATGGTTACCCCATATCTACATGGCGGTTATATTCCAGTTGGATATACGGTACCAAATATAGATAGAATATCTTTATGAGGACTCGGGTTAGATTCTAAACTTGTATGTCAAGAAAATACCCGGGATCCTAATAGGTTACGATTGTATTTTATCTGTAATCCCATATGGACTGTACTTTGTAATACGGATCCCTTCCCCTATATAAGGAGGGGTCCGGGTTCCTCTCGGGGCGATTCTTTTTTCCAGTTTATACAATCAATAACACACTCGGTGGAATCATCCCCGGACAGGAGTAGGGTATTACTTCTTGAATAAGAAGGCCTGAACCTGTATAAAATCCTTCGTCTCCAAACCCATCCATTTTCCTAGCTTGATAGCCACCCCCTTTTATTATTGCCGAAATCTTGTTTCGACAGTTGGCGCGCCAGGTAGGGGTAGCGTCAAGTTCTCGCTGACTAAGTGCGATAGGTTTCATTTCTGGCATCAACGACTTCGCCTTCCCTCCCGGGCAGGCGTTCCGGTTCGGCAGCCTCAACTTCATCACCAACGACTTCGGCAAGATCTCTCTCCTTGATTCGGATTCAAACCAGTCGGGGAGAGACCAGGTCCTCGTGCCGTTCGGTATTCCGAACTCGGCCGAGGCCTACTCCAAGATTATCTCTCCCGAGTCGGCTTCAAACCACTCGGACGAGATCCAATTTACTCTTCCGCGACCAGATCAAGACGACGGGTCCTATCCCTCAATCCTGATGAAACTTCCTGATGATTTGGCCGCTGTCTTCAGAGTCAAGACATCTCCCACTCGAAGATCTAGGCGAGCTCCGGCTTCGGCCCCGATCCGATCTAGATCCAGGGAGGTTGGCGTTATACTCCAACCTCTTGGGACAGTCTCGACGGAAGAGTTGGATGGCTACCTCAGCTCCCCCGGCGTCAGTTCTCGACCAACCGAGATCTTCGACTACGATGACGCCCCTCTTCTTCGGCGTATTCATGGCTGACAACGAAACGGAGAAACAGCGCCAAGCTCGAGAAGCGGACCAAGATCGCGCACGGCAAGAAGCTGAACGTCGCCGACTGGAGGAAGAGCGACAGCGACAAGAGCGAGAATGACTACAGCGTGAGCAACAGGATCGCGAACGGATTGCAAAGGAGGCTGAAGATCAACGACAACGCGCCTTGGAATCTGGGTGGCGAGCGAGAGAGCTCATTGGGCAACAAGACGTCGATGGGACAGCGGTCTTTCGCACCCCCCAGCAGAACGCGGTTGCAGCAATCACTCTCCTCGACACCCTCCTCAAGGAAGACGCACTCAACCAAGCTGATCATGTAGTCAACATCTTGAACAGACGAAAACCATGATTGCTGCCTCGGTTCCAGCCAACTCCGCAAGCACCCGTACCCCGACTGGTAGCCGAGTCCCTCATCTTCGATTTCAAGACTATCACCAGCCAAGCCTCAGCATTGCCAGCGCCAAATCTAGTCGCAGGAGCAGGGAACATGATGAACGGTCCGTTCACTCGCCTCCCGAGTGATATAGGGAGCGCCGAGTTGAACGACCACACTCCCCACATCGAAGACGCCCCATCGATCTTCGCGACACCATCAACTAGCGCCGCGCAGCAAGAGGCCATCATTCACCGGATCGCTACGTCGACGACGTGGACGGAGTTGCTGCCTTCACAAGTGATCTGCGTCGAGTGGATTGGCCAGCCAGCTTTAAGCCGACTGGAATCGAGAAATATGACGGCACCACCAACCCTGAGTCTTGGCTCACCGTCTATGGTCTCGCAATCCGCGCAGCAGGAGGAGACATCAAAGCCATGGCGAACTATCTACCTGTGGCCCTAGCGGATTCTGCCCGGTCATGGCTTCACGGGCTACCCCGCGGCATGATCGGATCATGGGCAGAGCTACGCGACCACTTCATCGCCAACTTCCAAGGTACCTTTGAATGCCCCGGCACACAGTTTGATCTCTACAACGTCGTTCAGAAGTCTGGAGAATCCCTTCGAGATTACATCCGACGTTTCTCCGAACAACGCAACAAGATCTCCGACATCACCCACGACATCATCATCGCCGCCTTCACTAAAGGAATTCGCCACGAGGAACTAGTCGGCAAGTTCGGACGTAAACCTCCCAGGACGGTTAAGCAGATGTTTGAAAAAGCCAACGAGTATGCCAAAGCCGAAGATGCTATTACCGCATCCAAACAGTCGGGCATCACTTGGAAGCCAAAGAAGGATACGCCGACCGCAGGAGGGAGTGGAAGTAACAACCACAAGGATCGCAAGCGTAAGCCCGAAGAACTTGTGGCGACCACCTCTCCATCTTCCCGACAACGTTCCCGCGTCAACACCTTCGACAAGATAATGAACTCCCAATGCCCGCATCATCCCAACTCCAACCACGTGGCCAAAGATTGCTTCGTCTACAAACAGTTCGCGGAGCAATACGTTAAGAACGCACGTAAACCGTCAGACGGAGATCAAGGCACATCAAAGAAGAAAGATGATGAAGACGATGCCCCGACTGGTTTTCAAGATCATCGCAAAGAACTTAATCACATCTTCGGCGGACCCCTGGCTTATGAATCTAAGAGAAAACAGAAGCTAACAGAACGGGAGATCAATGCGGTTCAGCCTAACACGCCCCAATATCTTCAGTGGTCAGAGATAGCAATTAAGTTCGACCGCTCGGATCATCCCGACCGAGTGGTCCACCCGGGGCGGTACCCCCTGGTACTAGACCCAGTGGTTCGCAATGTCAAGCTCCGACGGACTCTCATCGACGGTGGCAGCGCACTCAACATCCTTTTCGCTAAGACCCTGGACGATATGCAGATTCCTCGCACAGAATTAAAGCCGAGTAATGCACCCTTCCACTTTGTTATCCCAGGATTGTCAGCTACACCACTCGGCCAGATCACTCTTCCAGTTACCTTCGGCACTCGGGAGAATTTTCGCACAGAAAATGTTTGTTTCGAAGTTGCTGATTTCGAGACAGCATATCATGCTATACTCGGACGACCGGCTCTAGCCAAATTCATGGCCGTCCCACACTACACCTACATGATGATGAAGATGCCTGGTCCTCGAGGGGTCATATCACTACGGAGCGACATTAAGCAAGCCGTCACATGTGACAAAGAAAGTCGAGATGGCCCAAACTCACGAGACTACTCTCGCCCGCAAAGAGATCCGACTGGCTGCGACCACGGCAAGCGAGGGAGAAGTGCTTGCAACCAAGTTGACGAAGACCGAAGAAAGTGATGCCAAGATGAAAAAGATTCCCTTAGATCCCTCCGATCCTGATAAGACTGCTGTAATAGGCGCTGAGTTAGATTGTAAATAGGAAAGCGCGCTCATCACCATTCTTCAGAATAATAAAGATATTTTCGCGTGGAAACCATCCGATATACCTGGTATCCCCAAAGAGGTGATTGAGCACTCTTTACATGTTAAGGAAGACGCCAAACCCATCAAGTAACGACTCCGCCGTTTTGCATAGGACAGGAAGGATGCAATCAAGGAGGAGTTAACCAAGCTGTTAGCAGCAGGCTTCATTAAGGAAGTCCTTCATCCCGACTGGCTGGCTAACCCAGTCCTGGTTCGGAAAAAGACGGGGCAATGGCGCATGTGTGTCGATTATACCGACCTCAACAAATCTTGTCCCAAAGACCCTTTTGAGTTACCTCGCATTGACCAGGTGGTTGACTCAACGGCCGGCTGCGAGTTACTCAGCTTCTTGGACTGTTACTCGGGATATCATCAGATCCGACTAAAAGAATCCGACTGCTTGAAGACCTCGTTTATTACGCCCTTTGGGGCCTACTGCTACATCACCATGCCCTTTGGATTGAAGAACGCCGGAGCAACCTATCAACGCATGATTCAAAGATGTTTTTCAACTCAGATCGGTCGCAATGTTGAAGCTTATGTTGATGATGTAGTCGTCAAGACCAAGCAGAAGGATGACATGATTGCAGATTTAGAAGAAACTTTTACAAGCATTCGTGCTTTCAAGATGAAACTAAACCCGGAAAAGTGCATCTTCGGAGTACCGTCAGGGAAGTTGCTCGGATTTATGGTATCTCAAAGAGGCATACAGGCCAACCCGGAGAAAATCAACACCATCCTCAACATGAAACCGCCAAGCTCCCAAAAAGACGTCCAAAAACTGACTGGTTGCATGGCGGCGCTCAGCTGGTTCGTTTCACGACTCGGCGAGCGGGGGATGCCCTTCTTCAAGCTGTTGAAGAAGACTGACAATTTCCAGTGGGGACCCGAGGCACAAAAAGCCTTTGAAGACTTCAAGAAACTTCTCACCACTCCACCAGTTTTGGTCTCGCCACGTCCACAAGAGCCGCTACTGTTATATGTGTCGGCAACCTCCCAGGTTGTGAGTACGGTCCTGGTTGTCGAGCGCGAAGAGGAAGGCCATATTCAAAAAGTCCAACGTCCAATTTATTTTGTTAGCAAGATTTTAGCCGACTCCAAGATAAGATATCCTCAGGTTCAAAAGTTATTATATGGTGTCTTAATTACCGTCAGGAAATTATCTCACTACTTTCAAAGTCACTCGGTCACGGTGGTCACATCGTTTCCACTCGGAGATATACTTCATAATCGCGAAGCAAATGGACGGATTGCGAAGTGGGCCTCAGAGTTGATGTCTTTGGACATATCGTTCAAGCCACGAACTTCGATCAAATCACAAGCTTTAGCTGATTTCCTTGCCGAGTGGACCAAGTGCCAAGAAGATATGCCAGAGGAAAAGATGGAACATTGGACTATGCATTTTGATGGGTCGAAGAGACTTACAGGCACTGGAGCTGGGGTCGTCTTGATTTCCCCGACTGGAGAAAGATTGAGCTACGTATTGTGGATAGATTTTTTTGCGTCCCATAACATGGCGGAATACGAGGCGCTACTCCATGGACTAAGGATTGCCATCTCTCTAGGCATTCGCCGATTAATCGTCCGTGGAGACTCTCAGTTGGTTGTTAATCAAGTCATGAAAGAGTGGTCATGTCTAGATGATAATATGACCGCTTATCGACAAGAGGTACGCAAGTTGGAAGATAAATTCGACGGACTCGAGCTCACCCATGTCCTCCGACATAACAATGAGGCAGCCGATAGGCTAGCCAATTTTGGTTCAAAACGGGAAGCAGCCCCTTCTGATGTGTTCGTAGAACATCTTTACGAACTAACCGTACCCAGAAAAGAAACAATTGAAGCCATGGATACTCAAGGCGTAAGCATGATCGAACCGACTGGAGAGAACCTCTCATAAAATTTTTGACCAAACAAGAACTCCCTCAAGACAAAAATGAAGCCGAGCGGATTTCCAGACGCAGCAGACTTTACATTATTCATGAGGCTGAGTTGTACAAGAAAAGTCCATCAGGAATACTGCAGCGCTGCGTGTCTTTGGAAGAAGGGAGACAATTGTTGAAGGATATACATTCTGATATTTGTGGTAATCATGCTGCCGCACGGACCATTGTCGGCAAAGCTTACCGGCAAGGTTTTTTCTGGCCTACAGCTGTGTCTGATGCTGACAAGATTGTGCGGACATGCGAAGGTTGTCAATTTTTTGCCAGACAAATTCATCTGCCAGCCCAAGAGTTGCATACCATCCCGTTGTCCTGGCAGTTTGTGGTCTGGGGGCTTGACATGGTCGGCCCGTTTAAAAGGGCAGTCGGCGGTTACACGCATCTCTTTGTGGCTATCGACAAATTCTCCAAGTGGATTGAGGCTAAACCGGTCATCACGATCACAGCAGATAAAACTAGAGATTTTTTCATTAACATCGTGCATCGGTTTGGGGTACCTAATCGGATCATCACTGATAATGGCACTCAATTCACTGGCGGAGCATTTAAAGACTTTTGTGAAGACTTCGGCATCAAAATTTGTTACGCCTCCGTGGCACACCCCATGAGTAACAGACAAGTCGAACGCGCTAACGGCATGATACTTCAAGGGATCAAAGCACGAGTTTTTGACCGACTACGTCCCTACGCTGGCAAGTGGGTAGATCAGCTGCCGTCCGTACTTTGGTCTTTACGCACTACTCCTAGTAGGGTTACTGGCCAGTCGCCGTTCTTTTTGGTTTATGGCGCAGAAGCAATGTTGCCGAGTGAAGTGGAATTTGAATCACTACGATTTCGGAACTTCAACGAGGAGGGCTATGAAGAGGGCCAAGTAGACGACATCAATCGACTAGAAGAAGCCCGAAAAGCAGCTTTGATTCAGTCGACTTGATATTTGCAAGGGTTGCGCCGTTATCATAATCGGAATGTTCGATCGCGAGCCTTTTTAGTCGGCGACCTGGTTCTGAGGAAAATTCAAACAACACAGGATCGGCATAAATTATCTCCCTTATGGGAAGGACCGTTCATAATTGCTGAAGTCACTCGGCCATGTTCTTATCGACTCAAGCGCGAAGACGGTACTCTCATCAACAATTCTTGGAATATTGAACACCTTCGTCGATTTTATGCTTAGGCATTTCGTTTGTATCTTTCCTCTTTGACTGCTAACTTAAAGTTTTTCCTTGAAGTTTTCAGTCAGGGGGCTACTATGATAATAATGGAGTGTGATTTTTATCAATTCAATTTGCTTACTTGATTTACCATTGCCCTGTTTGGTCTTTCGACTTAGCCAATGTGGACTGAAGGTTTTTAATAGCTTTTGCGGGTTTTAGGCTCAATAAGGCTTGACAAAGGCTTTTAAGAAATCAGAAGCTAGGTATGGAACACCAAGCATAGCATAAATTCATCAGTATTGTACAAATTGAGCCTCCACCATCATTAATCATCAAAACCATCTGTACATTAATCAGTATCAGTCTTTTCATCATCAGAATTATCAGGACCAGTCGGTCGAAGATCGGTGTCCTGAAATCTCTCAACTACATCAACTGCTATCTTATCAGCAGATTTTTGTGCATCGCTGATGAGGTCAAGAGCAGCTTCCTCGCTCGTCCCGTCTGCAAAGCCATTGATGGCATCAACGTCAACCCTCGGATAAAGAGATTTGGTCATCGTCAACGCCAGACTTGCTCCCATACTTCCAGCTTTTTGATGCTCTTGAAATATGTATCCGGAGCAACTCTCAGCTTGTCAAAAATTTCAGAAGCATCAAGTGCACTCGGGCCGTGGTTATTGAAGAACATCGCTTGAACAATTGGGGCAGCAGCGTTAGCAACCTCATCCCGGGCTACTTCAAATTTTTTGATCTTGCCAACTAGGACGTCGAATTGAGCTTGAGACTTGATCTTGCGGTCTGCATCAACAGATTCACATTAATGAATCAGCATATAGAAGATAATGGCTTTTGAAGTGTTGATTATTGGTACCTTCAACCTCCTTTAAAGCCGAATCCCTCTGTCTTGCCGGCTCAGCCTTGTCATTTTCCAGAGTTTGGATCTGCTTCTCTAGTTGAGATATCTTGGCAGCTTGCACTACATTAACTTCGGTTAATCAAGATTACAGAGATAACAGCACAAATTAGTTGGGCAGAGTTTTGCGAACCTTTTGATGAGCCACTCAGTTCGAAATTGGACTCCTGGAGCTCAGCAATCCGATCCCTCAGATCGTGTTCATTCTTCTTGGCAAGTTCTCTGGCCTCGTGCAGTTGACTCCTGGTGGCCTCGAGGGTTCCAAGATGAGGAACTAGTCTCTCTAGGGTTGCGGTTTTCGCCTCGTTCCTAAGATGAATCCTCTGCGGAGCAGTTTAATCAGCGCTCGGGCCAGACGGCAAACGAGATGGCTGAGGTCGGGCATCAAGGGACTTACATTTACAATGCGAGTCGCTTGGTTGAGTGCCTTTTTCAGTAGGCATACCTCTTCGTCTTCTTTTGCCGGTTTATTACAATTCCTTGAGGTTGCAAGTTGTCATCCCACCACTTGACCAGAATGGGAGGGCACGAATCTTCGGCTGCATGTATGCGGGGGATTTCTTCTTCATCACCGATCATTGGTCCTAATGTATCCATTGACAAAGGTTACACAATCGATCAGAGTTATTTGGGTCAACATGGTTTCAGACAAAGTGTTTACCCGTAATGATTTCTGGACGAGGACGAGTGGATTCGGATGCCTTTAAAGGGGATCCAGGTCTCCGGTCATTGCTGGCGTTTTGTCCGCGAGGGTTGTCTGCTTGGGTTTCGACTTCTGGAATCTCTTGGCTTGGCCCTGCGTCCGACTGGTTTCTAGTCGGGGGTTCCTGATTAACTCCGGCTTCGGCTTCGGCCGACTGGTTTCTAGTCGGGGGTTGATCACCGGATTCTACATTATCGGTTGCCGGCTGATTGTCACTCGGATGGTCCTTAGCAGTTGGCCCGGTTTCTTTGGAAGAACTTGTGTCCAAGTTAGTTGGGTCAGAGTCTTTCCTAGACGGATCTATATCAGATGGTTTCCTGCGAATTTGATTATCAGTATTATTGCCGCAGTGGGTGCGCATCAATGCAAGAGAGATCGTTATATGAGTTGCACCTAGAAGACTTCCCGATCTTTGGCACAGGGCGACTGGATGTTTTCTTCCTTGGAGTAGCCTGTTTTGGTAGTTTCTTGGTTGTCTCTCGGTCTCCAGGCCTCCTGGCGGTATCATCGGCTTCATCGTCACTTAGAACCAGCTTTCTCTTTCGAGAATCTGACTGGCTGATTGGATCAGAAGCACTTGGTTGAGTTTCAGACCGAATTTTTGGTCCTCCGCTCTCTTGCCCAGTTTGGTGGCGGGGAGATCGGCGTTGAGCGATTGGGGGATCCGACTTCATCAAAGCAAATTCCTGGGTGTAATATCCTTCGTTATTAACTGATTCAACAAGAAAACAAGATCATATTTTGAGAAAGGTTGAAGCATATGAATACGTACCGGTGGAGGAGGATTGAATGCATTGAACGGTACGACTGGCAGCAAGTGTGAGTAGCTGACAACGATGGCGTTTGAGAAGATCTTATACATCCTTTCCTTCATGACCTTGAAGTCAAGAGAATTTGGATCTTCACGGTTTGGGTCATGCTTGCCGTCAAATTCGAAGGCTGTGCGAGATCTTTCTTTGATTGGAGCTAACCGACACTTGATAAAGTGCCGGGTGATTTGTTCTCCTTGAAGGCCCTGTTCTTTCAGCTTTATCATCCTCTCCATCAGTTCTACTGCTTGTGCAGCTTCATCTCCCATTGGCAGTGAGTTCCAAGTATCACGATAAACCGGAGGAAGACAGGAGTACTCGGGAAGAACAGGCTCGGGGTTTTGAACATAAAACCAATTTGCGTGCCAGTCTTTATTTGAGGTCTTGAAGGGCATGGAGAAGTATTTTTGGCTTAGTGTTCCCCTGAGGTGGAAACCAGCACCCCCAACGACGCATGGTTTGCTCTTATTTGGCTAGGGCTTGAGGAAGAAGATGCGGAGGAACAAGGCGAAATGAGGCTTAATGCCCAGAAAAGCTTCGCAGGCATGAATAAAATTGGCAATATGCGCTATGGAGTTTGGATTCAGATGATGCAAGCTAATCCCGTAGAAGTTCAGAATTCCCCGGAAAAATCTTGAGGTTGGAAGAGAAAATCCGTCATAGAAGAAATGAGCAAATACCACGATTTCGTGTGTGTCGGGGGGTCGGGAATGCTTCGCCGAACGCCAGTCGCCACCCGATAATCTCCTTCGCTGGGAGAACGCCGTGCGCCACCATCTCCTTCAGATTATCTTCTGTCACATCGGAGGGCGCTTACTGACTCTCGAAGCTTTCTCTTTCTGCCGCCATGAATGTGAACTGGATGGTTTAATTTGGTCCGAGATATGGCTGGAGAGGAATGGGGAATCGGAGCGGTGGACGCGGGAAGAAATTTCGCGAAGTTTTTGAGGGTGGGTTGGAGCAGATTGATGAACCCTAGCTTCGTCGGCGCGGTTCTGTACTGTAGCACGGAGTGGGGAATGGCGAGAGTCTCGGCGGGGAAGACGAAACGACGTTTGGACTTCGGTGTTTTTAGGGTATCGGGAGTACTAATGGGCCTGGGTCTATACAGTACTTCAGCCCAATTATGTTTTCAGCGTGGCCCGTTGTGATCCCTAGGTACTTAGGAGCTTTTTGCTTTGGCAATATGTGCTCACAATGATGTGGCCCGATGCTGTTAAAATCCTTTTTAACGCGATTCAATAATTCTTTGGAATTGTTATGATGCACATGAAAAGGTGCCCGACAGAAAGGTGTTATACCATTTTTGTAAGCTTTTTTAGGCTACAAAAGCTGTTGGGTTAATTTGAGATGACTGGTTTATTAGTAGTCAATCTCCTAGCATGTTATATGCTTATTTTGGTTATGGTAAGGGTTATAGCCTAGACTAATGAACTTCTTAATTACCATGATCTTTATCAGATTTGGTGGATCATTTTAAGAGTTTCTTACTCGGATTCCTACCAAATATATCTATTTTTGGACCTTTTGAGTGTTTATCATTCGGCCCTTTTCATATTTTTTATCCTTGATATATTCAAGTGAGAAGCAGTCGGCTGAGTATTTTATTGAGTACCATGCATGCTTCGATATAAAATCACTCGGTTCTTGACTATATGTTAAGTTTTTCAATTAATCACATAGTCGGGGGCTACACCTAATTAGGTGCATCTACTCGATGCACCATGTTTTATTTTCGCCCTTCACAGTCTTTTAGCACTCGGCAAGCCGGAGCAAGTTGAATTGAAGCACTCGGATTATTATTTTTTGTTTCGAGAAGACTATTTTGGTCAACTGCGAAGGTCTCGGGGGCTACTGTGGAGATTATGGTTACCCCATATCTACATGGCGGTTATATTCCAGTTGGATATACGGTACCAAATATAGATAGAATATCTTTATGAGGACTCGGGTTAGATTCTAAACTTGTATGTCAAGAAAATACCCGGGATCCTAGTCTGTTACGATTGTATTTTATCTGTAATCCCATATTCCGTTAGGATATGGACTGTACTTTGTAATACGGATCCCTTCCCCTATATAAGGAGGGGTCCGGGTTCCTCTCGGGGCGATTCTTTTTTCCAGTTTATACAATCAATAACACACTCGGTGGAATCATTCCCGGACAGGAGTAGGGTATTACTTCTTGAATAAGAAGGCCTGAACCTGTATAAAATCCTTCATCTCTAAACCCATCCACTTTCCTAGCTTGATAGCCACCCCCTTTTATTATTGCCGAAATCTTGTTTCGACAGATAAAGTATACCCTCTACCCTTGGATGTATGCTATACGGCAATACGGTATATCGGTGCATATACGGACGTTCTCTGAACACGCTAAGGAAATCCATCACGAAGTCTACCAATGGAAAGGTTCCTACCCATATAGGACTGGGTTGTTACTATATCGTGCAGGCTCCGATGTCTCCGAGTCCTACTTGGGGACCGCCTGACCTGCGATATAAAAGGGACCCCCCGAGGACCTAAGGCATCGAATCTCATAGCCGACACAACGACCACAGCCTACGAAGCCGGAGACTACAGGAGCCAAGTCGCCGAGTGATCTAGTCGAATCAACTCGACTACGATCTCGTCGGTACTACCGAGTTCTACTATTCCCTTTGTAATCTGTGGTTCTTTCCATATAATCCCATATCAACTGGATTAGGGCTATTACCTGCTAAGGGGCCTGAACCAGTATAATCTTTGTCTCTTGTTTCCTTGATGTCGTATTACGTAGATCCTCGTACCAGCATACCCCAATACCCTCTATATCCGGTCTACGGATACCCACCGTCGACACAAATATTCCTTATGTCTTCACGGTGTATTTCTCTAGTGCTATAGATGTTGGTTCATTTTTTTCTAGGAATTTGGTTAAAGTTAAAAAAAAGTTTGATTTAGCATAAAACTAAAATGATTTGTACAATATGAAACGAGAGTATCCACAAAGAATGAAATAAAACACACCATATGACCGCAAAATACCCAGTAAACAAAAAAAGTTCACTGCTTGGCTATTAGCTGAGATTTCAAATTCTCCCTACTTAATTATCTAGTTGAGATTCAGGAAATTCCTTTTTTTAAGTGGAAGTGTGGAGCATGCATTTCATGTGAGATAGCAGTCCACGGAAATAAATGGGTCTTCCAATGCGAAGTACTAGGTACTAGGTTTTGTTTGGTGGATTGGCCCATGAAACTCTCCTTCCTCGCATTTCGCCATTTCTCGCATCAACAATCCGAGGGTCACGCCGTCGCCCTGCCCGCCTCATTATCCTGTCTTTCCCCAAAACCCTCACATCCGTCAGTCTAGCAAACCCTAGCTAGAATGAAGCTCGTTGCTTGTTACCCACAAAAGGAGCCAATAGAAGATGGGTGCCGAAAACACTAGTTCACGAATGTGCGTGAACTAGACATCTCGCGATCAGTTTTCCAACCATGTAGTGACGAGAGCTAGGGTAGGGTTAGGTTTTCAGGGATGGGGAGGGGGAGGGGGGAGGTGGTGCTGGGGGAGGGTAAAGTAGGGGATCGGATTTAAAGGGATCGCCTGAGAGGTGGTGCACTGGTGGTGGGTTGTCACACCCCAATTTGGCACCGCCGTACAACGGCAACTGACAGGAGCGTGTCGTAGGAATAACGGCGCGAACCGCTTCCTACGAAACCGCAATCTCAGTACTAGTCCCAGGACATAGTGCTGGTACCCACGGTGACAAATATGAATCATTGCAAATCCTTAAAATAAATAGAGGACTTATTTACCTTAACTTAGGTTGCAGCTCAGAACAGCTCGAGAATGCAACCGACGACACGGACGAGGAAACACCAACAACAGCAGCAGCAGCGGAACCAACGGACTAACACCCAACACTACAGGCGACGGCTAGGAACCAGGACGAAACCCTAATCTTCACTTCACTTCATCTTCTCTTCAGGACGGAGGAACTATATATATTTATTTATATAGAGCAAGGGTGAGTACTTTCGTACTCAGCAAGTCACGGAAATTTAGGTGTTTAATGCAAGCTTGGAAGAGAGGCGAGGTTGTTTTACAATTCCTTTGTTTGAAATCATTTTTGAAATCACGAAGTGCTTTATTTCTTTTTAACTTTGGGTCGAAAGGAGACTTGCGTCTCGATTCGACTTAAGAGATGCTTTTCAACAACTCAAATGGTAATGTACCGACCTCCCGGGTCAGATCATTACTTCTCAGCTCCCGGAGCCATTTCACTTGATTAACCGGCTCCCATAGCCTTTTTCATTTTCTCGGACTCCCAGAGTCCAGTTGCCCAGCAGCACAACAATCCGCTTCCACTCGGGAAGCCTAGTCTATGATGCTCGTAGACATCCCGAATCACACATATTCGTTTCTGACCACTCAGGTCATCCATCTGCCACATAGGCTGATTCTGGTTACGATTTCCACACCACAATAACTTTTCACAAAGCACAGGCAAACAAATCTACGCAACGGGAACCACCTCACATCCGCTCATGACCGTGGGCGCGGCTGTTCGAACAGTTAGTTAACCTCTACAGAGGGGTACACTTTACCCACAAGATACGAACTTATTCCGAACACCCGTCGGTATCGGAGGTTCGCAACAAAGCCTTTCCCAAGCCGACCCATGGATACCTCATGCCACATAGAAGGATCAAATCCTCACATAAGTATAGGCCATTTTAGTTTTCACAAATCAAACTCCAACCACCTCGATCGGTAATTCAGCAAGCTTCTCTTCCTTGCTTACCAGGAACCTGGTTTGGCTCCAACCGACCCCGTTCTCAACTATTGGCATGCGAGGTTTCCCTGAACCGACTAGTTACTTAGCCAGGGTGTCCCATTCCACCTTGTGGTTGCACTTTGATTATGCTCGATGAGTTTCCCACAGGAATCGGTCCTTATATGCGAATACGGGACAGCGCCACGTACGCACAACCCCCGCATCGCGAGTTTTCACAATTCATTTTATTTTCAAACACACCGACACCACATGTCGGGTTTTCAAGGCTTCTCAAACCCATTTCCCAAATTATCGACAATCGACGGTCTCTGTGGAGTAGTTGGTATACGTGCTCAGAGAGCACGGATACCGAAGTACCACAAGGGTGGAGCGACAAGGAATAAGGGTAGTACAACCTACAGGAATTAGTGTGACTAATGGGTAGGTCCGTCGGTTTGGCACGCAAACCGAGGCCAAGCAAGTTAAGTGTGTGATTCTAATAATGCAGGTTGCACACAAAATAATAATGATTTTCCAATTATAGGAGCAATTGGTCAAAGGGTGACTTGCCTTGCTCAAGGTCTTCACGAAGCTTCACGATTCTTCGAGAAAACCCGCGATCGACGAAAATCCGGTAACCACGACTATACGTAAACAATCGAAAACCTAAACAAAAGACCAAAAGAAACACCCTATTTAGACTAATTAATAGTGCCATTAGATAGATCTCAATTTTACGGAATTATTGGAAGTGGAACGGAGTCAATCGGAGTTACGGATCGAGAGATATGAATTTTGGAAGTTTAATTGGAATATCTGGAATAGGAGAAATGGTTTATGGAATTTATAGAAATAATATTCTCAATAATATTATTGGTGGTCATTGATATGATGGACCAAAGGAAATGATTCATGGAATAAAGAATTGATTTATGGAACAAGGGAAAAGGATTTAATAATCCCTTTGGAAAAGAAAAGGAAGGAGGGATGATAATCAGACTTCCTTGGGCGGCTCGCGGCGTGGCCCGAGGGGCTTGCGCAGCTCAGCCGAGCCTAATGGGCCGGCCGCGGCCGCGAGGAGGGCGGCCCAATGGGGCGCGGGAGGGGGAGGAGACCGACCGGGTGGACCACGGTCCACCACGCGGGGTCCCGGGATGGGGCCCACATGTCGGCGGCTTGGCTCACGGTGGGGGAGGCGCATGCGGGTAGCGGCGCTAGGGTTCGGTGGGGTTGGTTTGGGGTTGGTGCACCAGGTGGACGGAGAGGAGGTGGGCCCACGTGCTGCCGCACGCCTTGTCGTGGACCGCGAGCACGGAAGGGAAAACGGAGGGAGGGGCCGACCGGATCGGCGTGACCGGGTCAAGCCGACGTGGCTGCCACGTTGGCAAGTGGGAGGAAGACGAAGGCTGTGCCCGAGATGGACGGCGGCGGCATTCACCGGAGCAAGGCGCGACCTCAACGGAAAAAGGAAGCCCACCGGGAGGAGGGATGGGACGAGAGGAAGCGATTCAACGGCTCGGATGCGACGGAGGAGGTCCGACGGTGGCGGATTGCGGCGGCGGAAAAAGAGGGGAATCGCCAGTGGTCAACGAGGGTTCGATTAGAGGCGGCGGGAGCATCTCCGGGGCTCGGGGAGCTCATTCCTGGGGTCGGATGGGACGGAGGAGTCCGAGGGAGGTCGGCGACGAGCGGCGGCTCCCCGGAACGGGCGGCAATCGCGACGAGACCATGCCGAGCGGCGGCGGGGCTTGGGGCTTCGTCTACGCGCGTTCGGGAGGGCTACCGAGCTACCGCGCGAGCCAAAAGAGGGAGAGGGCGAGCGAGAAGGGAGAATGGAGAGAGACAGTACCGAGTCGAGACGGGTGCTGTGATGGGCGACCGACGGCGCGGGGCGAGCTCTCCGGACTCGGGCCGGGGAAGGGGAAGGAGAGGGTGCCCGGAGTCCCGCGTCACGTGTCTTCGCACACACCAGCTTCACCAGCACGTGCGACGGCGGAGGGAGGCGAGGTCGGCGAGCGGCAGAGATGGTCCGGCGGCAATGGCGCGGTGGAGGTTGGGCAAGGAAACGAGGAGGAAAGGGAGGGGCTCGAGTTGGGTTTTATAGGCGGTGGTGATGTCGGTTTGGGGAGGAAACCGACCTAGGCGATCAAGGAGAGGAGCTGGCGGTCACGGGCGGTGTCGGGCAAAGTGGAAAAAGGAGGGGGAAAAGGGAGCGCGGTTCCTTCCCGATTTGAGCGAGCAGAGGGAGGAGGAAAACGCGCGTGAGGGAGAGAGAGGCGCTGCCTCCGCGTCTTGGACGCGAGCGCACGGAGGTGGGGTGAGCGGCAGGGCGGCATGGGCGGCTGCGCGGCGCAGGCGGCCAGGGTTGACGCGGCGGCGACCGGGCGGTCGGCCACGCGCGAGCGCGCATGTGCGAACGCGAGGGCGCGGCTGGATTTCGAACGGCGGCGGCGGCAAAGTGGCCCCGGGGAGAGGGAGAGAGAGAGAGAATCGAGCGAGAGAGGAAGGAGACGGCGACGCTCTCTCCTGTTCCTGAACACGCGCGACACACATGCGAGAGAGAGAGACGGACCGAGAGGGAGAGATGGACCGGGAAGAGAAAAACGGCCCAGTTGACCAAGAGGGAAGCAAAATAGACTTTTACCGAGAGAACTGATTTGGAGGGTTTGGAGCTTGGGGTTTGAATTTCAAATGGGGATTTGGTTATTTTTGGAGTCAGGGCAAATATTTGGCAAGGATTCAAAGGTAGTTAGATAGATCAATAGATAAATAGACAGCTGGATAGGTAGATCGATAGGTAGAGGGATAGATGGATAGATAGGTTAGATAAGTGGATCGATCGATCGATGGATAGGGAGGGATTCAAGGTGAGGGTTCAATATTTTCTTGGAATCGGTAAAGTTTTTGGCGAGGGTTCAGGGGAATAGATTGGATGTTTGAGTTTGATTTTGGGAACTTAAATTTGGAAGAGGAATTCTGAGGAGGCGATTTTTTTGATGGCGACGAGAGGGATCAAGGACGGATTTGAATTAAGATCCACGGCACGACTTAGACTCTCATACAGAGAACGGAATTTTCGCATATAGGATTTTTGCCGAATTAGTTTTTAACGCCTCACAAAAAGCGGAGCGTTACATGGGTGGCGAACAAGGGTGGACGAGAGGCGACAGCGAAGCCATGGGACGGTGGGCCAGTATTGGTAACGGGGGTAAAGCGAGGGAAAGAGGATAGTGAGGAGGCCGGGTGGCGGCACCCAGGGGCGGATCCCATGTGATTCATGGGTATTCACCTGAATACCCATAGAATTTTAAAAAAATAACTATATATAGATATGTTATGCATATATACATGAGAAATTAGAAGGGGTGCAGCATGTATAGCCCAAATGAAAAGAAGCCCATTTATTCGCAGCAGACCATACATTCCTCCCCATCTTGGCCCAATGAATAGGCCCACTGGCCCAAAAACGAACAAAACCCTAGTCCCTATCTCCCGGTCAGCCAGTCCCCACCCCTTCTGTCGTCCCAGCCCCAATCCGCCGCGCCTCCACTCATCCCCACCGACGGGCGACGGGCATCGAGAGCTCGACGCTCGGCGGCGCCGGCCGCCGGCTCGGCGCGTCGCCAGAATCGCCACCAGCCTCATCTCCCTAGACCCTGGTCCCTGGGCCTGCTGCTGCGGAGGCGGCACGGCCTGCGACGACGCCGTCGCCGCCTCCTCGGGGACGGGCGACGCTGAGCAGCTGAGGTTCGCACAGACGGTGGCGGCGCTACGGCGCACGGCGGCAGCCGGTTGCGGCGACGCACCCCCGCGTCGGCGCGTCCCCTTGGTCCCTAGACGGCTGGACAGTGGACTGGCACTGGTAAAATAAATCCTCTTGTCAAATTCCCCAATCGATTGGCCATTGCTTAGAAGTTAAATTAGTCAGAAATTTGACCTGTAGGTTTTGAGATTTGAAAAATGAAGAAGAAGAAGAAGACAATAGATTTGAAGTCTTTGTGAGAAAGGTCAACCAAGTCTCAGAAAGTAGCTTCCACCTCTGATCCAAAACCATTAACCATTGAGAGTGAAGTTCAGATCCCAGAAAATGCCCCTTCTAGTCCTATTCAGCTACTAGTGATATGTCCTCAAGTGTGCAGTTGGAGATAGACATCTTGACTATTGTGCTACTGTTTGTACCTTTAAGGCTTTAAACATGTCATTACCACTCCTGTATGATTTTCCCAGTCCAATTTTTTTAGTTCTGTATGATTTTTTTTTCAACTTTGAATACCCTTTGCTCAAATCCTGGATCCGCCACTGGCGGCACCATAAGTGGAAAGAAATAGCAGCGTGCGCAGGAAGAATCAAATCTTCAACTTGCAATACACATGTGCGCGAGCTATCACCTTATTTCATTTTCTTATATATACAATTTTACATACCTGTTATAGTGTTACGTGTAGTTCAAACTAGCTGGGTGGCCCGCGCAATTGCGCGGCTAGCACCCAAACAAAATTATATATTTTTTTTATGATTTTACTAAAAAAATTATTAAATAGCTATCTTATTATCTTAAGAGTTTGAAAGACCAAACCTTATCATCCCCATGTTTCTAATTATATAGTTTTTTAAAAGTCACACCAGATACTACCCCTTATGTCATCTCCTTCTTTATTTGCTTACTCGATCTACCACTATTTCTATTCATTCTCCTTAGAACCTTTAAACATTGGATCTTATAGGTTTTAGAGTTTATTTTCACGTTGAGTTTTGTTTTTATAATTTCTAGATGTCCCGTCAAACGTTGCCATTATACTCCTCTATGACCCGTCTACTGTCCCTTCTCTTTATTGTCATTGAGATTTTAAAAATCGAACATAATTATCGTTTGGGTTCATTTTTACTTTCTAGAAGTCCCGCCAAACCGTCAGTGACTTTGCCATTGTACTTCTCTATGGCTCGCCCGCTGCCTCCCTTCTTTATTGTCATTGAGATTTTAAAATCGAATATGACTATCATTGTTTTTTTTTTACTTTTTAGAAGTTCCAAACCTTCAAAAATTGAACCTTGTAGTTTTTAGAGTTTATTGTTTTGTTGGGTTTCATTTTTTTATAATTTTTAGAAGTCTTGTCAAATGATGCCACTATGCTCCTCTACGGCCCGTCCGCCGCCTACTATTTATTGTCATTGGGATTCTAAAAATTGAACATAACTATCGTTGGAATTCATTTTTTATTTTCTAGAAGTCCCGTCAACCGTCGGCAGCTCTGCACCTATACTCCTATACACCCCGCCCGCTGCTTCTCCTTTTTATTGTCATTGAGATTTTAAAAATCGAATATGATTATCAATGTGGTTTATTTTTTTTACTTTCTAGAAGTCCCAGCAATCGCCTTGATCGTTTGCTTTACGGCCTCCCTGTCGCCCCTCCTTTTAATCGTCATTAGGATTCTATTTGGTGTTTCATTAACAATTTTTTTTATGTCGTATCAACCGCCACCACTACTCCTTTATATGCCTGTTACTTAATTTATCTCGTTATGTGTTTTAGATGGTCTTTTCTTTCAATAGTCTTTATTTTTATCACAAATTTTAGTTATTTATAAATTGTATTCCTAATTGGAATCTTATTTTTCTTTTTTTCTAATTTCAGTTTTTTTAAAAAAAAATAATTAATATCGTATTGTGTTCTTTTAATTTTTTTATTTTTTATTTTCAATTTCAGCTGTTTCAAAATTGTATTCCTACTTGAAATCTCTTTTACTTTATCTAATTTTGGATATTATTTTATTTTTATTCTGAATTTTAATTAATCTCGTATCGGGTTCTTATATGGATTTTTCTTTCAATATTGCTTATTTTTAATTCTGAATTTCAGCTAATTTTAAATTGTATTCCTACTTGAGCTCTTCTTTTATTTTTTTTTGCTAATTTCGGATTTTATTTTTATTTTTATTTTTATTCCCAATTTTAGTTAATCTCGTATTAGGTTCTTATACAGACTCTTCTTTTAATATTCCTTATTTTTAATTCTAAATTTCAACTATTTTAAAATTGTATTCCTACTTGGATTATCCTTTTCTTTTCTAATTTTGGATTTTATTTTATTTTTATTTTAAATTTTGATTAATCTCGTATTGGGTTCTTATATGAAAACTTTTTTCAATATTCCTTATTTTTAATTCCGAATTTCAGCTATTTTTAAATTGTATTTCTACTTGGACTCTCTTTTTTTTTCCTAATTTTGGATTTTATTTTATTTTTATTTCAAGTTTTAATTAATCTCGTATTGGGTTCTTATATGGAAACTTCCTTCAATATTGCTTTTTTTTAATTCCGAATTTCAGCTATTTTTAGATTGTATTTCTACTTGGACTCTTCTTTTCTTTTTTTTCTTTTTCTCCAATTAATGTGGGAATTTCTAGCCCCCACATCGAACGTGGTGCCTCCTTTCAAAGCTGTTTTAATAATATAATAGATACAAATACACCATAATTACATTTAGAAGTTTTTAACTCAGAGCAATTGTTTAATTTGATGTCAAAATTAACCTTACCAAAATTTGGTATTGTCAAAAGTTGGCGCATTTTTATGTTACTAAATGTTGATAGCGTTAGATGCGTTTAGTTTGTAGCCTTATCAAAATTTAGTAATGCTAGTATGAGAGAACATTTATGGAAATACCAAATTTTAGTAAGGTGTCAATAACAATAGAATGTTCGGTTTGTTCCTTAATTTTGATAATTTGACCCTTTGAGAAAACTTATCAAAATTTTAGTAAGGTGTCAAAAACCAATTTCAAAAATAGGCCGGCAAACTTGAACCTTTGCTTAGAGGCTTACTGGCACTTGCTCCAAGCAACGATGGGCCATCCGTGCCGAGCCCACCGAGCTGGACCACAAAGCCCATTGTCGTACGGTCTTTTCTCCTTTTCGGTAAGGCCGGCCGGGCTGCGACCCATCGCTACCAGCCACCCGTGGGCACCACTGGACAGTTGGGGTAAATGTTCTTATTCTTCCCTTTTTTTCTGAACCAAAGGAGCAAAAAAAATGTTTCCTGTAATCCCGTGTACTGCAGCATGGCACACTCCGTTTGCATCGCTGCATGCGGGGGCAGAAACAGCCAAGGGCGATCGGATCTTCACTTGACGCGCTGCATGATTTGCGTCGTCGTTTGCTTCCTGGCCATTGCGATCAATGCCTATCTGTATCTGACCATCTGCCATTCCGCGTAGCTTTCCGACTTCAGAGCACCCGCTCTTCCATATATCGTGGATACTCTCTTGAACAGAGCCATGATGTTGGTGCGTGCGAGTGGTACGTGGAAAAAGGGGCGAAAGAAACGGAGTATCAGCTGAGGCGGAGTACTACGTGGATCTCAAAATCTCCACATTTTGGTGGCTTCAGAATCCATATGATGGTATTAAAATATTTTCGATTTGTTTAGATCGAATTACAGGTGCGAGCGTCACGCGCGCCTAGCCTTTCCACTGGCCAGCACGTGTGTACCATTGCAAAGCACGCCAAGACGCAAGACGCAAGACGCGTGCCATGCTGGCGGCTGGCTTGCTCTATCTCCCATGCCAGTATCCTGCAAGAGACGTTGACATGTACGCAGACAGAGTGCACACTCACCCTGGAGCAACGTAGAAAAAGGCATCTCTCGAGAAAGCTTGTGCACACTCACCTGGAGCAACGTAGAAAAACGCATCTCTCTTGTAAAAATACAGGCAGTCGCTCTGCTTGTTCGGATCGCGTATTCTGGATTTACGGTTGAAATTGTGTGCGAAGAGTGCTAAACGAGTAATGGGAGCCGGGGAGAAGTTTCTCTGATTCGCACCGGCTTGGGAGGATTTGGAGACTATTTGATTGGTTGTCTAACACTACCTAAGCCAGCTAAATATTTATGGTTAAGTTGCTAAAGTTGTGATCAAGAAAAGTGAAGCCACACCTTAACCTTTTTGCCATATATTATTATGTCTATGATCCATATGTGGGATCAAGTTCAAGAAAAGTTTGATATGACTAATTCGTAGTTAGAACCAAACACTGCACTAAACTCAGTAAAACATCCTTATCATACTTGTGGTAAATTGAGGCAAACTTTGGTAAGCAACCAAACACCCTCTTCATGGTGGATTTTCCACAATTTGATCTTTTTGAAAAACTTATTTCGCAAATAGACCCTTGAAAAAACTTATCCCGAAAATTTTTGGGGCGTCAAAGTAGCTGGCGCAGTCCTCCTACCACCGTGGCGGGGCGACGCTGAGGTGGCAGGGGGAGCGCGCCAATGTGGCTGGCGCCCCCTTTTTTTATTTATTTTATATTTTTTTCACACTTAGGAGCACATAATAACCACCATAAAAAAATAAACTCAAATAGACGAAGTATGTGACCTATAGAATTTTCCAAAGCTCTACCGAAAAGCTTCTCGCCTCGAAAACACAATCTTGCAAGTGGAATTTGGAGGTTTTAATTTCGTCGAACCCAGCAAAGCAGGGGAGAATCGGATGTAACTTTTTTTTTTAGATATCCGTGGATATATTATTTGCCTGATTCCAAGTCCATATGAGAAAGTTACGACTGTTTCAATAAATGACACCCGAATGTAACAAAAAGAAACACAAACCCTAACTTTTTTTTATTGTTTATAGGATGTGAAAAATGTAAAAAAGTCTAAGAGTGTTCGAAATTTAATCTACTTTCTTTGGGGACTACAGGAAAAACCAAAACAACGAAAAGCAGGGAGAACGCGGGGGAGGGGGGGTCTTTTCGGTATAGCTTTGGAAAATTTTATAAGTCACATATTTCATCTATTTGAGTTTAATTTTTGTATGGTTGGTTATTGTGTGCTTCTAACTGTGAAAATAATAATAATAAGTTGTACATATCTCTCCTCTACACTAGAGAGAGGAAAAAATGGGGGGAGGGAGGGGTGCCAACCACATTGGCGCGCTCCCCCCACCTCAGCGCTGCCCCGCCACGGTGGCAGGAGGACGGCGCCAGAGAGGCTGGCGCCGTCGTATTCTGGCGTCCTAAAAAGGATTATTTTTCGGATAAGTTTTTTCATGGGTTTATTTATAAAATAAGGTTTTTTAAAAGGACTAAATTGTGAAAAATCCAGCTCTTCATGCGTCGCACGCGCCAGATCCGTTAGCAGGGCAATGTGAGCATTCAATCCATCGTGCACACGCCAGTAGTGCAAAAAATAAGCAGTCCTAGTACAAGAGAAGATCGCGTCTAACACTCTCCGATCACAATGTCACGCGAGGTCACGTTGCTGTGTGGCCCGTGGCATGTTGCAAATTGTCAAAACTCAAAACCTAACCACCAGGAGATAGCTAGCACTCTCTCGCTGGCTTCAGGGATCACACTCTAATCACGGTCATTAATCCCACTCATTTCCATGGTCATAAGATACGTGCAGTACTCTGTTGTTGTTGTTCCTACCAACTGCAGCACTGAAAGTAGCTTTTCAGACCCTTGCAGCACACAGTTTTACAGCCGCGCCGATTTTGTTCGTTCCGTTTCTAGGAGTAGCATGACTCAGCGAGCAATCCGTTGCCTTCCACGTGTTAACCTATATTTCGGACTCTGTCCAGAACTCCAGGTGCGAAGGCGAAGGCGGAGGATTTCGGCTAGCTTGGTGATGCTGCCGTTCGCGAGCATTTTAAATACGGTGTGGGGGCGTTCCTCCTAATGGCGACCCTACTACTTATTGCTCGCCTCCCCACCCGGCGCCCCCATCTCTCTTTGCGCCAAAGGTAATCCATCCATCGAATCCTGCATCTTTTTTGCTTGTGCCTTGTGTGTTGCAAAGCAGTCTTGGATTCCTTCTGTTCGCATTGCCCTGAGAGTTCTAGTTCGATCCCCAACTAAGAGCGTTTTGTTTTCGTTTTTCTTCTGTTCGTTCGTTCTTTCGATCTGCAGATCCTACAAACTCGCCCCCCGAATAACCATGGCGTCGTCTTCGTCGTCGTCGCCGCCGTCGTCTGACCCGTCCTTGGAGACGGTAGCGCCGCACGCGGCTGTTACGGGGGAGCGGAAGCTCAACCCCAATCTGCAGGAGCAGCTTCCCAAGCCATGTAAGCGATTCTATTTCTACCATGCAGGGATCGAAAAAAAAAACTGTTCTTTCTTTCTATCTTTCTTTCTTTTGTTTCATTCTATCTTTCTTTTTCTTTCTCGATCGTCTTTGATGTCTTTGGTCAGTGGTCACTGAACACCGATAACCTGATAAAGAGAGTGAGAGGCCGGAGTTGGCTGCAAAGCACGCGGTTGTGCGTGACGGCAGCTCGACGTACATCAGTTGAGACTTGAGAGATCATATGGTTTAAGTACCAACAGAAAGAATGTGTAATTTTACCATTTAATTTCTCTAGATACTATGTATTTCGAAGTACTAAAATTTTTAAGTATTATAAAATCTTGATATCTCAATGTACTTTGTCAAGTAACGTAAAATTTCTCAGAAAGTATACATGAGAGCAGTAGCACCGCTAGTGCTTTACTGGTACTGCATCATCTGTTACAGTGCAGAAAAATTACTACCGCTCCAGTAACTGATCCTAAACCTGATGTCGTAACCGTAGCCAGCTAACTGCTGCTGTTTTTTTTCTTTCTGGGTTCGCGTGCGCGCAGATCTCGCGAGGGCTCTCGCGGCGGTGGACCCGAGCCACCCGCAGGGGACCCGTGGGCGCGACGCCCGCGGCATGAGCGTGCTCCAGCAGCACGCCGCGTTCTTCGACCGCAACGGCGACGGCATCATCTACCCCTGGGAGACCTTCCAAGGTGAGTGAGTGAGCGAGCGAGTGAGTGATCCGCCCGTGTGTCTTGCTGTGGATGAACTCTCCACGTCGCGATCAGTCCATCTCTCTCTGCTGCTGCTATATCTGTGTCCCGTTTCGGACAGGCAAACAGTTTGCCTTCTAAAGTTGTAATTAAGCTTGACGCAACAGAAGAGATTAAGAGATTTTAGGGTCGCGTGTTAAGTCAGAATTATGCTTCCAAATCAACGATTTCTTGTGCAGTGCAGATGTAGTATGAGACTTTGAGTATATGGTATGTTTTGTTTTTTGTTTTTCACAGGGCTGAGAGCGATAGGTTGCGGGTATCCCGTGTCGATTGCTGGTGCCATACTCATCAACCTCGTCCTCAGCTATCCTACTCAACCGGTAAAGTTTGCCCTCTGTACTCCACGTGTTCCTTATTTTCAATACTTTTTACCAACATATATGCCGTGCCTTTTGCTGTATTGCCAAACTGTGTGATCATATCTGGACTAATCTTACGTCAAAAAAAAAATCTGGACTAATCTTCTCGATTATGATGTAAAGAAATTGTATAATGTTTTTTAGGGCGTTCTGAATTTTATATGTTGGTCTGAATGTTACACCACCTTCTTTTGTAAATGTGAAGAGGTGTCACTAGGCTAGTGAAATTGAATTGTAGTGACTTTTGTAAGTGGGAAGACATATCTATCTTCACTTCAGGCTTTGGATTTGATGTGTTTTTTTATGGAGGGGCCAACATGTACAGATGAACTTATGTTTACTTTCTTTCAAATGCAGGGGTGGATGCCTTCTCCTCTGTTTTCCATCCATATAAAGAACATTCACAAGGGTAAGCATGGGAGTGACTCTGAAGCATATGATACTGAAGGGAGGTATGTAACTTTGTATACATAATTGTTAAGTTCCTCTCTTTGCCTAGAAACGATTACAATTTCTATCTCGTTTCAAATTTCTCACTAATTTATATGCTTTTACTAGGTTTGATCCATCGAAATTTGATGCTATATTCAGCAAGTATGGCAGAACTCATCCAAATGCTTTGACAAAAGATGAGCTGAACTCGATGATTAAAGCAAACCGCAATATGTATGATTTCATTGGCTGGTAAGCGGATGGTTGAATTAGCAGTACCGTTCGCCATCATTTTTTTTTTCAGTTACAACTTTGCTAATTGGTTCTTCCTGCAAACCATCACAGGATTACTAGCGCTGGTGAATGGATGCTACTGTACAGCGTGGCCAAGGATAAAGAAGGGCTGTTGCAACGAGAAACTGTTAGAGGCGCCTTCGATGGCAGCCTGTTTGAGCGACTTCAGGACAGCAAGAAATCTGCTTGAATATAGCAATGAGCTGTGCTGCTCGAAGAAAGCGTTGACAGTAAAGAATCTAATAAGATTAGAAAAAAAAGGGGTCTTTGCTTTGTGTAATTCAAATGAAAAATGTTAATTACCCCATGACAGTATTTATGATGTTTGCAATGATCACCACCTCATGATATAGTCTTGTTCTTTCTTTTTGTATGTGCATGTTCCAAATTTACCCTCATTTATTTTTAAAATCAAGGTGAAGTTACGCTTGTTGATTCGTGTTGCGCTTATTTAAGCGTCATATTAACGTATTTGTTCCGGAAGTTTAAACATATAATTCTCCCCCCACAAAATTGAGCTATATCTGATAAACTGAGAAGGGACCATAAAAAATAATTTATAGGTTAAATTTAAAATAACTCCAAAATAATTTTAAAATTTTTAGTGTTATTAGAGGTTTAAAAGCCAACGTTAAAAAATAAACTACAATAAAATAATTATAAAACAAGCTGTATAACTAAAATTTAAATTTAAATTTTGGTTGTAGTTAATAAATCAATAAGGAGACTATAGATGATGATGCACATAAGCACTCCTCCCATCCCAAGTCTCAACTATATAGATTTTGCTAAATTGAGTTCGAATTTGATGCGTCCAAAATGTGTTATCCGGCAACTCATATTTGAGATTTCTTTTGCTGTATAATATTTTTTTTATTAAGAAGGAAAATCCATCGAATGACTTGTTCAATTTGTTGCCCAAATCAAGTATACCAAATTTTGGTAATGCTAAATGACACATTTTAGCATTATCAAATTTGGTAAATTTTAAGAGAGAGCTTCTGAAAATACCTAAATTCGATTATGGAGGGCGTGCTGTGTGTTGTCGTTAAATGAACAGTTATTTTTTTAGTTTTTGTTTTGGTGTATCGGAGCTTTCCAGAATTCTAGTCATGTGACATCTCTATATTAATGAAAAATAGAGGGGCGTCGCCCTTTTATTAAAGAAATTCTAAAATTTGATACTCCCAATCAAACTATGTTAAATTTAATTAAGTTTTAAAAAATACGGTAATTTTCAACCCAAAACAAACATACTATCAAAATATATTAAATGTTGCATTTATGTGATAAATATTGATAAATTTGTCTTTAAACTTAGTAAATCTAAATAAGTTTGACTTAGAAAAAAAATCAAAACAACTTGTAACGTGAAACGGAGAAAGTACTAGGTAGTAATGGCTAAAGTAAGTTTAGTTTATTATCTAATTTTGATAATATTAAAATTCGGTAAAGTCGAAAGTGATAACAAAAGTTGCCGATCATCCGAGCCGTTGCGAGCTTCAACTGAACGGTCAAGCGTGCTCGGTTCGTCTGGTTTAGCTCCCCTCACTGGAACACCTCTCCGTCGTGAAAACCAACTGCCGGCGGCGTGGAAGTCGCCGGCGAGTTCATGGCCGCCGCGCTCATCGTCCCCGCAAACCCAAACCCTACTCCAAACCCCACCTCCTCCCTCCGTCCCCCATCGCGTGCCGCCTCCAGTGTGCTCCGCTTCCCCCGCCGCGACCGCGCTCGAACCCATCTCACTGCCGCGTTTGGGAGGGGATCACCCGCGGCGGCGGCCGAGCGCGGCGGGCAGGACTACTACGCTACGCTGAACCTCCGCCGCGACGCCACCCTGCAGGAGGTCAAGACGGCCTACCGTACCCTAGCGCGCAAGGTGCTGCACCTGCATTCCCCCCCTTCACTCTCCGATGTCATGTCCCCTCGAAGTGTTAGATTGTGTGATACTGCTAGTTTTAGTGTATGCGCAGTTCAATTTATCTGGAATTGAACCGGTAGCGTGATATAGTTGCGATTGAGTTGGGCCACTTGCATTATCTGCTTGTTCCAACCTGGGTAATTATCGTCTTCTGCATCCCCTGCACAATCCTGGTTACAGTATATGTTAAAATGAATAAAATGACTATGTAATTCTTGGTAATGTGGATCATGGAAATCGCACGGTATCATTGCAATTTTGAGCATTTTCACTGAGATGATCTACAAATTGTGTACTCTGTCTGACTTGGCTATACTACGTGTTTACTGTATGCAAAAAAGATGAAGAAGTTTTGGCGACTACCTGGACTGTATTCCACAGCAAAGCTCCATGAATCCACGATATGTTATGCTTCCCCATTTATTTTTTTGCTGTTGTACCATATTTTAATTCCTCCATTTTTAAAAAAATAAAGAAAAGGCTGAAGATAGATAATGATTTTTAGCTCCATCACTGAGTTTGCGTATTTGGGCCTCTGCGCGTTGGAAGATTATTCTTCAAATAAGCAATACATGATTACACGGGACCCTTCTGTTTATGGAGTAAACCACAAATGTATCAGTTTTGGATGTTCAGTGATATCCAACTTATACTTTATCATGTGCTGTATTACTTTGTTAATATGCTTCTTAAATTCCACCGATGTTTGCTTCAAGATGGAGCTACAAATCTTGAACATACTTCATTGGTTTTCTTTCAATTCAGTACCATCCTGATATGAACAAGGACCCTGGGGCAGAAGAAAAGTTTAAGGAGATAAGTGCCGCATACGAGGTATTTACTGATAGACTGGTTGATTTTCGACGCATCTTCCTTGTATAATGTGCGGTTGACCTAAGTTCTGGTTCTTCTTTATGTACCTTTATCTGCAATAGTTGAAATTCCATGAAAATAGGGAATATGCTACATTTGATGTTTTACAATGTTTACAATGTAATTTCTCATAGATTCTATCAGATGAAGAAAAAAGATCTCTGTATGACCGCTTTGGAGAAGCAGGGCTCACTGGAGATTATGGAGGTGGAGATATTGGCTCCAATGGGGTAGTCATTCTGTTCAATACCTAAGTTACATTTTTTTGCTTCTGATCTGTCCAAATTTAGGAACTGAAATTTCTTGTCTACCTGATATTTTTCTAGTTAATTATATTATCCAACCTTTGACAATTGGTGTCTAAATTTCATATCGTGTTTACCAATTTTTCTTGTTTCCCATTTCACCCTCAGCAAATGGGTTCATCTCATTTTCCCAACTCCTGACTAAGCCTGTGATTTCCATTGAGTTCTGAGAAACCTGCAGATAACTAGAAAACATGCTGCATTATATTGGTATGCCAATTGCCAAATATTAGAATCCAGAGAGAAAATTTAATCTGGTAAAGTTATTTAAATTTGTTCTTCAACAGATTGATCCATATGAACTCTTCAATGCATTCTTTGGTGGCCCTGATAAGCTTTTTAGAGACAGCATGGGTGCTGGGAGATTCCATTATGGTACAAAAGTCACAGACAACAGGGCACTTGATATTCGGTAAACAATTTTAACCTGACACTGAAGCAAGGAACTGATACTTGGATGTTTGTTTACTATTTTAATCTCTCTTTTGTATATAACAGATATGATCTTCTCCTTTCTTTTGAAGAATCAATAATTGGAGGCAAACGAGAAGTCAGCATTTTTCGTTATGAAACCTGTGGCACTTGCCATGGAACTGGTGCTAAATCTAGCAATGACATAACAGAATGTACTCAATGCAGAGGTCAAGGCAGGTTAATGAAAACACAGAGGACACCTTTTGGTATAGTATCTCAGGTGAACTATTTATTGTACCGTATGTATTCATTCTCAGTATTTGTTCACCACTACAAATAATCTGATAATATCTTGTGGTTTCTTTCTTCTTCCCTGGATCTACTACAAACCAGTTAGTAGATTAAGTAAAAGAAAGATTTGCTGATGAATGATGTTGTGCAATTATAATTTTCTTCTTCTGCTGAGTAAATAGAGTATAAGACGGCTTGTGGAGTTTTCATATTCATTGGGACAGGGGATGAAGATTCATTATGCAGGAAGCCATTGTATATGAAATATTACTAGCTAAATACTCATGTTTTGCTATGGATAAATATGAGTTATACACATAAATATGAATTAATTGTGAGGTTTTTAGAACAACTCATCCATGTAGATGTCTTTGCATAATAAACTTGTAATTTAGAGATGAAATAACAGGCTTGTTCGGCTGAGATTTATGCTGCAGCAACAGCACCACCACACAAGAGAAAGCATGACCGCTGCAGCGGCTGCGCTGTACAGCTATGCGGAACAAGGCCAACATAGATACAATATGTACCAGGACTATTTTGTAATGTGAAAGTACACCAAGAAGTAGTAGGTAAAAAAAGGAGTAGGTTGGGTATCGGATTCACTGCCAACACCATTGTCTTCTTTCAGGAGAGTAAAGTATATATATATTCTAAATGTTCTCACCCTTGACGTGCAAAAGTTCAGCTGTAGTATATTCAGTGGAATTTCAATGTCATCATTAGCTGCATATACCTCATAAAGTAATCTGTTCATCAATGTTTACTATTTGCTCAGGGTCTCCTACTCTTTGTTTCATGAACCACAACATAAACACGCTTTAGGTAATATCTGTGTTGATATATTCTGCAGATATCTACTTGCTTAAATTGTGATGGCAAAGGGAAGGTAATTACTGAAAATTGCACTAGCTGCTGTGGGTCAGGCAAAATCCAAGTTGAACGCAATATCAGGGTAGACATACCTGGAGGTATTCATGATGGTTCTGCCATTCGAATTACCAGAGGAGGTAGCGTTGATAATCAAAGGCAAGCACTGGGAAAATAATACATAACCATGTAATTCATGCAATCTTTGTTGAATTTTGTATGTTTGATTTAATCATACAGCATTCAAAACTATCCTACATTTTTCTTTTTGTTTATTGTCGGAGTGCTCAGAATAAAAATGAGTAAAACTGCATGTGTAGAAGATACTTCCATCCCAGTCAGTTAATTCATCATAGAACACTAAATCTCTTATAAACATTCCTCTCAGGAACTTATATATTTATGATGTATTAAAATATATTATTTGATGTTATCCATTTCCATCTTATTGTGCAGGCGCGCAACTGGTGACCTATACATATTTGTTCATGTTAATAAAAAAGAAGGCATCCACAGAGAAGGCCTCGATCTGTTCTCAGATGTCACAATAGATTATACTGATGCAATTTTAGGAACCACAGTGAAGGTGAGCTGTTAAATGAGGCTCCGTTCATATTATGCATTACATAGCAATGACATATATTTATGTAATGTTAGCAGGTAGCAGCAGAACTCTGGCTCCAGCTTTACCTAGAAAGAGTGTTTCTTATTTCAGGTTGAAACAATAGAGGGATTCAAGGATCTTTATATTCCTCCTGGCACTCAGCCTGGGGAGCGGCTGAAATTTGCTCAACTGGGAGCTCCAGACATTAAGAATCCTACCATTAGAGGAGATCATAATTTTGTGATAAATGTGAAGATCCCGAAGAGTATCAGGTTTGAGTTGCGAGTATTGTTGTACTTTGTGATGGGTTAATGCTAGCCGTAGTATTGCTTTGTAGTTTTTATGCGGTAAACATCCTTGGTTACAGATTATACTGTTACAAGGCGCATCAAATTATGTTATATTACTCTTAGCTTTTGGTGCTTTGCCTTATCAATGCTTATATTCATCAGCAACCAAGAACGAACATTAGTACAAGAGATTGCAGCACTGAAGGAAACTGGGTGTATTTCTGTTCCAGGTGAAGGTACTTATTTTCCTTTCTGAGGCATTGTTCCATTGGTACATGACTTTCTTATGTAATCTTTGGCTATTTCAGAGACTAAAAACAGAGAAAATTTGGGAGAGAGAAACTCCCATTCATCCACAGGGAAGAGAAGATCCCTCTGGCGATCTATCAGGAATTTGTTCAGGTATACCACCATTCTTTTGTAGCTTCTCTTACCATGAGCATTAAATGCAACTATACGCCCATCATATTGATATCATCAATATTACTTCTTTTTGTGGGGCTCATTCTATAAAAGTTGGGTGCGCCTTTATTCATACTGTGTAACAGTTTCATTTCTACCATTCTAGGGGCGACGATGGGGATACGAGATTTGCTTCAATCAGCGCACAATCTGTTACTCCATTATGGACTCCGCGACGAGGATCTCATCCAGCTGTTCTGTTGCTAGAAGGATTCCTGATGATCACAGTGCTCTTATTCGTGATAAGCAGAACTCGTATAATCAGGTCGACTCCAAAGCGGTATGATCGTCCTACTGAAGCTAAAGAAGCCGATGGAGAGACTTAAAATTTATTATGGTGATGTTATTTGGACGTTATTGCACACAGATTTTTTTCTCTTCTTTTTCCCATAATATTCCTATGGAGTTTATGTGCCTAGCAGTCTGAGCGGGGAAGAAGCGCTCCGGCTTGGTTTGTTATTGTAGGGGAAAATGCAGCCAACATCGGGTACAGTGGAGCCTAATAGTAACAGAAGTGACATAGAACTAACACAATTTTTAGCAGGCAGTCAGAAAAAAGGACTTGTATTCATCAGTCGACCATGCTACTACTGCATACTTTTGTACTATGAGTAACCAAATTTTGAAGCTAGTTATCACCATTTTACATGCGCAAGACACGATGCCCAAAATTGTGAAGAAATCCGAAATCCATGAAACATTGATGCAGGCAAATCCGAATGATGTAAAAGTGTGTTCAGCCGCACAGGCTGCCTGTGGTTTGGGTAAAGGTGCAACGTTTTATTTCTGGGAATGCTACGTACCGGGATCCCGTCGGGACAGGATGGGATCCCTTTTGTCCCCCTTGCCTATCCAAAGAGGAGCGAGAGCTAAGTGCCTGAGCCGTGAGGAGGAGGCGGCTGCTGGTGAGACCTCCAGCGAGGGCCGGGGAAGAGGACCCGCTCGGCGAGAGGAGGATGCAGCCACTGGCGACGAGCCCCAACACAGTGAGATCCCGCGACGTCGAGGCAGTAGTGCGTCATGGCTGAGCTGGCGGCGAGGAGACATCAATGAAAAGAGGAGGGGCGGCGGTGGCCGAAGCCAGGGGAGGGAGGGACAGCGGTGGCCGGAGCTAGGGGAGGGAGGGGCAGCGGCGGTGGTAGCCGAAGCCAAGAAAGGGAGCGGAGGCAGTGGCCGGAGCTAGGGGAGGGAGGTGGTAGTAGTCGTTGGCGTTGGGTAGGTGTCCGGTTTTTGATACCTAGTAGAAATCACCTGATATTTGGTAGGTATCGCCTGATACCTCATAAGTATCACTTGATACCTCGCAAGTATCACATTCTAGTGGTAAGAATCGCATGATACCTGACAGGTATCATCTAATACTTTGCAAGTATCACATGATACATGATAGGAATCACATGATACCTTATAAGTATCACATGATACCGAGTAAGTATTAAGACATGATATGTCAGAGGTATCAGGATCTAATACCTAACCAGTATCATCCCGTTCCAACGGGTTTCCGTTGTATAGCAGTCCGGGAATGCTACGTAGTACTACTGCTCCACTATCTTACCACAACAACTTCTAGACTCTGAACAGTTTGCGCGGCCAAAAAAAAAGAAGTTCTAAACAGTTCCGGTGACACAAACATGTTCACGTATTTGAAGCGTCGATGAGAGCTCGCCGATTCATGTTTGTTAGCTCCTTTTTAAAATCTCTTTCTTCCTTTTTAAATTTTTTTAACTATAATTACTATTAAGTATGGTCAATATTTTAAATTTCAAAAATAGACTTTTTTAAAAGTTAGTTTCAAATGGCCAAAAAGATTCAGATTTGAAAATAATTTTTTGAGAGAGTTTATTTTTAAAATTAAAAAGATTCAGATTTGAAAATATTATTTTTTGTGAGAGTTTATTTTTTTAATTAAAAACTAAAAAGGGTAAAACAAAATAAAACTTCTCGTCAAGGCTCAAGCCCCCTGTTCCAACTTCCGCCGGAATCAAATCCATCCGAACGCGAGTCCGCGACGGCACATCTCAGGGTCCGCCCCACCGGTCGCACCAGCAATTCTGCAACCGACCCGACCGAATCCATCCTCCCCGCCAGCCATGGCTCCCCTGCCACCGCCGCGTCCGCCTCACCGGATCCACCGGCGAGTCCCCGCCGCCTGCTGCCTCTTCCTACTCCTCCTCGCTCTCGTTCTCCTCCCCTCCGCCGCCGCCAAGTCATCCCGCCGCCCCATCACCGTACGTCTCCCTACCTAATCCCTGCCTTTCCTTGGCGGCCCCTGTCCGTCTCACCGTTCTTGTGCTGCGAATCCCGTGGTCCAGGACAACGAGATCCGGGAGAAGAAGAGCGCCTGCTACACCGACGTCGAGAAGTACGTGCGCCGGAATTACGCTTCCCCCCGTCTGTGTTCGGTGGGGGTGGTTTTGATGGGGAAGTTTCTAATTGTTTCTCTCTCTCTCTCTCTCTCTCTCTCGGTGGGACAGTGGATTGTGGGGATGGGCGTGCAAGTCCTCGGCGACGGAGAAGGAGAACTGCGTGCTGCGGTGCCTCTCGCCGGAGTGCTACGATCTCATATACGGCGGCGACCCGGTGAGTGGCGGCGTGAGAGTGAGATGTGATGTTTCAGAGGAGTTTTTTTTCTAAAAAAAAAAATCAGGATTCCTTTGAATTTTATTTTGGGTGTTTTGTGTTGTGGCAGCTTGAGGAAGGGGAGCTGGACTACATCCGTGGCCACGAGTACAAGTACTGCATGCACAAGTAAGAAACAGAGATATATTTGCAATCTGTTGTTAACTTTAGGTTTTTGGATGTTGAATTGGGTCTACCCTGAGTCCAACTTCCATGGGTTTGCCGAGTTAGCACATGTGGGTTACTAATTAATCCGTCATTAGCACATGTGAGTTACTGTAGCACTTATGGCTAATCATGGACTAATTAGACTCAAAAGATTCGTCTTGCTATTTCCCCCCTAATTGTGCATCTAGTTTTTTTTAATCTATATTTAATGCTCCATGCATGTGTCCAAAGATTTGATGTGATGTTTTTGGGAAAAAAAAATGGGAACTAAACTAGGCCTGAATATGATTGAACGAACACACCCATCTGCTCAACCTTGTTACAACATGCTTTCTGTGAGCTATAGGAGAAGGGGTCAATAGTTACTGAATAACTGAATATAGCAATCACAGCAACATTCTAACAATACTACTTCTAACAAACAAAATGATTATGTTTGTTCTACCCAAGTGTTCCCCGACATATTCCTCAACCTCCACAAACTCCAATAGAGCAAAGGTTATGTTCTCCACCCAGTTATCGCTTGGATTATGCAGTCTAGATATTGAGGGCCAACCACCAATTTTGGCACATCCAAATGTTCGATAGTCTGACTGATCATCCACCATTATATTTTCAGTCCATTGGAACTTTTGTTTTTGTTATCATATACTGTCATTTATCAGTTCCACCTTGTTACTGAAGAGTGAGAATTTCACTTTAGTTTGCACGTGTAAAACGAATGATATGCTTCAGTCCTCCCATGATTGATTAGCTTGCTAAACATAACCAAAATAGCCTGACTAGGAAGAGCATTTTGTTGTTTTCCTTTTCTGATTCAGATATTTCTACTTGAAAGATCATAAAACATTGAATTATCAGCAAATGTCCTGAGAAAATAAATCTGCTACTCCAGATATTATTGCAGTTAACGTTCCAAGAGTAATTGACTCAAATTTAGATACTGCTATTGTGTCACATTTTGATCACTGTGAATCTGCAATCCTGTTTTATGAAATTTACTTACGACTAGCTGAAGTGTTATCTTCAGGTAAACAAAAATACAGAATACTTAACTAAAGGAAAATCAAGCTGTTGGTGTTATTACAAGAATAATTCTCTAATATGAGGATGTTTTGCAAAAGACATTGACATTAGATTTCATGCATTTCTGTTATGTATATACACGCTCCAATTTTGAATTGCACTTAGAAAATTCTACATCTAAATTGGAATTTGTATCACCATTGCATGATTACTGTTAGACCTCTACCCATCAAGTTATTCTGCTGTTTTTCTCCTTAACCGTGATGTCTTTCGTACAACTTGTCCAGGTCTTCCCTTGGTGAAAGCTTGGATGGTGTCAAGGGTTCCTTCAGCTATTCATGAAGTGCAAGGAAGTAGGAAGAGTGTTCTCCGAGCCCCATGAATTATAATACATCTGAACCTACGGTGTGTCTTTCTGTTCCACTAGTCAAACAAGCATACATTATGAATTCTGTTAGTCATTGTCTCGTTGAATCCAACATATATCTTCGCTATTCAACTGGACTAATAATAAGGCGAGCTTAAGCAATATTTTGAGCATAATAAATTCAGATTTTTTTCACATACGAGACAAATCAGTTTGCAACAATGTTGCAAGGTCTTCTATTGCATATACTAAAGTTTTGCACTACTCATATCAGCACAACTAACCATCGCTGCAATATTCATACAAAAATATAATCAGCAACTTAGCTCAAATTATGTTGATTTTAATGTGCTCTCAGATTATGGGCTGTCAACTTAATGGCCTGCTCGCCACAAGAGGTAAAGTTCTAACCGTAATTATGTGTGGCAAATATAAGGTCTAGACTAGGTTCCAAACATATCCATTTCAATCAAGCCTTAGGACATATTAGATATGGTCTCAAAGACTAAACTACTGCATTATACTGATCAGTTATTATGATTAACAATCAACCATTACTAAACAACAAGAACGATGAACGAACAATACTGCTAGACGAAACAGGATAATTGTACAATGAAAAGAACAACGGCAGTATATCAAATGTTGATCACATATTAACCTTATGAAAGCATATACTCTAGGTGGATTTGCCATGGGGGCAGTGGGGGCTCGAGCCCCCACTACCGGCGCTGAGACTATGGGAGCCCCCCTTAATATTTTCTGCCATACATATATACGTACATGGGAAGGGGGTATGGAGCTTTGTCCAGTTTGTTTAGCCTCCCCTGGTATTTCTTCTTGGATCCACGATATACTCACAGGATTAAAATGAATTATAACCTAGTCCTTATGCTTGCATAAGTTTATGCTTGCATAAGATTAAAATGTGATCAACTTTTGATTTACTTTTATTGTTCCCTGTTTTGTCTAGCTATTTTAGTTTTTGTTACTTGGTACTGGCACACATAATCATGGATTAGGGCTTGCCTCTTGGGGGTGAGAAGGTCATTAAATTGGCAGCCCATCATCTGAGAGCATGTTAAAATCGACATAATTTGAGCTAAGTTGTTGATTATGTTTTCACATATTTATTGCTGCAACAGTTAGTTGCATTGTGTATGATATGGGTAGTGCAAAACTTTAGTTTGTGCAATAGAAGTACTTGTACTATCATTGTAGCAAATTGATTCGACTTATATGTGAATAAATTTGAATTTACTATGCTTAAAATATTGCTTAATCTCGTGTTTCTTTCAACATTATAAACATCCAACATGATGAAGAAATAAAGTAAATCAATAAGCAAACAAGGTAAACACGTGCGAACTCCATACTGGAGTGATGGCCGAGAGGCACAAAACCATCAGTCCATCACCCACCCCTGCAACGAGGCACGGGCATGCCGCACACAACCATGCCCGCCCATGCACTGGTCAGCAACGTTGGAGGGGTGGAAGACGTTGGCCAGCGACGTTGGCCTGCGGTCTGCGGAGGAGCAGCTGGGGAGTTGGGGCTTCGAGAGGATGGGAGTTGAGGAGCAGCTTGCGGACTTGGGGCTTTGAGAGGATGGGAGTTAAGGAGCAGCTGGGGAGTTGCCACGAGTGATAAAGCTGACACTGCGACCTCTCAAGCCGATTTATTTTGGATTCTCCAAGCACATATACATAGAACACCAGATATAAAGGTGAGTTGAAAAAAGTTTGAGTTAGGGAGTACAGAAATGACATATACATATGAACACCAGAGATGAAAGTGAGTTGAAATATTTTGAAATAGGGAGTACAGAAATTAGACTGGGAAAATGGAAGCAGGGAAAGTTAGAGAGGGGGATTACATTTGGGAGGAAGGAGGAGGAGAAGCAGGGAAAAAGGAATTCTCGAGGAAGACGATGACTGGTTCGTTTCGGTCTCCCGTGTAGTGGCAGCAGCCTCTGTCACGCGGACCACCCTCCAGGTCCACTGAAGAATTGGAAATCAGGCCCAGTCTAAAGCATCGACATGATTACATGAAGGCCCATATTCTTGGTAGCATCTACGGCCTGCTGCACAGATTGGGCCCATCCTATCTCTTTCTTTTTTACGACCAAAACAAACTCGTTGGCTCATGCAATGCATCTACGGGAAACAGTACAGCTCGGAAATGGTCACACACAAACACAAAGGGTATAAGGGCATCAACAATCAAAGATACCCATAGGGTGTCCTCACTAGCAGAAAACACTCTTAGGAACACCCATCTCACAATGAAGGCTACACCTAGGTAGGTTCTTCAAAATCTGAAGCAATTGGATGAAGGTATTCAAGCTCACAGTGGGTGTCCCAACCCAAAAATCCACACTGGATGTTTTCCTATACTACCCCTCTTCTCCCCCTTCCCTCTCTTTCTCTCCCCCCTCTTTTTTCTTCGTCGCCTCTCCTTTTCTTCGCGTCGGCGCCGTCGCTGTCCTCCACTCTCCCACCGCTCGCCTGACTCTCCCTCTCCCTCTCTCTCTCTCTCTCTCCTGCCGTCGCTGCGAGCCTCACTCTCCCTCCCTCCCTCTCTCCCGTCGGCGGCGGCTGCAAAGGCGATGAGGAGGGCCGCCGCCACTGCCGGAGCTTTGTCGGCGGATCTGTTCGTCGCCGTCGTGTCGGCGAGCGGTGCACAGATCCGTCGTCGTCGGGGAGGATGGCGCGTGGAACCGTCGTCGCCGGGGAGGATGGCGCGTGGATCTGTCGTCACCCGGGAGGAAGGCGCGTGGATCCGTCGTCCCCGGGGAGGACGGTGCGTGGATCCATCGTTGCCGGGGAGGAAGGCGCGTGGATCCGTCGTCACCGGGGAGGATGCCGCGTGGATCCGTCGTCGCTGCCGCCCGCCGTGCCGTTGCCATCCTCCCCGCCTCACACCGTCGACGATCTCCCCGCCTCACGTCGTCGTCGTCACGACCTCCTCCGCCTCACACCGTCGCCGGCCGGAAGCAGCAGATCCGGTGCCATCGTTGCCGCCGGGAGGAAGGCGCGTGGATCCGTCGTCACTGGGGAGGACGGCGACCGGCGGTCTCTCTCTCTCTCTCTCTCTCTCTCTCTCTCTCTCTCTCTTTGCTGCATCTCTCTCCCTCCTTGCTACATCTCTCTCCCTCCGGCGGGCGGCGAGAGTAGAAGGGGAAAAATAGGGGGAGAGAGCCGTGTCCACGGGCTCCTCCCTAGGCACAGGGGTCGTGGCCCTCTGCTAGGAGACAGCTCCAGCCGGAAAAGTGGACGCCGTGGGTAGGAATACTCCAGGGCACCCATTGCTGATGCTCTAAAGCTCAACTCCCAAAGAAAAACTTGCTTGCAAATCATGGCAGTGACACCGTCGGTACTCTGTCCAAGACCGTTAGAAACCGTTAATGAAGGATTTATTGTACTACTACTCCGTAGTATTCTACTACTACTGTATCGCCAGCGTTTAGATGAAGATTCAAGTAATGTAGGAGTACACTGGAAAGAATCGTACTCGTGTAGCTTCATCGGGGAACTGGCCGATAAATGCTCGCGAAGGGGATAACATGCCGTGGTGGACCGGCGACTAGTGGATATGCAAGCAAATTCTCACTGGCGAATGCGCATACTGTAGGAGTAAGGCCGTGTTTAGTTAACTGTCAACTTCTAACTTTTCATCACATCTAAAATTTTTCTACACACATAAACTCCCAACTTTTTTTCCAAACTATCAACTTTCCTCAAACTTTCAACTTTTTTTTAGGAACTAAACACAATCTTAAGCTGGAATTCACTCTGGGTGAACTGATGAATGGACACAGGCTCAGGTACTAGTACTGGAGGTTAAGAATATCGAATTTCGTGGTGAAACAAAGACTTTGCTCATGATTTTCAAAAATCAAATTATGGACTCCTAGTTTCTTTTGTCCTGATGGTCCCACATCCAGCCTTACTTAACCTTTAAAGACAGAGGCACCTGCTGCCAAGCTGCCTTTTGCACCTGCAGGAGCTTTGGATATAAAAAAAAGGAGCAAAAGGAGAGAATTCTCCAACTAGGCTCCAGTAAGTGCCACCTAGTAATCCATCATTAAAGCAATCAAGCCTCCTCCTCTCCCTAATCCCATTTCACACCCTCAATAACACCACATCCAGCTGCTTAAGCTAACAAATCTTCCATTATAATTCAAGATTCCCATCACCTGCCCAGTCCATTTCTCCTCTACTACTAGTAATACTCTTCTCTCTTCTCACAGGGAGTGTGTGTGCCTCCATGACAGTGCTCGCTCTCCCTGAGCCGAGAGAGTAAAGGCTCTCTCCTTCACACACCTACCACCTACTCTCCCACTCTTCTTCCCACCCCACTCGTGTGCGCGCCACTGCCGCCGGCGATGGCGCCAATGCCGGCGCCGGCCGTGGCTCTGGCGGTTCTGGTGTTCCTCTCCGCCGTTCCGGGGTACTTCTCCGACGACCTCAACACCGACGCGCAGGCGTTGCAGGCGCTGCGGTCGGCGGTGGGGAAGTCGGCGCTGCCGTCGTGGAACAGCAGCACGCCGACGTGCAATTGGCAGGGGGTGACGTGCGAGAGCGGCCGCGTCACCGAGCTCCGCCTCCCCGGCGCCGGCCTCATGGGCACCCTCCCGTCGAACGTGCTCGGCAACCTCTCCGCGCTCCGCACGCTCTCCCTCCGCTACAACGCGCTCACGGGCCCCATCCCCGACGACCTCTCCCGCCTGCCCGAGCTCCGGGCCATCTACTTCCAGCACAACAGCTTCTCCGGCGAGGTCCCGGCGTCGGTGTTCACCCTCAAGAACCTCGTGAGGCTGGACCTCGCTGGGAACAAGTTCTCCGGCGAGATCTCGCCGGACTTCAACAAGCTGAACCGCCTCGGCACGCTGTTCCTCGACGGCAACAGCTTCACCGGCGAGATCCCCAAGCTGGACCTGCCGACATTGAGCCAGTTCAACGTGTCGTACAACAAGCTCAACGGGTCCATCCCTAGGTCGCTCCGGAAGATGCCCAAGGACTCGTTCTTGGGCACTGGGCTGTGCGGTGGCCCGCTCGGCCTGTGCCCCGGCGAGACCGCGCTCACGCCGGCCGGATCTCCGGAGGTTCAACCTGCTGGTGGAGGCGCGGCAGACGCCGGCGGCGCAAGCAGCGGCACGAAGAAGAAGCTCTCCGGTGGCGCCATCGCCGGCATTGCCATCGGGTGTGTGTTCGGCGTGCTGCTCTTGCTGGCCCTGATCTTCCTCCTCTGCCGGAAGAAGTCTAGCTCATCCACGCCAGCGACAGCGGTGGAGAAGGGTCGTGACCTCCAGATGGCTCCGATGGACATGGAACCAAAGGGACAGAACGGCTCAGCCGGCAACGGCGCCCACGTCGGAGCAGCCGCGGCAGCGCCAGCCGCCGCCACCTCCGCCGCCGTCGCGGCGGCGGCAGCAGCAGCGAAGACCGGCGGCGCGACGGGCGGGTCCAAGAAGCTCATCTTCTTCGGCCCCATGGCGGCGGCCCCGCCGTTCGACCTGGAGGACCTGCTCCGCGCGTCGGCGGAGGTGCTGGGCAAGGGCGCGTTCGGGACGGCGTACAAGGCGGTGATGGAGAGCGGCTCCGCCGTGGCCGTGAAGCGCCTCAAGGACGTGGACCTCCCGGAGCCGGAGTTCCGGGAGCGCATCGCCGCCATCGGCGCCGTGCAGCACGAGCTCGTCGTCCCACTCCGCGCCTACTACTTCAGCAAGGACGAGAAGCTCCTCGTCTACGACTACATGTCCATGGGCAGCCTCTCCGCCCTCCTCCACGGTAAAAAAAATTCCCCCATCCTTTTTTTACGCTTCTGTCGGCGAACCGAATCCACACTATCAAACCATGCGTTTTTTTGAGCGATCTCGCCGTTACACCCTGGCGATATTCCTCCGGTCTCCAGTTTCCACCGGTGGCCGCAGTGGCGCACCGCGAGAGTCGTCGCCTCGTTGGGCTCTCGCGTAAGGTGTCGCGTCCCTCTCGTGTGTGCATCTCGTTTTCGTGGCGTCTGTCTCGTCGGGGTCGCGGCTCGCGACTGTGGCTGCTCCGCCTCGGCACCAATCAATGGTGGTCTCACCTACTCCGATCCAGTAGTGATCCACCGGTTTTTCTTCTCATGGTGTGGCCGTGTGTCGCCGAGCCAAGCTGAGCTGGTTCGACGGGGCGCTGCCAAAAGCCAAGTGTACTTCGTCCTATGGGTGAGCCGCGATTAGTTAGTTTACCAGCAAACAAACACTGCTTCAGTGTTTGCCAGAGGGGTGAGCGTGAGATCTAATCTTAGTTTAAGCCCACAACGTGACAGCCATGACTGGCCCCCCGGCACGTCTCGGCATTCGAACTCGCAGTTGAAACAGGTATAGCAACTTGCGGCTGTTCATTTGAAATCTCTGAACTGGTGCCAGTAAAGTAAGCAGAGTGCCAGAGTTTAGTGTAGGAGGGAGTTGTGGTAGATTGGTGGTAAATTTGGGGGCAAGTGGCGCATGTGAGCCGGTGCCCCGGGTTGCAGTCCGGGTAGGGTGGTTTGATGGACCATGTGACGTTTGGTTGGCGCCACTGTTCCTCGGGATTCCCCTTTTGCGCGCCAATAATTTAGCCTCCTCCTCTCCTCTCCTCTCCTCTATCTCGCGTACAGATTTGAAGAATTATTCATTCCCGGACAGCGTAGACAGATCATAGATGTACACGCGCACTGTTGCACACACACTTGAGACGTGAAGCTGAAGCTACCGCGCTGTGGTCGCGTGCACCGTGCAGTGAACATTCTTAATTGTCCGCCGTCGTGAAAACGGAGTAAAATTCATGGGGAATTCGCTGTGGATGACGCGGTTTTTTTCTGGTGTATCTCATGGGGGTTGCAGGGAACCGTGCTTCCGGCAGGACGCCGCTGGACTGGGAGACGAGGTCGGCGATCGCGCTGGCGGCGGCGCGCGGCGTGGCACACATCCACTCAACGGGGCCGACGGCGTCGCACGGCAACATCAAGTCGTCCAACGTGCTGCTCACCAAGAACTACGAGGCGCGGGTGTCGGACCACGGCCTCCCCACGCTGGTCGGCCCGTCATTCTCGCCGACGAGGGTGTCCGGCTACCGTGCCCCGGAGGTGACCGACATTCGCCGGGTCTCGCAGAAGGCCGACGTGTACAGCTTCGGCGTGCTGCTCCTCGAGCTGCTCACCGGCAAGGCGCCGACGCACGCCGTCGTCAACGAGGAGGGACTCGACCTGCCGCGCTGGGTGCAGTCCGTCGTCCGGGAGGAGTGGACCGCCGAGGTGTTCGACCAGGAGCTCCTCAGGTACCAGAACGTCGAGGAGGAGATGGTGCAGCTCCTCCAGCTCGCCATCGACTGCTCGGCGCAGCACCCCGACAGGCGGCCGTCCATGTCCGAGGTGGCCGCGAGGATCGACGAGATCCGCCGCTCCAGCCTCGGCGACCGTCCGGCCACCGACAGCGCCGGCGAGGGCGAGGAGCCTTCACTATAACCGACCAGCCGACATTGCCGTCTGGATCACCGTACATCGATCTCAGCCTCAGCGAACGGAAATTAAGTTGGAGAATTGCTTAGTTCTTTGCATGGATCTTGCTCCCCCAGGCTACTTTTGGTTCATCAGCAACTTGTGCATGTTTTTTTCATTACTTTTTCTTTCTTCTTCCTTTCTTTTTTTTCCCTTCTTTTTTTTGGGCCTTTCTCTCACGGGCTTTGATTCTATTCTATAGCACATGTCACTGTACTCTTTGATTCTTGGAAAGGAACACTTGATAATGCGTTGTATCTATGACGAATACCATCACCAGCTGTATGGTTTGCTATTTAAAATACGAAATGATTTCATTTCAGCTGCAGGTAGCTAGGCTTTCGTTGCCATGCTTTGCTTCCCGTCTCTTCTTATCCTGGTTGTTAGGGGGAGGTAATGGTTGTTGGGGTGGCTGCTTCCGACAGAGTAATTAACCATCTTTTGGTTGGCGAAATTGCCATCTGATAGCTCTCTGCTTGCAAATGGCGTTTAGCTAGCTTGCTGGTTTAGTAGGTTGGAAAAAAGATTGTGTGTTCTTTATCTAGGAGTGATGCCCAAGTTAACACGACGACAGAAAGAGACCCATGCTCATGCAATCCTGTGTTTGTACGCAGTTTACATGACAGTGACAAGTTTTTTTTGTTTTTAAATTTTGAGCCTCCACTCAACGGTGCAGCAGCCCCGCAGTGCCACCAGATGCAAGATTAGTTTAGCTTTTGCAAATGCAAATGATACTCAAAATGTAGAGCCGAATGTTAGCACTAATGTGGCACAATAAATTAGTACGTGGGGACTGACTGAACGAATACAGCAGTAGGCTGATCTTTCTTCATTGTTTAGTTGGTACTATGAATAATGGACCCTAGAAGAGTTATACCACACGGTACCTCATCATACCCGTTAAAAATGGCACCGACGATACACTTATACATAAGCCCTCGTCTGAAATGAATTGTATTTTTCGGAGGACTTTTTGTGAAAATTAAACTAATTTCTGTAAAAATTCTGCGTTTCAAAGGAGCTATGAGATTACATGGATAGGCTGAATCTGATCATATTGGAGAAAGAAAGTTAGCATCAGCGAATAGAGTAAGTTTATAGTAATACGGGAAAAAAAATTCTTATATCATTAAATAGCACAAACTCTCAGTCTAAATCATCTGATAAATGTGAATTTTATTCGTTGGTCCATCTTACCATAGGATGCTGTTGCTGCTACAATTTGTTGACAGGGAAATTAAATTATTATTGTTAATGCCCCCATGATAATATATAGACCTAACGCATGCGTCGTTAGCCTGTTACATTCCGAGTTTCAACGCTGACAAATTGTCAAATTGATAATGAGCACCTTCAGAAAAAGAAACTGATAATGGACGGCTCAGATTGCCTGTCTTCGATTTCCTGTACCCGTGAAGCAGTATATTACTCCGTACACGGATTGGCCAGCTGATGAAACTGGGCTAGCGGGCTGTCTAATGTCAAACCAGCTGGCACACTAGTTGCTGGCTTCAATTCGTTCATTGTAGCTGCCAATTAATAACATCTAATGAGGAATTAAAGACGCATGTAGTACACCATTAACCAATAGTCCCCAGTGGCCCAGTACAAGTACGAACCGAACCGTTTGTAAATGTTTCACTCCTCATCTCAGATCAGCATTGGTAATTTTGGTAGTTTTGTACTGCACCTGTAACCTGTAAAAGTAGTAACTAGCCAAGCCAACCTGAGCAGCATCAGCCAGCAAGAAGTGAAGAACATATTGGCTGTACAGTGTATGCTATACTACACTGTTCCATGAACTGTCGGCCGGCGGCCATTGCAGCATGCGGCCTGGCTTACAGCCTGAAAGCGACCAGCTCTGCCTTTTGGCTCTGGAGTCTGGACACCAGCTTTGCTGGGTCATGCCTCGTCGGAATCATCAGATTCTCCTGCTGCTACAGCCGGACTGATACTATTAATTTATTCCTAATCCCGGTTGGTTGTCCTCGTCGATGTTCTATTTGTGTTTAAGTTTAGCTTTGTCTGTCAATGATAACAAGGTTCTTTTGGAAAGAGGAAATAAAAAAAAAGATAAGGACTCTTTTGGATGGAGGACTTTTATGGGAATTGAAGTAATTCATATGAAAATCCTGTAACATACATGCATTCCAAACGAGTCTTTGAGTGTTTATGTGTGTTTCATTACGATCTGATTTAGAGGAGGAACTTTTTCCATAATAATGTGGGAGTTGAACTAATTATGTGAAATTTCTACGACATTCTATTGAATTACTAAAGTTGGCCTTAGGCCTCAGCATATGCTGCTGATCATTTTTGTTAGGACAACATCCATCAGAGTTGGTTGCACTGCCAATCTAATGGGAGAAACAAATGTAGCTCAAGCAAGACTTTTGACTTGTTTTGCTGATCAGCCAGCACCTAATGTAGACCTTACCCTCTTTATAATGGCGTTGGGTGAGAGGAAAAAGGCCCCATTTACTTTCGTTTTCCTATGTACCTATGCACCGAATTCTTCTCTGATGCCCCAATTCCATGGCAGTTGGGTCTGTTCTTGCTGCTACACATCACTAGCTAGTGTGTGCACAGGTGAAGTGACCTGGACATGATCTTTGTGCAGTTTTGCATTTGGTTAAGAGTGAGCTGTGAAACCTCTAATATAGGAGTAGCTTGTTTGGTTGTAATGATGAGGTGGTAAAGTATGAGATGCCTAGCTTGGATTCCGATTTGATATATTGCTACAGGTCAAGGAGTAGGGAAGAAGTGATCTGGATTATGATATTTTATTGTTACTACCACTTGATAATGCTTGCATATTGCCTTGTTTAAAAAACTGCTTGCAAATTGCAGATAGCTAGTCGTTAGTTGAGTTTTTTTTTTAAAGGAATGGATGTTTAGAAACGAAGGAGCGTGATTTCGGACGTGTAATACGTTGTGATAGGGAATAAAAGAATGCATAAACATATAAATAAAAAACACATGAGAAGAGTTGACGATAGAAATCAGACCGTTCAATAGTACCTGCGTGCAATTAACTATGGAATAAGCTGCACCAGAAAAATGGATATATGACACAAGGTTGTTTATTAAACATTGTTAAGCCTAGTCATTGGAAGATTATTTATATAACTGCATGACCTTGCTGTAACGATCCTCTGATTGACAGAGCCTCATGTTGAGTTAAAAACGGCTTTCTGGATTTCATTTCCTCCAACCAGTTTCAGTGACTTGCCATGTACTGAATCATAGTGTTGAAAACCTGAATAGTTTATCCTTCATTTCTTCACCAAGAAGGCAAAATATAGTAGAGATATATTAGCAATGCTAATGCTGCCGATTTATACCGTTTTGTGACAACATCTGCACATGGGTAACAATTAACAAATCCCATGTAGTCAAATTACTTCTACCCCAATCGCTGATTTTCTCAATCCTGATAAACAAAACCTATGGTTACACCCAACAAGTGTGGTCCAGGATCATGCTACATATCAGAGAGTTGACTATGCTGATCAGTGGCTGTTAGCTCAACACTGGATCTTGCAATGTTCACTGAAGCATGCCTTTCAAACAAGCATTAAATACAAGCTCCATCCCGTTGCTTCACTTGATAAAACAGTAAAGCAAAGTGAAATGCATTATTGCCTACTGCCTAATGACGAAAACGAAGCACGTCCAAACCCATAAGAGTGGTCATGCATTAGTAGTTTGGACTAACCATCTAGCTTGCTAATTGGTACTGTAAATCACCATCTATTCTTAGCTTAGCTCACATTATAGGATGACTCAGCCCTGACACCAGCCACGTTTGCTCCTCCTGAAAGACAATCATATAAATAGTCGTCACTAGCAGAATCGACAATCGAGTTAGTTTAAGCAAAAACCGAACTTGGAAATGCTCCTACAAAACAATCTCTGCAGACAGAGGAATCATTGTTTCATTAGTCACAGTGAATGTGCGCCTAGCTGTACCTTGCAAGAAAATTTTTAATTGTCAGACAAAATCCATCTGCATCGAAACCATTTGATTCTGATTGCTTCCTAATACCTACCATGTATAGTGTCATCCGTGTCTGAAGAGGGCGGCGTTCTTGTTGCAATTGACATAGAGCTCTGGGTTACATATGTGTTCGTTCTTTTCACTGATTTCCATTATATATATAAAAAAAAGTAGAACTTTTCAGTGAACACGGAGAGGGTTGTAACTTTAAACTTTTGTCTCGTTGTCGCCATGGAATCGATCGAGACCAGGTCGAAGGCTTGATGACAACGCAAAGCCGCACGGTTTCTTCTCCTCCTCTCTCGCCTGCGGTCTGTCTGCGTCGATGGGCACGGGTAGAAGAAGAACAAAGGCCCTGTTTAGATCCTCCAAAATAGCAAAAGTTTTGTCATTTTGTAGCATTTTTTATCATTTTGGATCTAAAACACTAGTAGCAAAAGTTGGTAATTTGGCATTTGGTATTTGCTAGTCCATAGTAGCAAATTGTGCCAAAAAGTGCTTTGAGACCACTCCCTCTCTCTTACTCTCTCTCACTTTAGTGCTAGAATAGAAAAAAATTAACATGTATCTAAACACCAACTAGTACTTTTGCAATGCTAAAACTTTTGCCATTTGCCATTCCAAATGGATCTAAGGCCCTGTTTAGATCCTTCAAAATGGCAAAAGTTTTGCCATTTTGAAGCACTTTTTGCCATTTTAGATCTAAACACTAGTAGCAAAAGTTGGCAATTTGGCATTTGGCATTTGCTAGTCCATAGTAGTAAATTGTGCCAAAAAGTGCTTTGGGACCACTCCCTCTCTCTTTCTCTCTCTCACTTTAGTGCTAGAATGGCAAAAGTTTAGGATGCATCTAAACACCAACTAGTACTTTTGCAATACCAAAACTTTTGCCATAGTAGTAAATTGTGCCAAAAAGTACTAGTTGGTGTTTAGATGCATCCTAAAATTTTGCATTCTAGCACTAAAGTGAGAGAGAGAAAGAGAGAGGGGTGGTCCCAAAGCACTTTTTGGCACAATTTACTTGCTACTATAGACTAGCAAATGCCAAATGTCAAATTGCTAACTTTTGCTACTAGTGTTTAGATTCAAAATAGCAAAAAAATACTTCAAAATAGCAAAACTTTTACCATTTTGAAGGATCTAAACAGGGCCTAAACAGGTCCAAAGGCGAGCATCGTGTTTTCTTTATCGAAAGAAGAGAAAGTTAGAAGCAAAGCATGAGCAGTGGAAAGTGACAAGTTAGCTCAGACTTACTAATCATACGGTAATAAGGGCTTTAATTCAATCGCACACCACAGATAAACAATGTGGGGCGGGTAGAAAGTGAAACTGCCATGTCTGCTACTGATTAATAGCAGTACCAGTCCTCTGGTATCTCCAGTGATTTGCAATCAGCGAGTTCGTGTCGACTGATATCTAAAGTTATTTGCAATCGATCAGTGGGTTTAAGTTGAACTAAATCGATGCAATCTACAGTATTTGTATGCTTAGACAAATTTAGTCGAACTTTTAAAACTTTAAGTGCCGGTTTTATAAAAAAATTTATAAAATCTAACAAGTCTGTATTACTATGATAATATTTTTCAAGTCAAGTCTACGCATGCCAATTTTTTCAAGGCCGTAGCTTGAAAACGAGTTTTCGGAGGCCAACATACTCACTCAAAAGAAGTAAAGAACTCGCTCCCTTGCCTTGAAGATACAGGTTTAGGTTTCACCTGATGTCTAGTTCCAAAGAAGACCTAAGTAAGCAAAGCAAACGATCATTTTCCAGTACTCCTTTCAAATGATAATGACCGGTTCAAGGTTGTTCAGCGGTCTGCCGCAATTGCATCTCCCATCAAGCGCCCTAGATTTCATTGAATCCGTGACTATCTAATGAGTACTAGTAATGACTAATGACATACATGTCATGATCTTCCCAAAGAGAAAATGAAAAACATTTACATACAGCAGCTGTATGAATAGGCCCAGGACGTGCCACCAACGTAGCTTTAGGCCCGGCCCAATTATTCGGACGGTTCTATATTCGGCCTGGTAAGAAGTTTAGAGATCGGCACCATCATCTGCATGGGAAACTGTTTCTTTCTGCTACGGGCCATGGTCCACAAGCCCAAATGTCACATTCAATTGACTCTAACTTTCACCCTAGTGGGGAGCCCATCCGCCATTCGCAGCGTCAGTGACGTCACCTGCCGCGGCCGGTACGCGCCGTCGACGGCGAGCTCGAGCTCCTGGAGCACGCAGGCGATGATGGACTTCATCTGTATGTACGCCATCTCCTTCCCGAGGCACACCCTCGGCCCGCCGTGGAACGACACGTACCGGAACGGGCTCTCCGGCCGGAACGTCGCCGCCGCAGCGTCCTCCAGCCACCGCTCCGCCCGGAACTCCGCCGCGTCCTTGCCCCACACGGACTCCATGCGCCCCATGGCGTACGAGTTGTACGCCACGAACCACCCGGCCTCCACCGCCGTGCCGTCCGGCAGGACGTCGTCCTCCTGCGCATGCAGCGAGTCCACCGGCACCGGCGGGTAGAGGCGCATCGACTCCGTGATTGCGGCGTGCACGTACTGCATCTCTCTCAGCTCGTCCAGGTCGAAGCCGACCCTGTCGACGTCGCCGTCGCCACGGCGTGCGCGCACCGTGGCGACTTCTTCGCGGATGCGCCGCTCCACGTCCGGGCGAGAGGAGAGAAGCCAGAAGAACCAGGTGAGCGCCGACGACGTGGTCTCCCGCCCCGCGAGGAGGAAGCTGATGACGACGTCGCGGAGGGCCACCTCGGTGTACGACTCGTCGTGGCTCGCCATGAACCGGGACAGGAGGTCGTGCTTCTCGAGGCCGGCGCGTATCTCCTCCCGCCGCGACCGGATGATGCGGTCGGCGAAGTCGTGGACGATGGCGATGGACTCGCGCAGCCGCCGCTCGGACCCAATGTGGAGCGCCTTCTTCACCCTCCAGAACCACGGGACAGCGTACCGGAACCGCCCCGCGCTGAGATTAGCGGCGTCGCGGAACGCGTCGGCGAACCTGCCGCTGGCAGTGGAGCCATCGTCGGCCTCCGCGAGAGCGCCGCCGCCGCTGGCGTCAGGGAGCTGGCCGGGGTCGTGGTCGAAGGCGACACGGCAGATGTTGTCGAACGCGAAGCGCTCGAGCGCGTCCTGGAGGTCGATGGCGCGGCCCTCCGCCGCGGCGCGCCGCAGCAGCGGGAGGAGGCGCCCGTGCAGCTCCCCGTGCACGCACCGCGCCACGAAGGCGCGGAGCGACCGCGTATTGAACTCGTAGCTCGCCGCCTTGCGCTGCGACCGCCACGCCTCGCCGTCGGCGTTGAAGATGCCGCGCCCGAGGAAGTCGTGCAGCAGCGACGCGAAGCGCTCGCCCTTGGGGTAGTTGTCGAACCCGGATCGGAGGAAGCGCTCCACGTTCGCCGGGTTCGCGGTGATCACGCCCCGCACGCCGCCGGGGCGGCGGAGCACGAACGTGCGCGTCGGCTGCCGCGACAGCACCTCCGTCATCCAGTCCAGGATGCGGTGCCGGTTGGCGAGGAACTGCGGCAGGTGGCCGACCAGCGGATACGGCCGCAGCTCGGCCGTCGCATACCGCGCCTTCTCATGAGATCTCCTACTAGCACTCCATGTTCGAACAACCAAGGCCACACTCACCAAGAACACGAGCAGCAGCAGCAGGATGGCAGCCATGCTGATCCGATTTGCGAGGACGACGAATTTGAGATTAATAATCTGTTTCATCTGTACTTCGAGCGAATTAAGCAGGTAGGAGTACCAGATAACTGGATAAGGAAATGGCAGAGTGTAATGACTGGTGATTAGTGAAACTGTTGCGGTGGTGTCGCCATGGCCACTCGTGAAACTCGTGATCTTGTTGTGTTCTTGTGCACGGGCTGCTGTAGTGCCAACGTCAGGTTTGTCCGGTACGTAGGGACAGACGAACAGTGTTGATTTGTTGTTGGTTGGGTTCACAATTTCTCTGAACGAAAATGCCATGTAGCAACACATCGATGTCGATGACGATGACATTACGACTACTAACTGCGTACTCTAGTCCTCAGTGTCACGTCGTTCTACGGTGGCATTCCGCGTCCATCCAAAGATTTCTGCTCTTGCCATGTTCTCGAGTCAACACTAGACTAACCCCTAGAGATTAATCTTTAAAAATTCAGTCCGAATTGGGGACTTATCTGAAAAATTTTCTGACCACTATGAGTTATTAATGGTTCTGGTCCAAATTAATGGGGTTTTCAGCGAACAAACCTCAAGTGAGTTCTCCTATCTAGGCTCGAGTTCACTAGCTTTCGTGTAAACTTGCACTTTATCTCGGTCTTTTAGAGCTCGAATGGAGCCTATGATGATGTACTTGGGAACCTTGAGCTTTTTCAAGAGCCAATCACTAGCAAAATTGAACTGAAGGATCTGTTTGCAAGATATTCATCCATCACATGCAGATGCTTCCATTCTTTTGGTCGTTAAAATTCAACTTCTACAAGTTGTAAAAAAAAACAAATTAAACTATGGCTAGTTAACGTATATTCACAGTCAAATTTATTTTTTTTGCAACTTGTAGAAGTTAAATTTAACTTTGCATGTTTGTGGAGTGATTTATCACATATCAATCTATCTTCTGAATTTTTTTTCATAACAATTTAGATGACAAGGAAATAACAAGGGAATGTCCCCTCGAGAGTTTAAAATAATTTCCCCCTTATCATGTAATGATACCACCATATACCATAGAGATAGCATGCACATAATATCTTTGTGCCATCACAAAGAATCTCTATAATATAACTATGAAATATCATATATACCTTCAGAATATTTTTGTGGCATCAATCATAAAATATCAATGGTGAAAAAAAAGTTGCTTCTGGACTGGCGAACAACTCCTGGGTCTCTGATATCCGCGGTGCCCTCACTGTCCCGGTCATTTCTCAGTTTCTCCTTATTTGGGATGCGGTGCTTCACGTTCAGCTCTCACCGGGTGTCGAGGATCGTCTCGTTTGGCATTGGACGGCTGACCAGCACTACTCAGCGCGTTCGGTGCACCAGGAATTCTTCTATGGCCAGCATTTCTTTGCCTGTGCTGATCTTCTCTAGCACGCAAAGTGTCCTGCCAAATGCAGGTTCTTCCTTTGGTTCGCATTTCAGTAGCGCTGCTGGACGGCTGATCTCCTTCAGAAGCGTGGCATCGATAGTCACTCGACCTGCCTCTTTTGCGCTAAGGATCTTGAGACGGCGAACCACATCCTCCTCGACTGCGTGTTCGCTCGGCAGATCTGGCTCCGGGTGTTGTTGCCTCTTGGCTGGGCTGCCTTCTCTCCCCCCTGTGGCAGCTGGTTCCAGGACTGGTGGCCGTCCTCTAGGGCCTGCTTACCTGAGCATCTCCGCGAGAGCTTCGACTCCCTGGTGCTCCTGATCTCTTGGCAACTGTGTAAGGAGCTGAACTCTAGGGTTTTCGACTCTGCTCTCTCTTCAGTCTCAGTGATTTTGGAGTCCATCCATTTGGAGGGCCATCTATGGTCTTTAGCTGGTGTCGCTGCTTTTGGTGATTTGTTGGGAGTGTAGCGTGGCTTGGTCCCTTCCTGTTGCTTGGAGTCTATTTTTAGCCGTCATAGTTTCTCTAAGCTTCAGTTTTTTTTTTTCATTTGCTTTTTCTCCCTTCCCCTGGTATAAGCCGATCTGGCTGATTGCGTTGTGTAACTAAAACTCTTTTTCTTCTAATATATTGACGTGCAATACTTTTGTGCGTTCGTAAAAAATAAAATATCAATGGTACTTGTATGATACCAATATGAAATTTCAAAAATATCTTCATAATATTACTAGTACTATATATAGCAATGATATCTTTATGACACCTCCTTGGTATCATGGAGGTATCATGTTCTCTTAAAGTATCACTATGAAATCTCTGCAATACAACCAAGAAAAATTTGTGATACCGATACCTCCTTGATACCACGAAGTACAGGGCTGGGCAAAATTACTTGAATCTGGAAAACTAGGATCAAGACGAATAAATTTGATCATCAATTCAGTCTTAGCATCTAACTGATCAAATTTTGTTTGGTCAATTCTGTTAGTATACTCGATTGACCATTTGTAGCGCTCGTTCCGTCGTGGCGTCTAGCGGGAAAATTTAAATTCTAAAAACCCTAATTGCGAAATCTGTTTCTTTGCTTGTTGTCAGTCTCCGTGCCAATCCCTAATCTCGAATCCCCGATCTATCGTCAAATTCAAATCCCGAATCCAAATCCTTCCCAAATCAAATTCCTCCGCAAAAGTCTATTTTTCCTCCCTCAGGTTCGGTGGGCCGATTTCCTCTCGGTCCATCTCTCTCTCTCTCTCTCTCTCTCTCCCTCAGCTCTCCCCTTGCTCTGCCCGTGCGCCGCGTGCGCGTGAGCCGATGCCGAGCTGAGCTCTCCCTCTCTCTCTCGTTCTCCCGCTCTCCCTCCTCGCTCCATCCCCGGCAAACTCCCCGTGCGCCGTTACCTTGCGCGCGTGCGCCCGCGCGGTCGCCGCCATCGTCAGCCGCCTGCTGCCCGTGCCTGCGCCGTCCGGCCCCGCGCCCTGCCGCGCTGCGCCGCCTACGCCGCGCCCTGCCCTGCGAGCCAGCATGTGTGCCCTGCCGCGCCTGAGCCCGCACCTGCCGCCCCTGTAGCCGCGCCCTTCCAAACCGCCCCCGCCGTCATCGCCGTCGTCACGACCCGGCCCCGCCACCACAGCGCATACTTCCAAGGGTTGGAGGCAAAGCTCCTCCTCCCACTGCCTCGTCGCCCTCTCCCTCCTTCCTTCTTTTCCCAAAGTGGCAAGAGGCAAGTCTCCTTTCCCTCTTTCTTTTCTTCTTCCCCCCTCCCGCCGGCGTCATCCTCCCTGTCGCCGTTTTGGCCCCTAGCCGGAGAACCAGCTCGCTGGCTTGACCGCCCAATGTCGGTTCCTCCCTCCCAAACCGACATTGCCGCTCTATAAACCCGAGCCTCTCCCCAAACCAATCTTCCCGTTTTCGCCCTCGCCATTGCTGCGCCCTGCCCTGTTCGCCGTCGCCGTTCATCGTCGCGCATGTCGGAGGAGCCGGCACGAGCGAGGACGCATGACGTGGACACCGGGCGCACCCTCTCCTTCCTCTTCCTCGGCCCGAGGCCGGAGCGATCACGCCCCGCGCCGTCGGCCATCGTCACTGCGCCCCTTCATCCCGCACGGTAGTGCCTCCTCCCCGTTCTCCCTCCTCGTTCCTCCTCTTCCCCTTTGCTTTCGGTAGAAGCTCGTATAGCCTCTCCGTAGCTAGCTGGCGCCGCCTCGACCGCTGCCGCCGCTCGCTGTGTGCTGCCGCCATCGCCGCCCGTGCTCCGTAGCGCCCGCACGTCGCCGGTCTCTCTCGTAGTGTCTCCGTCCAATCTGATGCTAGAAACAGATTCCCGGAGTCGCGTAGATGCTCTAGCTCGCCCGAATCGATCTCCCGTCGCGCCGTCGCCGTTTCCCACTTCCCTCACCGCCGGTTGCCACCGCCGCAATCCGCCGCCGTCGAGCCCCCTCCGGCGAATTCGAGCCGTTGGCTCGTCTCCCCTCGTCCCGTGCAACCTCCCGGTGCGCTCGCCCTTGCCTGCATCGCTGTAGATCGCCCCGCCGCTCACCGCCGCTGTCCGTCGTCCGTTCCGGCCGACGTCGTCGTCTTCCTCCAGCCGACCCGCGTGGCAGCCACGTAGGCGCCACGTCGGCGCCACCTCAGCCAAGACCGGGTCAAGCCGACCCCGGTCCGCCGCTCCCCTCTGCCCCACTCGCGCGCGTGGTCCACCGCGAGCCATGAGGCTGCGCGTGGGCTCGCCGCAACCGCACCCACTGCGAGCCGCACGCGTGCACCGTGTCCCTTCCCCAAACCCTAGCGCACGCCGCGTGCTCCCTCCGCACGGTGAACCGTGTCACTGACAAGCGGGTCCCACTCGGGACCACGCGAGGTGAGCCCGGTCCACCGGCTCCCTCTCTCCTCCCCTCCCGCGCGTGCCTTGGGCCGCCTTCTCGGGCCGGCTGGCCCATTAAGGTCGACCGAGCCGCCCCTTTCTCTCGGGCCGCACCCTAGCTGCCCGAGGGAAGTCTGTTTCCCCTCCCTCTTTTCTCTTTTTCAAAAGGGTTTAATTAAATCATTTTTCCTTTAGACCAAAAATCCAATAATCTTAGAAATTCAATATCTTCTCAACCGTATGTTTGTTTGACTCCGTTCAACTTCCAAAATTCCTCAAATCTCGAGATCTGTTTAATGGCACGTTTAGAGGTCAATAATAGGGCTTTATTTTCACCATTTGTTGAGTTGTCCCGTTTCGCGTGTAGTTTCGGAGCCCGAAGACCCGCAGTGCGAGGATTTCGAGGATCAAGCTCAAGATCTCGAGCAAGGCAAGTCACCTTTGATCATCTTGCACCTATAATTTAAATCTAAGTATTTCTTTTTCGCAAATATTGCATAAATAGGATTATCACGAGTAATTCGGCCGCGGCTTGCGAGATAGCCTGCCGGCCCCCAATCGTAATTGCTGCAATTACCCTCCTTGAATTATTGAACACTTAAACCTCCTTTGTCGACTGTTGTGCTTCGATGCACGGGCCTTCGGGCACGCGCATCGGGACACCTCCCCTCAAATTTAAAATATCCAACGATGGGTAAAACTTGGGGTTTTACAAAAGACTTGGAAAAACCCGACACCTGGGTCCGTGCTTGCGAACTAAACGAATTTCCAAAATCGCGGATCGGGGAACGTACCGGGAGTGCGGTTTCCCGCTCTTGCACTTAAGGACCATTTTCCTTGGAATTTCATCCGAACATAAGGCAAGTGCGACTACATGGGTGGAATGAGACACCCCCTGGCTGAGTAACTAGCTAATCGGGGGAACCATGATGCCAAGAAACATGTGGATTCAACGGGGTGGTGCCGGGGAGAACCCCCGGGTTTCCTGGCACAGTATGGTCTGGGACCTAACCTAGTGTTGGTCTGGGACCCCTCTCGTTGGCATATGGTGAACCTGTGGCGGCTCTCGAAATGCCTTGTCACGAAAGCCTCAAGGTCTCCAGACGTGGCTGTTCTGCATGGGCTGGGTGATCCGGGTTAGTAATGTCGTGTGGGTAAAGTGTACCCCCTCTGCAGAGGTTAACAAATTGTTCGAACAGCCGTGCCCACGGTCATGGGAGGATGTGAGGTGATTCCTAGCGTAGTTTTGTTTGACTACTGCTTGTGAAATTACTGTTGTGGAATGGGTTCGATGTTTGAAAAATCTGCGGCTGATGGGATCAGCCAGGCCCGGGTGGCCGTTTAAAAGCTGTTGGCCGAGTGCCAACCTTGAATCAATTCAAAGACTGATACATTGCACAAACTCCGACAGAACGAGACACACTGTCTCATCCGTGTCGTTTGAGAAGCACTCACTTAGTTGTTTCAAAAAGGAGTTTAAATAAAAACAATTGCAAAAACAACAGCCCTTCCTTTGAAGCCTGCATTAAACACTTAATTCCCATGGCTTGCTGAGTACTCCTGTACTCACCCTTGCTCTATATAAATAATCCCCCCCCAGTTGCTGAAGAAGATGATGTGGATCCTGCTGATGAGGAGTTCTTCCAGGAGCAAGTCGGCTACGATGAGTTTTAGGGTTTCGGCCTAGTTCCCAAGTCGTGCCTGTGATGAATGGTCCAAGTCTTGGCTTCCGCTTTCCCTTTTGTAATGCAGTTGTAAGCTCGGGATCTGTCCGTAGCCCAACATGACTGTACTCCTACTCTGTAATAAAGAGATCTCTGCTGCTGTGATATTCTGTCTTCCTGTGATACCAGCACTGTTTCCTGGGACTAGTATCGATTAACAGGTTAATTTGGAGCGTCACGGGCTAGTTCCGCTCGGGGCTAGTTCGGGGCGTGACACCGTTAACCGAATAAACCAAAAGTAGCCCATTAGGCCCATTAAGCCCAGAATCACTGGAAAACTCTAGCCACGTCATCTCTTAACACCCCCATCCCCAGTCATTCACTCATTCCTCCTCATGCACGCACCCAACCGCTGCGCCCTACTCCGCACCGACGCGCATCCTGCCTCCTTAGCTCCTCCACACAAACAATGTTGCCCAACACGCCAACTATGATGAATGTTGATTAAGTGTTGACCCCCATTAGCAGCACGTCAAGGCGGTTGGCCTATCGGAACATGCCGAGCAGCAGCACTTTCTTCTTTCCTGCTACTGCCACAACTTTATTTCTCGACCATGATCTATCTTCACCCTTTAGGCAATGCAATTTGGTCTTGAATTTTAGACGACCGAAGTTTCTCTAAAGTCCTCGAGCCCTGAGCCCAAACTGATTGATCTGACTGATTGCCCACCCCTAATGGAGTATCATGATACTTACTTGATGCCATGAAATTATCATGGTAAATTTATCGTTTTATGTTGATACCTCCTCGGCACCATAGAGGTATCATAATACTTAATTGATTCCATGAAGGTATAATGATACTTTTATGGTATCTTCTACAATAAAACCATGAAGTATCGGTGATACATCAATTTACTGTGATACCTCGTTGGTATCATGAAGGTATTAAGACTTTTTTTATGTTATCACAGTAAACCTCTACGATACAACCAACAACATTTACAATATTTTCATGATATCTCCAAATATTTCGTGAAATCTTTGTAAATATAACCATGATGACATTTTCAGATATGATGGAAATCATGTGGTACCATCTACATAAATAAAACATGGAGATACATGTGAGATATGATAGAAATCGTAATTACCTCTATGATATTATGGAGATACATGAGGCACAAAGTGTAAGGGTCGATCTGATATAACATAATTAAGTTCACTTCTAACAAGCCTTATCCTACCATGCATATGACCCAATAGTGGTGTATGCTCATGTATTATCCAATCCACAGAGGAGGTGCTTGCCCGGTGTGTAGAGGCTTGGAAGGATGTGCTTGAGGGAATTGTAAGGAGGACTTGCTTGCAAGCGTGGGTGCACACTGCACACGTGGAAACTGCACATAGAAGAATCGCGGGATTGTGATTTCTATACCATCCCTGAATGGTACGACGCTCTATAGGAATGTTTGTATTAGGTAGAACCATTTTTTAAGATATAGTCTATATAGCAGAACGTCCAAAATAGTATGCCATTATGTGGTTCCTTCACAGTATGAATACGTTCTTCTCCTATGATATCTATAGAAGAGAATAAAAATGCATTTAATTTTCACCAATCACATTAATATGATAACTCATTCACCTGCCTCGAGCTATATATGGATTGCACCGGCCAATGCACCACTAGACTATATATTGGGGAAAAGAACCTCATCCCTCTTCAGCCAACATAATCAAGAAGACAGGGATGGAGCAGCAACCTAAGATGGTGACCGGATGGGCGGCAAGAGACGCCAACGGGCTGCTCTCTCCTTTCTCTTACCCCCTCAGGTGATCTCTAGCTCTCTTGCTCTATCTTTTTCCTGTGTGTTCAGATGTTCCTGGGTCTTGAAATATTCAAAGAGAAGTTCACACAAAATTCTTGAGTTATACCGTTGTCCCTTTATGAAAGCAAAGTTACTGATAAATAGTCAATAGTCATCTCCATCACTTCGTTAATTAATTGTAGTCAGGAATTCTAGTTTTGAACGGGTACCATCAAACTGTATCGATCGAGATTTATGAGGAATATGGAATTGCCTTTGACAATTGACGCACCAAGCACATAAACGCTGCCGTCTACGTTTTCTACCGGTCTCCGGTGATATTTTCTTTGTGTAATGACCGATGAGAAGTACTGCATGGCTCATTGGTTCTGTAACTCTGTTAATTATTGAAAAATAACTAAATTGCTTCAGTCAGTCAGTAGTAACCAATCGTTGGGTTGCCACTCTAACGAAAACATCACTGGTGTACTGCTATATAGAAATTAGAACACTGAGAACTAAAGAGGCAGTGTTGTCTGTTGAGTTTTGAGCATTTTTCAAGAAATTTGCAGCTACTCAATGCGTTCTGAATTACATTTTTTGATTAAAAAGAAACTTATGCTTGGATTGCAAAGATATATCATTTACTGCAGGAAAGTAAAGGCTACACGGGTGATGACCAATTATGCACTATACATTCATCATGAAGCCTCGATTGCCATCTTTTAGAAAGAATGAATGATAGCCATTCAGTAGGTAGTAGTGGCGACGCACTCATACCCAACTTCCACGGCTGAAAGGAATCAAACCATTTTGGCACCGATGGCTTGTTTGCACGCCATTGGGCGAGTTCGAGTCGTTGCAACAGCATTTCTTCCATTATTCACCTGCTGATTTATGTTTATGCATTGTCAAACTATATGCATTCTCCCCAATTGTTTTCTTTTTCGTGAGTACAGAAAAGGGTTAATTAATCGTCATTTCCACCGTGCATTTCATATTTCAGAGCTAAGGGAGACGAAGACGTCGTTGTCAAGATACTGTTCTGTGGCATTTGCCACTCTGATCTTTCTACTATCAAGAACGAGTGGGGCAACGCCAAGTATCCCGTAGTACCAGGGTCAGTACGTACACATGCAATGCAAATCGGCTAATGCGCAACAGAATTATCCAGAGATATATTATTGATCGATCGTTTTGCGTGCTTAATCCAGTCATGAAATCGTTGGGGTCGTCGCCGAGGTCGGGAGCAGCGTGGCGAGGTTCGCCGCCGGCGACACTGTCGGCGTCGGGTACATCGCCAGCACATGCCGCGCCTGCGCCAACTGCCGCGACGGCTTCGAGAACTACTGCGCGGGCCTCGTGCCGTCCTTCAACGCCGCGCTCCCCGACGGCGCCACGGTGCACGGCGGCTTCTCGGAGCTGGCCGTCGTCAACCAGCGGTACGTCGTCCGGATCCCCGGCGGCGGCGGCGGCGCGTCGCCGGCGCCGCTCGACCGCTTGGCGCCGCTGCTGTGCGCCGGCGTCACGGTGTACTGCCCCATGAGGCGGCTCGGGCTGGACAGGCCAGGGGTGCACCTCGGCGTGGCCGGGCTCGGCGGCCTCGGCCATCTCGCTGTCAAGTTCGGCAAGGCGTTCGGCGTGAAGGTGACCGTGATCAGCACCAGCCCGTGGAAGGAAGCGGAGGCCGTGGAGAGGCTTGGCGCCGACGCGTTCTTGCTCAGCACCAACGCCGAACAGATGAAGGTGACCAAAAAACACCGATCTGTGCGCCATTTTGCATCCGAATTCTGAAGCTAAGAACCACCATATGTGCAGGCAGCTGCGGGCACCATGGATGGCATCATCGACACGGTCTCGGCGGTGCACGACCTGACGCCACTCATCACGCTGCTGCGGACTCACGGCCAGCTCGTCCCGGTCGGATCGCCGGGAAAGCCGGTGCAACTAGCCCTGTACCCTCTGCAATCAGGTGCGTGTGGTTCATCATTACTGGGCCTTACAGCCTCACACCAAACCAGGCCCATCACCAGTTGGCCCGCGAATAGATTGGGCTGGAGGCCCAATCAGAGCTAGATGGGCCGTGCTCATGGTGTGCGATGTGGCAGATGGGAAGAGCGTGGCCGGGAGCATGATCGGCGGGATGAGGGACACGCAGGAGATGGTCGACTTCGCCGTCGAGCACGGCGTCGCCGCCGAGGTGGAGGTCATCGGCATGGAGGACGTCAACGGCGCGATGGAGAGGCTGCAGAAGGGAGACGTGAGGTACAGGTTTGTGATCGACGTAGCCAACACAATGGCCCGTGCTCGTTAGAGTTTGTTTGTGGTGGTGGTTTCTCAGGGACAGAAGAAGCAAGAGATGCATTGAACTATGATTTTTCGAAGTCAGGACTGAAGAACGTGATTAGATTCAGTCAAAACTGAAGAACATGATAAGATTCACTTTGCTCCTCCTTTTACTTGCCATTGCTTGTGTTTCGTGTAAGCGAGGAGTGGAGTATGCGGCTATGCCCATGCATCGCCGTGGAAATCCTGTTTATCAGTGATAGAATTTCATAGTGTATTCGAAAATGCGCAAGGGAATGAAAGTTCTATAGATTAGTAATGGTGAGCTAACTTTGGAAAGAAGCTGAATCATAGCCATAAAAATCGCTGATTGAACGGTTGGCATGTCAATAAAAGGAAAAATCCCCTTTTCCATCTGAGAACAGTGCTTACTACTGCTGAGAATAAGCGTACATCCATTGAAGGGGGAAAAAAGAAGGGCTGAAGATTAAAGAGAAACGTGAATACATGATATTATTCCTCGGGTAGTTGCATACGGATAAGATGTGATAGGGTTACACTTTTAAGGCTGTACTACGTGCTACTGCTGCATATATACGAGGCAGTTATTCTATCTTTTTATACTTTTATCTGTGCTGTGTATATCACAAACTTAGAATTATCGGGACCCCCCGCGTCGCTCTCGCGTGGGCGGCTCGGGGGCGAAACCCTAGCCGCCCGCGCCGCCACACCCTCATCCCCCTCCTCCACCTCGCGCCGCCGGAGCTCGCCGGCGGCGTGCCGGGAAGGCGGCGGCGAGGCCCAAACGGCTCGGCGGAACTGGCCCCTGCGCAAGGAGGACGGAGAACGCCGACGATGGCGCGGCCGGAGGTGGAGACGGCGGTTCGGCTTGGGGCGGCGGATCCGGCGCCCCTGTGGCCGGATCTGGCCTCCCCACCCACGGATCTAGTCGGCACGGTGAGAGGTGCGACGGAGGCGGAGCGGGCAGCGAGCGGCGCGGGAGTGCCCTGCCGGCGCAGCAGGCGGCAAGACGGGCGGCGCGACGAACGCGGTGTGGGCAGCGGGCGGCGCGACGCGGGCCCCAGCCGGCGCGGCGGCGGCGCGGGTTGGGGTTGCTGCAGTGACGGCGCCTACTCCTGCTCTGCCTCGTGGCCCCGCCCGGCGTCGTTGTCGGATGGCGCGTAGGAGGAAGGCGAGGCCGGCGGCCAGGGCGAGGCGGCGGCCGGTGGTGTGCGAGGTGGTGCTGGCCGGACACGCGGCCTTGGCTCGATGTCCGGCGGCGTGAGGCTGTGGAGGTGCTGCGCGAGGAGCAAGCCGACGGTGGTGACCGGGTCATCAGGTGGCTGGCTGCCATTGGTGACCTCATTGGCTTTCGGCAACACGCAGGAAGCGGTTTGGCAGTGAAGAGTTCATCCTCTGTATTGCCAGCTTGACCTGCGGGGTGGTAGACTGAGCTTGGGTGTTGAAGGGATGGCATGGTGGTCCGGCGATGGTCGTTGTGCAAGATGGTTGTGTGGGGTTTTGATGGGAAACCGCTGGCGAAAGCCTTGTCAGGCCATGGGCTGGCATGACGACGGCGACGCCATTTGGCGCCATTCCCCTCCTTGGAGGCGTCGTCCTGGCGTTGACCCCTCATAACACCAAGAACCCTCTGCGCGCAATGGTAGCCTTGGTGGACTCCTGCAATGTCCCCAAAGCTCTTCAGGTCTAGAGTGTTTGACGAGGCCTCACTTCCTTGGCTTCGTTCCTTGCTACAGCGGATGTTCATCACTCTTATCTGGTTACTGTGGGGTAGAGTCGGAACTGCTTTGCTGGGGGCGACGAAGCTTGGCAATGATGACACACTGCAATCTCTTTATAGGATTGTTGATGCTAGCTGTGTGTAGGAGTGGTTCCTTGGTAGCTTGGGCTGATGTCCTTCGTGGGTGTCGTTCTTGTTTGTTCATTTTGGCGTTGGGATAGCATCGCATTGAAGTCGAAGTTGCTGTGTCACTTGAGTGGCAAGCTTAGCAACGATAACATGTGTAGGCTGCCATGTTGTCTCAAATGGCAAGCTTGGCCGATGCCTTGTGTCGGGCTCTGTCGTGGTAGCTTAGATAGGTTAGCTGTTGGTGTAGTGTTGTAGTTATGGTTTTCGCTCAGTTTTCTCTAATTAACTTAGCACTGTAAAGTTTGATCCCGTTTTCTTCTCAAAATGGAATATCTTCTTCTTAATATAAAACGTCGGCGCCCGTTTTCTTCTCAAAATGGAATATCTTCTTCTTAATATAAAACGTCGGCGCCGTAGGTTTCAAAAAATATACGAGGCAGTTTCTCTTTTGCTTTTAGCCTGCAACACGCTAGCTCAAAGTGCAACACTTTGCACATTTGGCACAGACGTTTACATCCATCCATCGAAGTTATTCGCATCAGTCAGAGTGACATGTAAAGAGTGGAGAAGATGTAACCCGATCGAACAAACAGACAAGCTGATCGAACAAAAAAAGACAGCGGTTTTCCATATATATAAATCACGATATAGGAAAATCAAGAACATCCGTCCCTACGGAAAAAGCAAATCCGTTTTACAAAGCATTATTATTCAGAGTACACAAAATGACACTCGGTGAACAGGACAGACTAGTAATAAAATTCAAAGGGCCTTGTCGACGCCAAGGATAGACCGAGACCGAAATCCAACGTTGACACATCACGGCTGATGCACGCACGCGTACGTTTCTTTTTTTTGTTTTTTTTGGGCGCAGAAATGCACGGGAGAGGCCCGCCGGACGGCTTAGTTCTGCTTCCACAGCAGCGTGGTCTCGGCGATCATGCCGGTGACGACGTATGGGTCCATGTTGGACGCCGGCCTCCTGTCCTCGAAGTACCCCTTGCCCTCCTTCTCCGTGTCGCGCCCCACGCGGATGGACGCGCCGCGGTTCGCCACGCCCTGCACGCACGCACGCAAAAAAAGATTATGATCTCATGGTAGGCTAGCCGATCGATCGACGAACGGCGGGCGTATGCGTGTATACACGTACCCATTTGAAGGTGTTGATGTCGGCGGTCTCGTGGCGGCCGGTGAGGCGGCGCTCGTTGCCCTCGCCGTAGGCGGCGATGTGCTCCTTGTGCCTCAGCGCGAGCTTGTCGATCGCCTTCTTGATCACCTCGTAGCCTCCCGGCTCCCTCATCGACTTGGTGCTGCAAAATGCACAAAATGCACACATAAACCACCTGTGTTGCAGCTCACTCACAGCATCAGAGAGCTAGAAAATTGTTACTGCTGCTACCTGAAGTTGGTGTGGGCACCAGCGCCATTCCAGTCACCCGGGATCGGCTTCGGGTCAAGGGAGAGCACGACTCCGGCCACCTCTGTGACCCTCTGGAACCAATCAACCACGACAAAAGTTCAGCTAAACCTCAACGTACTAATTAATTAAGATGTAGTAACATTGCAGAACTGGAACATATACTGCTCGCAGTTGAGCGGTGTACTTGTCGCGATGCTTATTCCGATTAATCCAAGCTACCCGAGAATAATATAATATATCATATCAGGATATGATTTGTACGTACCTCGAGGATGTAGCGGGCAACCCACACTTGGTCAGCAGCGGCGATGCCAACTGACGGGCCGACTTGGAACTCCCACTGTCACCCACAGAATCCGATTCAGAATCAGAATTAGCACACGTATCAGCCGTCGTGTTCATGTGCCATACTATGGTACATGGAGCCCGGTGGTGATAAGATGAAGAGAACAATATGGAGATTTCGTTGGAAGTACCTGGCCGGGCATGACTTCCCCGTTGATGCCACTGATGTTGATCCCGGCGTAGATGCAGGCCTTGTAGTGGGCGTCCACGATGTCACGGCCGAACGCCTTTTCGGCACCGGCAGCGCAGTAGTATGGTCCCTGAGAGAGAAAAAAAAATTCAGAACAAAGTTCAGAAAATTACAGAGGATTTTATGGGAAAATATTACCGATACAAGCATATCTAATTGCTATTCATGACACTAGAGCTGGTCTTTTTTCAGTTAAGTCCCTATAAGGCTCAAGTGGCAATTTAAGGATTTGTAAATTTTCAGCAAGTCAACTACCATAGATTAATAAAAACTGCAAGTGTGGCTTTGATTTTTCAAATTCTGACATCACATTCACGTACATCACATAGCTTGGTTTTATATAATTTGCAATAGTAGGATGTTACTCCTACTCTTTCAAACTCTTTCAAACATTGTTTCTATTGGGTAAAGCAAGAACATTTTTGTTGAAAAATTCACAACAATACTACCAAACAAAGTCTATTTTAATGAAGATCCTAATGCCCTAAATTCTATGGAGTAACTATGAATATTTTGAGCAGTGATTTCTTGCCTGTGGGCCAGGGAAGCCACCAACTGGCCAGCCAAGGGGCCAGTTCACATCCTTTTGAAGGAGGGTGTACTCCTGCTCAATACCGTACCTGTTTGGATTCAGAGATAAAACCTTATGAGAATGGTATAGCAGATAAGATAGTAAAGTAGATATAGATTTGGGGGTCTCCACATTTGGTGGTCCTTAAAAACTTTTTTTTTATTTTGAACGGCCTTGAAAACTTTTAGTTTTCATATTTAGCTATTTGATAAACTAAACTAAACTATTATATTTGTGTCAACAAAAATGATCTAGATTACTACTCACCAAGTAGTAATTTAAATCACTTGGTGAATATAACAATCGTTTCAGAACTTGAAAGTTCTGACGTGCTTATATTTATTGGAAACAAGGATTTTTTTTAACAACGGAGTTAAAATTTTAATTAAGTCGTATGCAAAAATACTTTAATAATCTGGAGAGAACGGTTCTTACCATGGCACCTCAGCAACAACATCAGGGTGGCTGAAGATCTTGGCGGCACTGTGCCTCTTGTTAGTGGGGATTGGCTCACCTTGTGGCGTGTAGCAGTCGCACATCACCTATAGTAACATTAAATTAAAAAAGTAAGCAAACCAGCGACTTCCCGATATAGGGTGTGTTTAGTTCACGCCAAAATTGAAAGTTTGATTGAAATTGGAACGATGTGACGGAAAAGTTGGAAGTTTGTGTGTATAGGAAAGTTTTGATTTGATGGAAAAGTTGAAAGTTTAAAAAAAAAGTTTGGAACTAAACTTAGGCATAGTTGAAAATTAAGGGCTATGCAGTTACTGCTTTAAGCTGAATGAAGTACATCTACCCCCTTTCTCCCTAACTTAAACCCTAACATCTGAAGAAAATTTTAAAGAGAGAAACAGAAACCACAGTGCCCTCAATTAATGTGAAAGTTGTATTGATTTACTGGTAGGTCGGGGGTATTGAGGTAATAAAACTTCTTGCTTTGCAGATTGATGATAGTTAAGAAGATAGAAGGTGTTTATTTTGGAATAAATTTCAAATTCCAGAAATTGTTTTATTTTGATACGGAAGGAGTACGGAAGCTATTCGTGGCCAATGTTTCTAACAGGCTAATTTATATCTATACACAAGAGTTGAATTCCATAAAGTACGAGCAGGCCAATCAATGATGTAAGAATTTTGGCATGTCTACATCAGGGTGTAGGCAGTTTGCTGGCTAAGAGCAAGATAAACAACTAAAGGTTTCGAGCACATCCAACAGCCAGAAAAAATAACCTAACTACTAGTTAACATATTCATAATTTTATTTTTCAGACCAAGCTACAATTCAACAAGGTTAACACTTAACAGTGCCTGAAATAATATGTTTCTACAACAAATCTACCATCTCACACATTCAAATTTTGTTTGCAAAGGACCTTTCGTTCCCTTCCTTTTGGCCATCATAAAGTGTCAATATGTCATGAGCTACAAAGCAAAAAAAAAGTACAAGAGAAGTGAGAGGAACTTACAAGGATGTTGTCGCCCCTCCTGAACGGGTCCTTGAAAATGGCTTGAGGGCTTCAAAGCAAGAAAAGAAAAATGTTAAAAGGCATAAGAAACAAAGAACCTTTGGTAATCTACAAAGTAAAACCATCACAAGAGACGATGAGAACAAGGCCATATACATACTAGAGGATCACTTCGCTGTCCTCGCCGGGAGCCTGCCCGGTGCTGGAGCCGTCGTAGTTCCACTTCGGCAGCTGGCTCACATCGGTGATGGGGCCTTTCACAGTCTTCTCGATGAAAACGGAAGAACAAAAATGGTGAGAAAATTCAGAATTGTGATAGTGTTAGTGATCATAATGAGTCCAGGATTGTATGTTGAGATAAACACACTCACCCTCGCTTTGCTCCTGAGGTCTATGCCCGATCCTCCAACCCTGAACAGAAATAAAAAAGATGACGTTTTGAGACGAGGAAGATCATTCAGGTTATTGTATCAAAGAAACTTGGTAGAAAAGTTTGATCAGTGGTAGAATTCAGGAAGCGAACAATCATCAATTTTCACGATCCACGACGATCATAGGTAGGGAAATGGAGATCAATTTCGCACAAAAAAACGCGATCTTGCATCCTTGAAGAACGCACCAGTGCAGCAGGAGACTTGCTAGTGCAGACGAATATAAGAAATCAAGAACAGATCAAAAGCAGAGGAGGTTTGCCAACCAGATGTACTCGGCGATGATCTTGTCGCTGCAGTCGCTGAGGTTGAGGTTAACGAGGTCGGTGAGGTTGGCCATTGCTCAAAGCAGAAGAGATCTGAATGAGCAAGATGCAAGCGGAAAATGAGGTGTAGAAGAGGAAGGAGGGATGAGGAGAAACAGGGAGAGGAGAGGGATATTTATACCCAGAAGGAGAGAAGTTAGCTACGGTGTGCTTGCAAGTCGCAAATCGCAACTGTGGATAGCGAAGTAGGGGCAAGTATCATTCAGAGACATTTTTTTTCAGTTATTTGATTAATAATGATATTGGCCGTTTAAAAAGATAGCGTCTATATTATCTTTATCTTTTAACAAAAATCAAGGGAATGGATTACCTCTGGTGTGGCAAGAAACTGAAGTAATCATCTCAAATCGAGAGGATGATGCAGTATTTTCAGGGAGAAAGAAGAGGTGTAATCATAAATTCATACGTAATATGATAATTTGACACTATTGTCTAAAAAAACATGGTTAACATAGTAAAACAATTTGTTCGTAGTCAATAGGAATTAACCGTGGACCGTGGTAACTTAAGTTGGATGGAAGTTTACTCCACTTATTATTTTCTTGGGGTTTTTTTCCATCTGGTGTCCAACTCATGAATTATGTGAGCACTGTGCTTGTGCACATATGTATTTCCAGAAGGATGTTTACAACTAAAAGGAGGAGCAAAATATAGTGGGTCAGTTTTCCAAATAATGAGGAAAAGAGTTTGTAAGTGAACATGATCGTGCAACTAAAATACAAAATAGTTTGTTTTGTATGCTTGCACATTCACGTTTATTAACTTTTGAGTTACATTGATTTAAATAATTCAAAGTCAACATGGTGATTAGTTTTCGGTGTTGACCTAAGAATATGCGAGCTCTATTTTTAAATGAAAAAAGGGAAAGAAAGACAAAAAATGCTGCCTTGATACTTAGACATATTTTTATTCGAAATAACGTTTGATGATGATGTATAGTATAGCAAAGAATTTGGCCGTGATGCTCCCCTTGTTCTGTTGGATGGTCACTTATCCAGAACCTAAATTGCTAATGACTGTTGCTTAATTTTGTGTCCTTAAGATTTTAGAGTAGAATAGCTCTTATAGAGCAGTACAAATTGTAACTGCTTTCCATTAATAAGTTTCGGCTATCACAAGTAATCAAAAACCATGCTTCTGGTTAACTACATCTCCATGACAAAAAAACAAAGAATTGGACGTCATCATTCCAAGCCAAAAAGGAGCGACCCCTTTTCTCTTTGTTTTTCTTATCTGTTCTGAGAAATACAGAAGGTAGAGGTTTGATGTATCTATCAGGCCTCCAATAGTAGACATCAGCCAACAAATTTATAAAAAGGATCACCAATTGATCCACGGAATCTTTTTTTTTTAACTGTTGACCTCAACGTGACAATGATCATTGATTGGTTCGTCACATTTCTGCTCTGTATTTGCATAGACAATAACTTTCCAAATGTTAAATCCGACAACGGCCGTGGCATACACTCCACAGACGTCAATGATTTGTCAATTTATTACAAGTTTTTAGAAAGAAATGACACAAGGTTTTTTAACCTAAGAACTGAGGATAAAACACTGATTATTAATCGGATTGATGACATATTGAGAGTTTGTCTAAGCATAAACAAGCAGAACTTTGCTTCAATATTCTCAATGCTGGGCCAAAACATTAATATTTTTTTAGCTCCACCAATCTTACTTTGTTCCTTGATCTGTTCAACTTATTCATCCAATCTGGACTCCTTGATTCTATAATGGTATCTACAACTGCCAGGTTCTAAAAAACAGCAACAAAGCGGTTTTTAAAATGTCAACTTGTAGCATCCAAACGTCTTCCATTCACCGCATTGGTTGACTTTGCATCTACATATTTTGCTCTTCTTCTCTTCCCGGCCTGTTGTTTTAAGAAATTGACTTTGCATTGCATACAATAACATCATCTGATGTGTGACTCTTGACAAATAATTTGTGTTTTAAGCATTTTGGTCCCTGGTTACATGTCTCCAATCATTGTTGGTTAAGACCAAGACAGATTGCATTTTGTTACATTCTTGCTAATCCCAACGTCTTAAGTGTATGTTCTTGAAGATGCACGGTTACTTGTGCCATATCCCAAATGATTTAGTAGCTACCTTTTGCATTTAGCACTCAGTTTGCTCTTCTTATATTACTGACTTTCAGATCAGATGTCATGCTTAGAGTTACTGATATTGTGCAATTTCTACCTTGTGTTAGTAGGAAGTGAGGTGATCTGAATCTTCCCGGGTTTATATTTCCCTTTTGGCACTCTTGTTTGATACTTCCTCCGTTTCACAATGTAAGTTATTCTAGCATTTCCCACATTAATATTGATGTTAATGAATCTAAATAGATATATATGTCTAGATTCATTAACATCAATATAAATTTGGGAAATGCTAGAATGACTTACATTGTGAAACGGATGAAGTATTTGATATATTATGCAACAAGCCTACAATCATTCATATGTTCATATGAGGGCAATCAGTTGTTAGGGTCGGGCATGAGATCTCCAGATTGATGACCCTTTAGGCTCACAGAAGTCATGCCAGTTGCCAAGGTGGCAAGAGTAACATTGTTGTCCCAAATAATTTTTTTTTTGTGGGGACCCAAAGAACAAATTAGCTAGTTTATGTCTATTTGTTTGAATCAAAGAACTCAAATTGTTGTTTGCAACCCATTTTTCTGTGCAGAATCTTGCATCTTCCAAGCACCACTGGCTTGTCTCAATTGGCCAAGGAATCTACTTCCCAACAGTTTTAGTTTACTAGATGGCAAGTATTATTTTTATGAAGAAAGGTCAACCAAGATACTCCTCATTTTGTCCAACCTATCCCCATCAAAAACCTTGTCAATTAACTACAATTCCACATGCACTGTTTTTCTCCAACACTTCTAATCCCAATTCATGTGATACGAACAGTAGTGTCATAGACAACTTATGCTACCATCTAAAAAGAAATTAACTGATGCAGGAACGAATTTGTATTCTTCGTGCGACCCGTGCTATTGTAATGGGGTGCCACAGATGTCCCAACATATAAGAACACCACAGCTAGGATTGGTCATACTGGGGAGAGTAATTCATATTGAATTATCATTTGGTAATTGTTTTAGTTAAAGAAAATTATCATGAAGAACTAAGTATAAACTAATATACAGTCACAGCCTCTAGGGGTAACATGTTGAAAAACTGACAAAAGCCCAACCGGGCGCTGAGATCCGAGTGGATCAAACAGGAAAACCACTCCAGAAACCATCAGCAGGTCAGGTGAGGACTGAAACATGGTGCCGAGCGCCAATCAGATCTGGAACTGGAGGCAGGAAACAAAAGAAAAATGGACGGCAGTTGGCTGCGTCCAGGCGATGCATTATCCATGTTCGATCGATCTGCTAATCGAGATGGCTTTTGCCATTGGACAGTCATCCGCTCGTGTGTATTTCACCCTGCAGAAAAGGGGGCAGCAGGGCGCAAGATGTGCGGAGAACAGGCACAGGATGAAAGGAGAGGAGGGGTAAAAACAGAGGATGGCTAAGAGGAAAGAATGGCTTACAACCACCAGATTGACGATGCACATGGTTGTCCAACAAGATTGGATAGAAGTGTGCCCCATGGATGAACTAGGACCAGCCATGCTCGGTCTAGTAGAGCTTTTTGGCAAATTGAGACCAGAATTTGTACCGTGGATATATTCCCTGTGAATCGTGGGACCATCGGACATTGTACAAGGATGCTTGGTGAGCTGCATGAGGAAAAGATGGGAGGAGAATCGCAAGCACATAAATGAATAATAAATCGATCTGGTAATGTGCAGGAAGCGAATGTAGCAAAAACAAGTACAGAAACAGACCATTTGGAGCCTTACACCTCCTCGGTTACCCACGTTTACTAATAGGAAAAAGGTACGAATTACCCCCACGAACTATGGCGGTCGTCCAAATTAACCCCCTGAACCATAAAACTGGACATTCTTCACCCCCCCACCCCAACTATGCAAACCGGACAAATTACCCCCCTCGACCCAATCCACGGTGGTTTTGGTCTACGTGGCGTATGCATGGCAGTCCAGTCAGCATTTTATTTATTAAAAAAATGTAGGACCCACCTGTCATACTCCTATTCCACTATTCCTCTCTCTCTTCTCTCTCTTACTCTTCTCCTCTCTCTCTCTCCTCTCACTGTCAACTACGCAAGCGGCGGACAGAGGAGGCGAGGCGAGGCAGCGACGGCGGAGGAGGCGGCGGCGACGGCTAGGCGAGCGGCAGCTAGGTGGCGAGCGGCGGCGGCTCGAGGCGTGCGACCGGCGGTGATGGGTGGACGCGGAGGCGGACTAGGCGGCTAGCGGCGGAGGCACCCTGGCGGAGCTCGCTCGGACGGCCGATGACAGAGGCGGAGGCGGAGGCGGAGCGTGCGTCCGGTGGCGGAAGAGAAGAGGGAGCGTCGGAGCGAGCGGCCGGGAGCCCGCCGCCCCAAGCTCCGTCCGCGCGGAGGAGGCGAGCGCGGTCGGCGTAGGCGGTTGGCGAGGTGAGGACGGCGGCGCGTAGGGGGCGAAGGACGGCGGCGGCCGGCGACGGAGGCAGAGGCTGACCGGGCGCGCGGTGGGCGGCGGGCTCCTCCTCCACGTCGTGGGCGCGCGGTGGGTGGCAGCGCGCAGGAACGCGTGGTGGGCCACCGCCGCCACCGCGGGCTCCTCCTCCTCGTCGGCGCGCGGTGGGCCACCGCCGCCACCACGGGCTCCTCCTCCTCGTCGGCGCGCGGTGGGCTCACCGCCGACCGAAGTCGCGCCCGCGGCCGCTCGCCCCGCCGCTCGTCTTCAACCGCCCGCCCCCGCCCCCGTAGGCCCGCCTCCGCACGCTGCGTGCGCCGCCGTGCGCCGTCGTGCGCGCCACCGCGAGGGATTGCGGCCGACCGCCACGACAAGCAACCGCCCCTGGCGCGGGGACGGATGGAGGCAGGTGCGGGCGGCGGCGCGGGACGCGGAGACGGAGGTTGAGGTGGCTGCTGACTCTCGGGTTCCGCTTCTACCCAACAGAGGAGGAGCTGATATGCTTCTACCTCCGCAACAAGCTCGACGGCCTCCGCGATGACATCGAGTGCGTCATCCCCGTCTTCGACATCTACTCCGTTGACCCGTTGCAGCTATCAGGTACCAGCACACACGTGTGCATTGCGTTCGTCGTACGTCGTCGCGCGAGCGCCGCGCCACCTGTATACACCTGCAGAGATTCACCACGAGATGCTGGGCAGCGGCGGCGAGGAGGGGGAGCCGTGGTTCTACTTCTGCCCGCGGCAGGAGCGGGAGGTGCGGGGCGGGCGACCGAGCTGGACCACGCTGTCGGGGTACTGGAAGGCGGTGGGCACACCGGGGGTCGTCTAATCCGCGTAGTCGTGGCGCACGCCGTCGGGAACCAAGACCGCGTGGAAGATGATGAGAGAGAGAGGGGGGAAGATGGGAAGATGAGGTCTTACAAGTGGCCCCCACCATTTTTAAAAATGAAAATGTTGATCGGATTTCCACCTCAGCGTCATGTGTATGCCACGTAGGATCAATACCACTTCAGATTGAGTGAGGGGGGTAATTTATCCAGTTTCAATAGTTTGAGGTCTAATATGTCTGGTTTTGTGGTTCGGGGGGTAATTCGGACCACCACGATAGTTCAGGGGGTAATTCGTATTTTTATAGATAAAAACAGCTTGTTAAAGAACAAGAATTAATTTATAGATAAACTTTTTATAGAAATGTTCTTAGTGACTTAAAAGTCAATATAAAAAACTATGCCAAAAATTTCTTAAAATTAACTTTAAAATTAAATATGAAAATTCAATTTTTGATTTTTGGCATTGACTAATTAGACCAACGGATCAAGCTCTTACTATGCATCACTGGAGCGCAATCACCGGTCAGTGATACGACTGTGATCCGCTCAGCCCTATAGCATGAATGCTATGCTGGAACTGAACTGAAAAAAAATAAAAATAAAAATAAACCACGGCATTAAATGCCTGTCACAACAGCCAATCGCAACAAACGAAACATGAAGGTTGCAATGACCAAAGTATTCAATGAACTCTACACAGATTAGGCATCCCGTATTCATGGCATTTTGTTACAGAAATCTCCTACTTATTAGAAGTAACAGCTCAATAATCTACGAATGAAGAATGAAAATTACACGCCATCTGGTAAAAAAAAATCACACGCCACAGTGAAAAATGATATATCTACTGTAAGAAAATGTCAAAAATAACCTGAAGAATTTCAAGACTTCGTCCTTAAAGCAACGACATGAATTTGCTAAAAATTAAGAAGTAAATTACCAATTTTAAAAGTTCACGATTATCATGTGGTAGAAAATTACAGATGGCGTGGATCACAAGAGCTAGGAACAAAAATTTACATTGCATCACTAATTTATTGGAGATTGATAAGCAGAACAGTCGTGACATATCTCCAAATACTATTTTGCTCATTGGCCTTCAATTGAAAAATTACAGAAACCACATGAGCAGTGAAACAGCTAAAAGAAAAGGGAAAATAATAGCTGAAAGAGGGAAACGAGCTTTCTCCAACAAATAATTGCCATCCCATGACAAAAATCTAGGAACCAAACAAAAAGATTACACTCTATGTACCCTATGAACCTCCTTTGAAAAAAAATAAAGGAGACTAACCAAAGCCCCAACAAATTTGTGACGATGCGTCTTGCAAATGTATAATACATCACAATCAACCAAAATGCATCATGAAATGCCTCTGGATGTTCTCGAAGGGGGCCTGCCAATCTCTGATGTCGAAGAGGAATGTGCTTCTTCGTATCTTTGAATTTCCTGCATGCAATTCACAAAAGTTACATAGCGGTTTTCCTATCAAAGAATAAGCATCTTAGTGGCAACCTTTGTTTGACTAAGTTATGAAGGTTTGCAGTGAGAAACTATGGTACACAATCAAAGAAGCCATTCAAGAGCAACTTTTCCTAGTTGCAGTTGGCAGATTTCTGAAAACAGTCAGGTTTCTGGGAAATAACATTTTAGTAGCAAATCAAAGGGACTAACAAATGTGTTACAAGATTAAATTATGATGCGATGATGATTCAGGTAGACCTACAGTTGATACGGGAGACATCAGATATTTAATATATCTGCAAAGAGAAGGATTTACAACTTAACACGAAGAAACTCTCACAACCAATTGTAGATGAAAGGATTAAAGACCACCCCCCCATCCCCCCCCCCCAAAAAAAAAAAAAAGAAGAAGAAGAAGAAGAAGTGTTCAACACCAAGAAAACACAGATCTTAGTTGCATAGGTAAGCTAAGGAACCATTTTCAGTACGCAACTAAAGACCTAGTTACACTTTAATGGGGGAAGCAACTACGTATAGGTATACAATATAATCAGATATATGTTAATGGCTTAATGCAAGAGAAACATTACCTGTGATAATACTATAGCTGAAGCAGATTTTTGGGATTGCAGTTGATTCTTTAGATGAACTCTGTGCTGCTGCTGCATGCTCTCAAACTGGTGGAGCCGGGATGGGAAATTGATTGCATTGTAGCTCTGAGTGTCTTGATTTCGATTACCATCTTCTGTCACTTGTAGAATCTGAGAGTATGGATTTGTTGAAGATGTGCGTTTCAAATTTTCACTGAAAGGCACAGTCTTCAGCCGAGTTCTCAAGATCTTGAAGGCTGCACTTTGCTGCATAAACACATAAAGCTTAGTCATTCAATTCTAGAACTACTTAGAAAAATGACTATTGAAAACTTCCCGTAGTCTGTAAATAACATGAGGGACACATAAGGTTTACAAAAGCTCAACCTTTCCTACAGAATCTGGTGAAAATGTCATGTTTGGCTTGAAGAAAGAGACGATGAATTGATAATCAATACCTCAGAACTTGAAACCTCAAGTTTACTTATGTGGGGAAATGAGGAAATGGATTGTCTCACCAAAATCATCAATGGACATGTGAACCAACGCATACTAGCGTAGTTGGGCTCCTCACTTCGAACAGCATATGCAGGTCGAAAAGCATGATGCTAGAATAACAGAGGGGAAAAGGGAAAGGTAATGGTTATGTTAGCAACAGAGCGCCATGCATGCTGCAGAGAACAGAGGTGGTGCTGGTGATTGGCGAACAAAAGAACGGCAGCGAAGAATGGACATAGCCAGGTGGGCCAAGCAAGCTCAGTCTCTCACCATGCTTTGTACAATGGTTTTTGCCCTCTGGAAGAGAAGAGGTGATCAGGTGGGGTAGCCCAGCTCAGCCTATCACTATAAATAGCTGGCCACCTCTCTCTGTCCCCATGCCGTTTGTTTCTCACCACATCATCGGCCACCTCGACATCTCCCTATCAGCTTTATCCTGTTGGCCAACCAGACCGTGACCATGCCACATCAATAGGAGGTGGAGATGGCCTCAGCAAGCTTCCCAGAGAAGCTATTTGCAACTGCAGGGAGGAGCAGCAAAAGTAGCAACAACAGAATGAAATAGGTTGAGGAAGGAGAAGCGGCAGAGAGTTATCGACAACAGCGAATGTCAAGCAGACGGCTTCAGCATCAGCTTTTATTGATCAGCAACTGCCATCCTAGTCAAAACTGAAAGGACTAAGTAGCTGCCAAGTCGCTTCTCACGGAACTAGGCTAAAGCTTACAACTTAATAATAGGTCATTAGACACCTATGTTAACATCAGATTGCCACATCAACCAGATACTTTGCTTACTTTAAGTAAGCTAAAACAGTTCTAACTAGTCCATGTTAGGCATAACTTAAGCATATTCCTGCATCCAACCTAACAATCTAACACACGAGAATTTCCTTCTCTATGTGTATCAAGTGTTCCGCTTCTCAGTTTGGAAACAGAATATGCATGAAACTATCAAAGCAAGACCGTAGGGTCACAAAAAATGAGATATCAAACATACCTGAGGCAGTAGCATCAGGAGACCATAAAGTGTTTTGAGAAGCCAGGTATGTTTTCCAGGCTCAAGAAGCTGCAAATTTTATTAAACAAATCATTGGAGTACCATATCATAGAATAGTATCATCAGAACATTCAATTCTCCATACTGCTATACGCCTATACCACAAGTAAGATAACAAGAACAGTGCCCATGTCACCAAAGATTCATAAACTACTACTGACACAGTGACAGTGTGACACATCACATAAACTGAATTAACACATACATATGGGCTTTACAGCATTTGTACTGAATGTGGAAGCATTAGGAGATATCAAAAAGTTTAAATAAAATGCAAACCAAAAAACAACTACTCCCTCCGTCCCAAAATATAACAACTTTTAGCCCTCAGGATTTGTCCCAAAATATAACAACTTCTCCAACACTCTTTCCAACCAATCACAACCCTCCACCATTCACTTTTCCCACCTACCTCCACTACTCATCCAATCACAACCCTCCACCACTCACTTCTACCTACTTTCTTAATAACCGTGTCCAACTCTAAAACTTCTTATATTCTGGGACGGAGGGAGTAGTTTCATATCAACCGAATGAAACAAAGATGAGGTATTATTGGAAAATGGAGCTCTACCTGCAAACGTAAGTAAGCAAATACAGGAGTCTCTAAAAGACGGATTAATTTGTCTAGTTGCACAAGAAACTTCACATTTATATCTTCCTCTCCCAAAGACTGGATAACAGAAATTGCATGATTGTATGCCTACACATGTTGGAAAAGAACATCCAAAGATCAGTGCCCAAGTAAGAAACACAAACTGCAAAAGTTAGAAGTTGGTCATTACCTGCGCAAGTAGACACAAGCTTATTGTAGCCATCGGAGAGTGACACCAAGAAGCGTATAAAGATTGAAATAAGTCCTTGCCACAAGAATCAACCAATGTTTTCTTAAGAAGAGAACGCAGCTCAGCAAGTTCGGTTGATGTGAGCAAAATTAAATTCAAGGCCTACAAGAAATTTAACAGTTACGGAATGTCTACAGTTAAATTAGGCAGTAGTATAGTGTTGCAACAGTGGGGGATACCTGAACCATGGTGGATGCAAATTCAAGGTCACCTTCGGTCTCAAGAATAGTAGAGAACTCTCGATAAACTTTTTCAGCACCCAAAAGAATACAAAGTCGACGAACTATCAATGCGCCACGTCTGTATAAGTATGTCATAAACCATTGTTTGGTAAGCAATTTATGTAATAGTGAACTGTGTAACCCTAAAAGTAGGACTAATAACAAAGAAACATATACTATGTAATCAACTTTTGAGTGGGGAAATGTGCATACTTCTCCAGTAGAACATGATTGTTGTGAAAAGTGTGGATTAAGTAGGATACAAGATGATGAAAGTGATGAGACTCTTCAGCTATGCGCGCATGAACTTCCAACACTAATAGAACAACCTGCACATGAAAAAATGTGATGACAATAGCCAAGCTCTCTGATACGGTACAACAAATTTATTGAATTAGCAAAATATTAATGGTCAATAACCCTATAAAGCCATCAGCTCATCAGTCATTTATTGAACTATGATGCAAAGGGTTAGCATGATTTTTCCTTTTTGGTGGCAGTGGTGGTTGGGGGGATGTGAAGGTTATTTATAGCTATCATATAATTGTGTCAAGCCCAGGTGACAATGGAGAAGTAGACTTTATTAAGATTTATGAAACAAAGGATATTACAAATCCAATGGCAAGAACAGCAGGTGTTTTTCTTTTTGGAAGGGAAACAACAGCAAATCTATCCTTGCCAACAGCAAGCGAAAATGGATTCAATCATTGCCAACGCCAACACTGAAAAGCATCCCATTATGGTTTCTATACTGCAAGCGCAATCATGTCTGTGTAATTGTATATGTTTTGGAAAGCCAAACACTCAGATGGCTGATATAGGGCCATGAGAGTTACTTATAAAAAACATTTGAAGGGATGAAGTAACCCCTTGGTATATTATCCATGGAAGAAAGAATAGGCCCACGATGCACTAAATTTGCACCAAGTCAAAAAATAAATTAGCACACACTGTTCTCACTAAGTTAAACCTTCATTGATTTTATTTCAAGACTTGGTCACAGATCATTTGTAAAACAAATAAAGCAATTAATCAGCTGCTCACAGAAAGTTGTAATGAAAAGGTGCAGTTTCAAAGGCTTTGTAAGAGAGCTCACCGCATCTGAAGGATCAGAGAGTGCATTTAGGAGTGGATCGAAGATGTCATTCAAGTATGCCAAGAACTGTTACACAAGAAAAAAATATTAACATAAACCATCCAATAATGAATTTGAACTGTGTGTACCACATGTCCATGTTAGAGGGGGATTCCTTTGGGACTTTCAGGAGAGAGTTTAAATTGAGCTAAATCCTAAGGGTCTGAAGAAAAACCTCCCACAGTCCATAAAAAATTAAATGTGAACAAATTATGCAGGTACAGCTTGTTAAAATATATGTTGTGTAGCCCCAAAAAGCATCATAGTTGAGCACCTCAGCACGATATCGAACTAAGAGAGTGGAAAACCAATGCAATGACTCAATCCGGGTAGCCTCGTGTTCACTATTCAATTCCCTGAAATTGAAATAGAAAAAGGCTCGGTGTTATTTCACAAATGCCATGTTACAAGTGACTGCACATATTTTTAACTCTTGATCCATGAATATAGATACATCGGCATGAAACCAAATTTCCTATGCAAGTGGTTTAGTAGAGAACCTCTTTGCAATTGAGAGAATGGCTCCAATATCAAATCCTTCAGTTGGATCAGCTTTTATAGCACGAAGTTCCTCATTAGTTTCACGCGCAACCTAGCCAACAAAAAGTAAATAAAGATTAAAGAAATGACTTCCGACAGACAAGCAGGCTACATCTTCAAGAATTGTCTGTGTCCAAAGAAGAGAGGGAATTACCACTCTGATCTTCTCCTCTTGATCAGAAATACAGGGCAAGATGGCTCCCAAAATATCTGCATAGTAAGGAACAAGTTGTTCCCCACCAAGCTTGACAAACTCGTTAATCTGCAGAATGTGACAAAATATTACTCAGGTGTATCAAAGTAGACTAAATATTTTAGATTTCGATATCAAAATTAACAAAAGAAAACATAGAAGACAAAAGAAATACCCATGTGATAGACGTCAACCGAGTGAATTCATCAGAAGAACCAGCTCTCCGAACAAGTATTTCAGCCATACGACCATAATCTACATTCTTTTCATTTAAGGTTGCAAATCAGCATTGGAAGCATACCCAAAAAATGAAAAATGTAATTTTGTGGTATAAATGAAGACAAAGTTATTAAAGGGATATTCATAGGGCAAGATACATATGTTGCATTGCATCTCACTGTTCAGTGACTGATACAGATAGACAAGCAATTTCAATGAGGATGGACTTACTGGTGAATTTTTAATTTCCTGCAAAAACTCAGAAAGTGCTGCATCTGCTTGCTGCCTAATCTCATGGCTGGAATCACTCAGCATATTAAATAAACCTGCAGGGGTGACAAATAAAAGGTTACTGAACTGTCAACATAATAAGTAATATACTTGAAAAGTAAGAGAGGCATTACCATCAAGAAAATCAGGAAGGAAACCAAGCATGTCAATATCAGGCACACTGTCTAACACTGTTATCCACCCCACCAAAAATTGTCTCACATAAGGATTCAACACATTCATGCGCTCCCTCAAGAGTGGTATAAATTCTTCTATGCTAAATAGCAAAATTAAGATACAGGAACTATCAGAAATCGATACTAGATTAAGTTGTGCATGATATTGAGATTGAAAAAGGACATCACATATGTAGCATACCTGAACTGGTCACTCTCAGTTACTATATCCTGGTTTATAAATTACAAACAATGTTTATCAGGGCTAATCAAGGATGCAATACATACAGGATGTATCAGTTGCCCAAACGATCGTACCTTGACAAGCCTGTCAAGAAGATGAGCAGCACTCTGCACGTTAGCATCAGAGTCTGCAGAAAGCTTGCATAATGCATCAAAAATTTTGTTGAAGTAGATGATGAAATCCCCTCTTACCACCTACAATAAAGAAAAGATTAATGCAGCAAAGCAAACGCATAATTCATGTACCATTACTTGACAAAATGTTTACCTTTGCTATGTTGTATAGTGCTTCACACGCATAGTAGCGAACTCTACTGTCTTGGTCCAGGAAGGAGGTAAGCACAGGAGGCACAATTTGCTGGAAGAATAGAGCAAAAAAGTTTAATGCAACCAAAATGACACTTGATAGAACACACCATTAATGAAGACCTGAAACACAGTCCATCATAGCCCTAACTTAACAGGATAGATGTCTCAAGTAAATACTATAACATACAAAAGTAAACAATTTAGACTTAGATTAATCCATGGACAAGATTATATGGTGTGTTGAAAACTGGTAGGTTTTACCATCAGGAAAGAAAACTACAGCTATTTTTTGTCCAGTTAGCAGTACAACCAAACACTGCTTAAAATTTAATACTAAAACCCAAGCACTGAGTTCAGCATACACAGAATAGCAATTTGATTAAATTAGAGAAATCAACGGGGATATAAGACCAGTAAAGAGCTAACAGACCTCCAAATGCTGAGCAGCCTCACTGGTGAGTCCAACCGTGACTGCTGCAAGACCAATCAATCCGCCCTGCTAACAAAAAAGCGCCACAGAACTTCAACAAATCTGATCCCCAATAACAGGGAATATGAAGATGACGGCGATGTAAGCAAACCTTCCGATGGTTCGCTTGGGGCGACATGGTGAAATCGTTGGTGAGCAGAGCGATCACTGCTGATATCTTGTCATGTTCTCCCGACGTCGCCAGCTGCTTCACGATCCCCTCAATCTATACACAAACAGCCCACCACGAACAAAAACAATTCCAGCTCAAATCCATCGCCGATTGTTCCAAAACCAGGCCCCCTATTTCCCTCACCTCGAGCGCGGCGTTCTTCCGCTTCTCGTAGAGCTTGTCGGAGAGGTTGCGCAGCACGGCGCCCGGGATGATGGAGAGCGCGTCGGCGGCCATCTCCGAACAAACCGCCAAGGAGATCCCCCCTCCCCTGCCGCCGCTACACCCTCCCGATCGCCCGCGATCGCCGCATCGACCGCCCGCCCCCCGCACCCGCACCCCCACCCCCCACCGTCGACGCAACCCTAGCCCCCCGAACAGGCGAAGGCGACGACGAGAGACCACGAGGGGGTGCGCCCCGCCAAACCCTAGAGACCTAAGCCCACCTCCGCTCGCTCGCGGGGCACCCTGGCGAAGCCTATCTCAATGGATTGGAGGTTGGAGACGACGGTGGTGTGATCTGGAGGAGGAGGGGGAGGAGGAGGTGGGGATCCGGGCGCGGCTGCTCTCTTCCCCTTCCCACACGGGGTAACGTTTACCGTTGCGGCGGCCATTAACGGCGCGTGTTTACCCGTGGGTGCGGGTCCAGGGGCGGTGAGGCTGGCGGGTGGGGACGCGCCCCGTGGACGGAGAGTGCGGTGCAGGAGGCTCGGTCTAGGCAGGTTTGGCGCGGTGGACTGAGCGTCGTGCTACAGCTAATGGATTGAGCCACGAGGGGCACGGGTGCGTGAGCTCGGTCCAGGAGGACCGCGCTGGTGGGATGGGTGAGAAAGGACACGGGAAAGGTGGTGCGTGGACTGGGTGCATATGAGGCGGGGTGGTCCCTGTCGTCGTGTCCAGGTTTCTCTTTCCACGGAAAAGGAGCCACTGCCCGGCTGCTCGTGTTATCTTCCGGCCTTTTTGTTCCTAGTTTGTTCGTCATAGGCTGGTAGTCCTCGTTGTTAGGAGTGTGACTGTGTGAGTGACTGTCCTGAGTTCTGACTGTTCGAGGGTCCTTCGATGAAGGGTGATATATGCTGAGTAATTTTAAGTGGTGATACTGATATTTGGTAGTTTCACAGAGCTAAAGTATTTTTATAAGTAAACTAAATTACTGACGTTATTATCACTCGATGGTCGCCATAAGTAGAAATGTGTGTGTATGTATATGTGTGTGTGTATATATAGGGGTAAATTAACTAGTGCTACATGTAGTATGGGCTTCAAGATTCAAATTAAGTATATACCCAATTTGAATGAGTATGAAATTTTTTTAAATGTTTAGATATGAACATTAACTTCTTTACTAACAAGTTCAAACAAGTTTGAACTGAGTTTGAATTTTTTTTTTAGATTTTGATTCTAGGTATATAACATCCAAACATATAATTCGTTAGGTATGTAATAATGAATTGTGAAATAAAGTTGAGTTTGAGTTGTTTTGTTGTTAGGTATTTGTATGAATCAAATTTATATACCTAGGTCACAATTTGAAAATTTTTAAAAATTTGAGAGAATTTGTGTGTTTTATACCTTGGAGCCCGGGCACCATGGAGTCCTATATGAGTATCCTATATATATAGAGAGAGAGAGCGCACTAGAGACACTACTTTGATTGTTTTGTTTTGGATAGTTTGAAAATACCATTACAAAGATACCTGAGTTACAAAATAATTTCATATGTGAAAATGATGTGTGGAGCCTAGATCCACGTGTCAAACAACACGTACGATGGTATTTTCCAGCAACTTGATTTTTGCGATGGTACCGAACAAATTGGCCATTTTGTTTTACTCAGAGAGATGGCATATTAGAGTGTGGTATCTCAATCATGGGGCCTATTTGGTTTATCAGATTTTTGAGTGGATTATTGTCTTGTATAATATACTTACGTTAATATATTTTGAAAAATAGACTTGGCATAGTTCCAAGTAAGTGGTCTACATAATATGGTGGAAGAACGTTTTCTCTAGAAAATGTATTTTTTAAGCATGGAGTAAATAATACTTTTTTTTCTAGAAAATGTTCTTGCACGTATTATAGGACGTCATCCTTTTGAGAATGAAAAATGAAGGTAGTATGTCATGTATACTCCCTCCATACTCGTAAAGAAAGTCGTTTAGGATATTGTTTAAGTCAAACTTTGAAAATATAAATCATGAATAACTCTCACGTTGTTGAGTTTGAAAATGTAAAAATTATATGAATAGATTTGTCTTGAAAAATACTTTTATAAAAGTATACATATATCACTTTTCAATAAATATTTTTATAGAAATAAGAAGTTAAAGTTGTGTCGCTGTCCAAAACGACTTTCTTTACGAGTACGGAGAGAGTTCTATAAAAGTATCGTGTAAGTTTGGAAATTTATAGGAGTGCCATGCAGGATTTGTAAGTTACAACGTACTCCCTCCATCCCAAGGAAAAAACAACTTCTTGATATAAACGTGGACATATGTTAGTCAAAATATAACACCATAAATTAACTGTTTTTAATGAGAAATATAACACCATAAACATATATAGATAGTCAAAGAATTTACCACGTCAAGCTTTTTTTTTCTCAACACAACATGTACTTGGAAAAGTAAATTCATCATTTGGTTAGTATAACTTATCATTTCTTTTATATTATACGATATATCGCTGATTAGAGGATTACTATTGTACATGCTCTTGATCCAAAATAGTACGGTGTCGGGTGGGTACCAAGTAGATACTAGGCTCGATACCTGTGGCCTGTGGGGTACCAAACTTAATACCTATGGTACCAAATTCATCAACACCTTGTTGGCACATTTCATCGAGGGCTTCATGATCATTTTGATTCCACTAGAGGACAACGATGGAAGTAGAGGCAGTCGACTTCGGGGAGGGGTTAGACAGGCGGTTCGCATGGACAGCGACCTCCTGCTAACACCATGGACAACAAAGGCAAGTTCCATTGTCGCCATCAAGATGACCTACAAAGCGGATGCTAAAGACATCTAGCTTCGACCTCGCCTAGACTCCAAGCGGAAGCAGAGCTGCCACCTTGCATCGGCAATGCCCAACCATCAAGTAGGTGTAGCGCTCCGACGCTGGCCAATCTTCGATGTCACCTACCAGGATGCTCAAACTTGCCACAAGAAGTAGCATCGCGCCCCTTCTGCCGCCGATGATGACCAACCGATGATGACGCAAGTTGACTCGAGCGTATAACTGCTCATGAGTTTCAAAAATGACGTAAAGATGAAGACCAATGATCTAGCACCACTTCATTAGGATGACGAGGCAATGAAGCACCTTGCCTGGTCACCGGCCAACTCGAGTTACTTCTCCACTAAGAGTTGCCTTAACTACTCTTCGCCAAGGAATGACGCCTTGTTTATGTCGGGACAAGATTCCATCCCTACTGTTAAATAAACCAGGGGAAAATATATTTTACTCTCTCGGACTATTTCATTGGAGCAGTTAACTCTTAAACTATTTTTTTTTGTCTCACTTTACCCTTGAACTATTTTTCTTTGCTCTCTAACAATATCTCTCTTTCATTTCTCTCTCTATATTATTCATATTTTGCACTGGAAATTGGGTAGGATGATAGAGGCACTGTAACTTACGTCTCAACATTTTTTTTACCATTTATAGAATTGTACAAAGTTTGGAAACAATAAGACATTTAAACATGAATAAAAAACTTCAAGCAAACAATCATGATTTTTTTTTTTTTTGGAAAAATGGTGCCATGTGAGGTTTAAAAAAAGTCAGCTTACAATGCAACTTAAAAGAGAAAAAAAATATTATGAGTAGAGTGAACCATTTTTAATAGTTTAGGGGTAAACTAAGCTAAGAATAGTTTACGAATTTTTAATAGTTTAGGGGTAAACTAAGGTAAGAATAGTTTACGGAGGATTAAGTGATCCAATGAAATAGTTTGAAAAGTAAATTGGACTTCTTCAATAAATTAAGAATAATTTCTGGAAAACATCATGTTTAATGGTCAAAATTGCAAAAAAAAACACCGGTATTATGACATGTGACACTGACACATGTGTCTCAATGTTTCATAAAATCTCTACTCTATTGATATCATGATAAATTTCAGCATATCATAAAAAATATTTTAAAATAGTAAGAAAGAATTAAGTATCAACCTTAACTTAATAATTAAAAATTCCATATATTCTATATGTATATATTTTTAAATAAATTCACGCTTAAAATGAATAAGAGTGAGGTTTTATAAAACTTTAAAATCATAATATATGGTTAAATATCAAATGTTTGACTTTATATAAATTTGATCTGAAAACATGATGTCTTTTAAATTTTTTACTCATCCTTAGTTAAACTAGCAAAGTCATGTGTATTTTGGTTTTCATGCGGGGAGATTTTTCCACCGTGGTGCCAGCGGTAATTTAACCGGCAAAGGGAAATTTCCCCAGCGCGCGCCGCAGCAAAACCTGAAAAACCCCAACCGAACCTCCCATCCCGCCGTTCCTCATACTTCCCCCCCTCACCGCGCTCTAGGGTTTTCCATGCCGCGCCTCCTCCCCCCAAGAGGCGCATTGCTCCGGCGATGGCTTGGACGGAGGACGAGGCGATTGGCCCCGACGTGGCCTCCGCGGGGCTCCATGTCTCGGAGCGGATCGGCCGCGACGCCGCCGCTCAGCCCGACCTGGAGGAAGGCCCTCGAGGCCTCACGCCACGCGGCCACGCCTCCCACCCCTACTCCTCATATCCCAATGAGGTGGGCACGCTGGAACCAATCGCGTGCTATATACTCGAGGCTGTGCACGGCTAAGCCGTTGATCTGCAGAAGCGTTCGTTTTCGGGGTGCGGCTTGTTTGGCAACTTGAGGAGGTTTGCAGCGGAGTTGGGGGCGGTGCACCAAGCAGCTGTTGTTTTGGGCGATGTTCTGGAATTTTAGTTATTTAGTTCCTTGTTTGCTGAGAGAAAGAGGTAAGCCGTGAAGTGGGGTGTTGATGAGAACGAGAACCCTGAAATGGGCTGTCATGTTTAGTTTAGTAGAAGCTAGACTTCATAGCTCTTTTGGAGACAGGCAAGGATGACTTCTCTAATTCTTGCCTTAAAAATATTTGCAGAGGAAGAGATTTCTTATGGCATTGGACTAGGCCGAGAGGGAGATCGGGAGGTATCCTCCTGGGAGTAAACTTGGAGGTGTTCAATTTGTCTAGCATAGACGAAGGAGATTTTTATGTCAAGTTTCACGTGCGAAACAAGGTAGATGGCTTCCAATGGATCCTTGTAGCAGTCTATGGGGCTGCCCATGAGGAGTATAAGGAGGCTTCCCTTGTTGAATTGGTAAACTCTTGTAGTAAAGAATCTTTGCCCATGTTGATTGGGGGGATTTCAATATTATAAGAAGCCCTAGTGAGAAGAATAACGATAGGTACAATGACAAATGGTCTTTCTTGTTTAATGCTGTTATAGACAGCCTAGACTTGAGAGAGCTAGAGCTATCAGGACGAAAATTCACTTGGGCTAACTCTTTGCAAGTACCAACTTTTGAAAAATTGGATAGGGTGCTTTTGAGTACCGATTGGGAAGAAAAGTACTCGCTAGCTACAGTTAGGGCTCTGAATAGAGACCTTTCAGATCATACACCTTTGCTACTTGATACGGGAGCCAAAACTCGTGCTACCAAACAACCTTTGTTCAGGTTTGAGCTTGGATGGTTGTTAAGGGAAGGCTTTCATGAGTTAGTAACGGAAGTTTGGAGAAAAGAAAACAAGGGTTCTACGATGATGGAAAGATGGCAAAATAAGATCCGTAGATTAAGACAGTTCTTGAGACGTTGGGCAAAAAGCACAAGTGGAACAAATAGAAAAGAGAAGGCTGAATTAAGTGCAAAGGCGGATGAGTTAGATAAAAAAGCAGAGGTGCAAATATTGATTAGGCATGAGTTAGATCTCAAGAACTACTTGAAAAATAGACTAGCTCATCTGTTAAGGGAGGAGGAAATTAAATGGTACCAAAGGTCAAAAACAAAACATTTAATTGAAGGGGACCGGAATACAAAATACTATCATATGATTGCAAATGGCAAGCATAGGAAGACTAAATTTTTCAGTTAGAACAAGAGGAGGGTGTAATTAAAGGTGATGAAGATTTAAAAAAGTACATCACTAAATACTACAAGAATCTTTTTGGACCACCGGAGGAACATAATTTTTCCATGGTGGAATCACAGAAAGAGGACATTGCGCAGGTATCAGATTTAGAGAATGAAATGCTAACTAAAATATTTACCGAAGAGGAAGTAAAACAAGCTATTATCCAAATGGAACACAATAAAGCCCCGGGACCTAATGGTTTCCCTGCAGAGTTTTATCAAGTGTTCTGGGAGGTAATTAAAGAACATCTCATGGCTATTTTTATAGAATTTCACGAAGGAAAATTGCCGCTCCACAGCTTGAATTTTGGTATCATTACTTTGTTACCAAAACAGAAGGAAGCTAGACAAATTCAGCAATACAGACCTATATGTCTGTTGAATGTTAGCTTCAAAATCTTTACAAAGGTAATGACTAATCGAATAGCTCTAGTAGCTCAGAAAGTCATTAGACCTTCATAGACGGCCTTCCTTCCAGGGAGAAATATAATGGAAGGGGTAGTAATTTTACATGAAACAATCCACGAGATGCATAGAAAAAAGAGGAGCGGAGTCATTCTAAAATTGGACTTTGAGAAAGCATATGATAAAGTAGACTGGACTTTTTTTACAACAAACCTTGAGGATGAAAGGATTCTCGCAAACATGGTGTAACTGGATTGAACAAATTGTTAGAGGAGGAAGTGTTGCTGTTAAGGTCAATGATCACATTGGGAACTTTTTCCAGACAAAAAAAGGCTTGAGACAAGGAGATCCCCTATCACTAATTCTATTTAATTTAGTGGCAGATATGCTATCTATCTTAATACAAAGGGCTAAGGATCAGGGGAGATTTCAAGGAGTCATACCTCATCTAGTTGACAACGGCCTCTCAATTTTGCAATATGCTGATGACACAATTCTCTTTGTGGAACATGATCTTGATGAAGTGAAAAATCTCAAACTTGTACTTAGTACATTTGAGAAACTTGCGGGTTTAAAGATCAATTTTCATAAAAGTGAATTGTTTTGTTATGGCAAGTCAAAATATGCAGAGAATGAGTATGTCATGCTTTTTGGGTGTAGATCTGGGACTTACCCATTTAGATACCTAGGAATTCCTATGCACCACAAGAAGCTCTCTAATAAGGATTTGCAAATTATCGAGGAGAGGTTCCAGAGGAAGTTGAGTAGTTGGAAAGGGAAATGTCTCTCAGTAGGAGGAAGGCTTGTGTTGATTAATTCGGTGTTGAGTAGCCTAGCCATGTTTATGTTGTCCTTCTTTGAGGTACCTAAAGGTATCCTCAAGAAGCTAGACTACTACAGGTCTAGATTCTTTTGGCAAAGTGATGGACATAAAAGAAAATATAGGTTGGCGAGATGAAGTGTGATTTGTACACCTAAGGATTGTGGGGGTCTTGGAATACAGAATCTAAATGTGCAGAATAAATGTTTGCTGAGTAAATGGTTGTATAAGCTTATCAATGAGGATGGGGTTTGGCAAAAACTACTTAGGAAAAAATACTTGGCTAAGAAAACAATTACACTTGTAGAAAAACAACCAGTGGATTCTCATTTTTGGACAGGGCTGATGGAGGTTAAGAACTCTTTTCTTTCTTGTGGCGCTTTTCAAGTAGGTAATGGCACACAACTGAGATTTTGGGAGGATTGTTGGAGTGGTGATTCCTCTTTTTAAGATGTATCCTTCGTTTTATAATCTAGTCAGGAAAAAAATGTAATGGTGGCTGAAGTGTTGGAAAAGGTATCCCTAAACGTCTTTTTCAGAAGAGCTATTGTAGGGGATAACCTAGCAGCTTGGTATAACTTGGTCTCAAAAGTTATGTCAACTCAACTTACAGAACAAAATGATGTCTTTTGTGTGGAAAGCCAATAAAAAGGAAATATTTACCGTCAACTCCATGTACAGAGCTCTCATTTTTAACGGAGTAATTCCAAGGAAATCTTTCCTTTGGGGCTTAGAATTCCATTGAGGATTAAAATTTTCTTGTGGTACTTAAAAAAAGGGGTTACTCTAACAAAAGATAATCTTGCAAAAAAGAAGGTGGAAAGGTAGCACTAAGTGTTGCTTCTGTGATTCTAATGAAACGATACAACATCTTTTTATTGATTGTCATTTGGTTAGATCAATCTGGAATGCTGTGTCTATAACCTTTGGGATCCATCCGCCTACTAGCATTACTAATCTTTTTGGTAATTGGTTGAATGGTGTTCAACCTAGGCTTAAACATCAATTTTTTGTTGGCATTGCAGCTTTGTGTTGGGCGGTTTGGCTTTGTAGAAATGACGTAGTCTTTAATGGCTCCAAAACTAACTCCTTTGTGCAGGTAATCTTCAAGGGGACGTATTGGGCACGTCAATGGTCTTTGCTACTTAAGGAGGATGATAGGGACAAAGTCAAGGAGGGGTGCACTTTGTTGGAAGGAAGAATTTTGGATTTCTTCTCTAAGCATGGATGGAATTTAAGGCGAAGGTTGGATGTCTAGATGTATCTTTGTCTTGTTTTGTGTTGTTTGTCAGAGTTGTAAGATCACCCTTGTGAGGACTGAGAGGCTAAGTTCTCTTGTGTTGGTGTTGATGTGTCGTGATGTTTGTTTGTGAACCTTTGTAAGGTGGAGTCTAAGAACTCTTGTTTTATTGTTGGCTGTGTACATCCGATCAGATGTAGAGGCCGGGTTTATCTCATTTTCTAAAAATGATTAGTTTAGTAGAACGTGGGGTGAATTTTTCTACAGCTACGGTGGTGTATCATTTGAAAATTATGGTTTATCTTCCGTGTCATAATTTGAGATCCCGGGAGGCCGAGGCCGGGACAAAAACAGAGATCATCAATGTTGGGCCAATTTAGTTTTTTATATTAAATTTTAGGATCTTGCTAACCATGGATTATGTATAATAAATTATGGAATGAACTCTCCAGTTATATTTGAAATCTGGGGAAAACTCTAGGGGAGATATATACGTTAATAGTGACACTTTTTTGCAGCATCATTTATCATTCTGTGAGCTTATTTTCCTGTCTCCCTTAAATTCCTTCTTTCTGGGAGAACATCCATAGTTTGAGTGTAGTTTGGGGGATCTCGGGGGCATATTCTAGGTAGGCAATGCAATTTTATGAAACTAGGAACCAACTTTTATTTCCTTTTAACAGATGGGACAAAGGGTTTAGAGTTCGCCTCTCAACTTTTTTTTTTTTGCTTTCTTGCATTTTGGCCCTTCTTCGCCCCTTTCCTTGTATGTGCTTACTGTCCTGATAGGATCCATGTGTTCTGACCCATGTATGATGTATCTTTAACAAGACAAACAAACTATTTGGCATGATTTACCTGATTAATATCCTTTCAGTACAAACAAACTATTGGAAAGATACACATGAGGCAGCTCGTCATGACTTAAATAATGCCAGCTAGATCTCTTACTATCGTGTACCATCCTACGAATTAGTGTGCTCTCTGCATTAAGTATCTGGACAAGTCTTTCTTATATGCTGGCTATATGAATCCACAGATAACTTTGAGTTTGCTATATCTTTCCAATTCATCAAGTGGTTACATCAAACTCAGTTTATGTCTCTACCATGTTATGGATATCTGCATGTTATGTCTCTACTATGTTATGGATATCTGCATGTTATGCTATCCTGACCAGTTATTTCATTTAGGTTCAAGGACTTCCTGTGGTTGCATCAAAAGCCTCTAAATTTATTTCATTTAGGTTCAAGGACTTCCTGTTGTTGCATCAAAAGCCTCTAAATTGACTGATTTTGATGCACCTATTTCAACTAGTCAAACCAAGTATCTTGAGCTGCTAGCCAGGTATTATGTTCTCAAGGGGGAGCATATTGCTGCTGCTAGAATGTTGTTGATATTGGCAGAAAGACAGTGCTCCAGTGCGGAAGAAGCTTCAACTCTTGACCAGAGGTCTCCCAATTTTGACTCAACTTCTTTTTGTTTACTTATTTGATTTTTGCTCAGTTTTTGTCCTTGCTTTCATAAGGTCCATGTGTCATATGGAATGAGACCTACTTTTTTTGCATCCAGGTATCAATATCTGAGCAGTGCTGTGGTTCAGGGCAAAAGTGAAGGGATTACTGCAGATTCCTCGAGGAACCCTATTGATAGCAGCGCAGTAGATCCACTTGAAGGCAAACTTGCAGATCTTCAGTTCCAAATGCAAATCAAGTAAGAATAGTTCATGGCTTCACGGCTTGAAAATCTGCCAGGCAGTACTGAATCACCAAATGATGCCTTCCTCATGATAACATTCTAGCTGATGTGGAGACTGCTAGATGTCCCATGGACAAGGCTAAAGAGCTTTCACTGAATCTCAAGAGTATTACTCAACTTTTCAACAATTATGCTGTTCCTTTTAATCTTTGGGAGGTATGGCTATCTTTGTTTCTTGGAGATTTTTTCCTTGATCCTGCTTTCTTCTCTCTTGTAAGAGGGTTACTAGGCAATAAACATTTTTTTTACTATTGATAGCAGCACAGCAGATCCACTTGTTTTTACCAGGAATAACCAACATATCTATGGGGATCGTGACAGTTAGTAGAACTGTGAAATTCACTTGATAAGTTCTAAACTGTCATAAAGATTGCACTTCTTTTACTGTTAAAGTCATATGAACTGATACCACAAATCAGTAGGATAGACTATGACGTGTTGTGGACTTGCGGTGGTAGTGTGATCATACAATGAAAACCGGTGATCTGAGCATATCCTCAGCATTCCATTGCGTCTTTATACATTTAATAAATATACTTGACTGGTTACTATATACAGAATTACCAATAAGGTTTCGGAAGCTTTCCACATAACTACATTAAATGGGTAATACAACTTTCTCAGTGTAAATTGTATCTCAAAAGAGTTTACTTAGTTGTGTGAAAATAAGCAAGCACTTTATCAATATTTTTTACATGTTACGATAGGTATATCTAAATCCTCTGAATTTGCATCCACAAAAAACTCTTTTCGAATTTCTCATGTTGCTGAGTTTACAATTTGTGATATAGTAATATAGCTCTATAATTGGGTGTGGGATCACAGTAAATTCTCACAAGTTGCTGCTCTAAAGTTATATATTAGAGCACTGCTACGGTGCTCTCTACTTGTAGTATTCTACTACAAGTAGAAGCAATCTGAGCCATTAATTTATAAGGGCAAATTAGTATTTTACTAATTTATGGTTAAGGTAATTTTTAACTTTTACTTTTTTTTCTTAATAGTAGGATCAGTTCGTCTGTGTCACCGCTCCTTTCGTTCTCGCGTGCGCCCGACTCCGGCGGCAGTGCCCACTCCGGCATGTGCGAGCTCCTCCGTTGAACAGATAATACTACAAAGAACTACTGAACAAAGCTATATAGTCAAATCGAGGAGCAAGAGCAAATGTGTTGTTATAAACTCACCATGATTATCTTTAAAACCTATTTATTAGTTTCTCCACATGTTGTGTTTTCAGTTCTTAAAGAATTAAGCCATTAACATCGCTAAATTTGTCCAAGGATGGTACCGAAGTATTTAAGTTCAGAGTGGTCATTTGCTCAGTTCAGAACGATGCTCAAAACACCGTAATATTGATTGGCTTCGATGGCGTTGAAATCGTTGAATTGATCTGACTTCTTGTCGTGGTTCAGGGCTTCAGGCTCGCTAGTTATATGTCTCCTTCTCGGGCCTGGCGTGGAACGCATACTGATCTCTAGCATTTGAGCCGCTGGGCAAGGAGTAGCCTCCCGAGGCTGATCCCCCGCCGTAATCCCGCAACGATCTCATGGAAGCACGCCGCCGATCTGCTCATCACATCTGCTCCGCCACACTCACCCTAAACCTAGCACGGCCCAACGATGCTCAAGTGTTTCTAACTGATATGCAAAATTACGAATTCAACCATCCCCGTCCATATTTTTTGGACGATTATACCCTCTGACGTTTCTACTACCGCTATTTAAGATAGGAGTATAAATAGATCTGACCCATTAGATATAAAACGATCAACGGTTTAGATTAATTTATACTCCGAGTAGAAAGCACCGGAGTGAGACTCTATATATTATGGTCTGCATTTTTCTTGTGCAGCTGTATGTAGTGCTTTACTTGCACTTATTCACTTGGTAAGGTAAATCTGTTTTAGATAGTCACTGTAATTTTTCATGATGACTTGAACCTTCTTGTTAACTTTGCAAATTATTCTGGAGATGCTGACAGTAAAATTATTCGAGAAATTTGGGCCAGGCTCCTTGGCCAGTACAAGAGGTGGTGTTGCAGAAGCATGTTCTGTGGTGAGAAGAGTAGGTTCAAAACTTGATCCTGCAGATGGCTCTTGTTTACCATTGGATATAATATGCCTTCATCTCGAGAAGGCTGCACTGGTAATCTGTCAATTCTGTCTATAAATAAATGGTATTTTCTATACTAACAAGTAACAGCAACCCATTTTGTAGTGGCATTTACATAGCTATGCTATCATGCTACAGGATAGATTAAGCTCGGAGAAGGATTAGTTGGTGACGAGGATGTTGCAAGAGCCCTTCTTGGAGCCTGTAAAGGTCTACCTGAACCTGTGCTTGCCGTGTATGATCAACTGTTATCAAATGGCGCTATTGTGCCCTCCCTAAACCTGAAGGTGTGGCTTCTGAGATCAGTCCTTTTAATCCTTCGTGAATGGGCATGACTGTCATTGCACATAAACTAGGCACCACAACTGCTGGGGCTTCATTCTTTCTTGATGGAACATTTTCACCGAATCAAACATGGTCTTTAAATCAAGGCATCCGGGATAAAATAATTAGTTTGGCAAACTGGTAGGTTTACTTCATCTAAGTGGCATTTTTAATTCTCAAAATTCTCCCATTCTTAGCGTGTTTTACAAAGTGCAATATTTTTGTTGTTGGACTTCTGTACAAATATGCACTAGATAGATACCTGTAGGATATTTATATTCTTATAGAATATGTCATGCAATTTTTTAAGCACCGAGCTAATATAATTTACTATAGAAAGGACAGTGTTGATCCAATTTATAAGGAAAATCAAGAAAAAAACATAGAATTGCACCATTAATTAGAGAGGAACCACGGGAGATAACCACACCGTTAATTGCCACCCCAAGATTTCCCATGCATTCAACTGTTATTCTTGATTTGAATAGGAGAAAAAATTGTAAAAGCGACAGAAAGTATTTGTCTAAAAGGATGCTTGATAGGAAAAAGACACCTTCAAAATTGAGCATATAGTTTATATAAAGAAAAACAAAATGTGAAATATCCGTGCGGTAGCTATGTGTAATTCTGAGTTGGAATTTGCATAACATGCAAACGGGATGATCTGAGGTTAATCTAGCATGGATTAAATAGCACATATAATACGGGACAAAATAAAGTGGATTGGACAAAATAAAATGGATTAGACTTCAAGTATAAACTCAGATGTAAAAGCACATACCTGCACCTTTATTTCGAACAAAGTACCAACCTATATAAATTTGCATTTGTGTACCATCAGAAAGGTAAAAGTGAAGAATCCAATCCAAATATTTTTCAGCATGAGGCGGTAACAAAACTTAAATGTGAGGCGATGATTGGCACCTGGTACTTGAGATCCATATGAATTCCTTTTTGCGTAGTAGTCCATCTTTATATCCATTTGCTGCAAATGTTTAGAGAGGGAGAGACAGTTTCTAATATTCTGGAGAAAAGTAGAAACTATCAGTTCACATTGATGAGCAAACAAAAGTACATAATGAACCAAAATCAAGAAGTGGTACAGACGAACAGCTATGATAGAAAGTGCAGAGTAAGCCTAAAAAATTCAACATATCTTCAACTCTCAAGTCTAAATTCCATGCGTGAACCAAAAAACAAATCAGTAGCTGGAAACAGGAGGCAACACATGAATTTAGGGAGGAAGGAGAGGAGGAGAGATCATGTAAAGCTTGCCAGATGATGATTCCATAGCCTTCTCACGGTGCGCTGCGCAGCCTGAGGTTGATCGATGACCTTGCGAAAGGAATTGTGGAATTAAGGGATGATCTTGAAGGGAGGATTGCAAGCACAAATCGCCAATTAATCTCGTTGGAAGCTGTTTCTTGTGGCAGTCGACCAACCGACGGTTTCAGGCAAGGTAGAATGTGATTAAGCGAATTGATGGACCGGGAGACAGAACGTGCACATGTGCGGGCACAACATTGAAGTGAAGGCGATTGAAACCTGCGTAGTAGATTTTTACACGCACGTCACACGACATGCATGCATCATTGGAAGGAAACCGATCGGATACATTGGATCGCTTGGTATACTGGGTGGGCTGGGCTCAATATATCAGCAATGATGGACAGAGAGATGGGAATCAAGGAGCGTTCAGAATTCGGATCAGATCAACTGGAAGGATGAATGGGTCTAATCTCCCTTCATCTTTGATCCAAGGCCCAGGGATCTTCTCATCTAACGGTTCATATGCGATCTCTTTCACCGATCGAACGGCTGAGAATTAGTGATGACATGGAACGCTGAGGTTTCAGCTTTGGGTTATAAAGTACTTTATAGAAAGAAGGGATATGGCTAGCATCTTGTCACACCGGCCTTATACATTGGCCCTACCTGATGTGTGGTATGCTAGCCAGGTAGCAACTACGCATCATGAAATTCTGAACCGAATCATCACAATTTATTTTGATAACTAAGATTTGAAAAAATTATCGTGAAATTTCAATTTTATCTTAAACATGGCAATTTTTTTGTTAGTTGTGACATTGCCAAATAAAATTGTAAGCACCTGATCCCCGTAAGCAATTAGAAAATACTCCTGCTTCTTTGTACTATTGCTATCTCAACATATTTTCTTGTATATCATGAAACCACTTTACAGTTAGAGCTGATTATTTTCCTTCTACTTTATGTTGTATGTGTAACTTCAGGTTGGCTGAGATGAGGCGGTTCAACCTTCCACAGAACCAAAAAAAGAATGACTATCGAGGTTTCCGAGAGTTAGAAGAGAAATTATTATCTAATAAGTAGCCATTTCAATTTGTATTCTCGGCACTGTAAAACATGGGATTGTGCATTTGCTCTACCAAGTAGAGAGAAAGCCAGCCATCCTGGTTCAATTGGACATGATCTCTGATATGCTCTTCCTGTGGTTGACGTCATTGCGAGATCCCAAGGGTACCAAGAGACTGCATATCAATCAAATATTATCCATCTGTGCAACCTCCTTATTTTAGCCAAACAATCAGTATGAATTACGGAATTACGGCTGTTAATGTGGTAAAGTTATTTTGGGCTGATTGCTAGTAAGTCCTGCGGGCGATGCCATTCGTCTGGCATTACTTGCGGTGGATCAGGATTCAGGAGAGGAGTGCAAAGTGAACTAGAGCTCTTAAAAGCGACACAAAGATCTCTTGTTGCATTCATGTTCTACAACTTCAATTTGTACCGTGTTGTAAATTTCCGTACCAAACGATTCTTTAAGGATGAACGTTTAGGTTTTGTAGCTTTCCATATATTTTTTTTTTCAGAATATTGTTTCTGTAGCTCCAGACATTTGTAACATGCTGAGTTTTTTGGGCTGATCAAGTTGGGGAACAGCTTATCATAGCTTACATGTGATCAGGTGGAGCACCTGAATCTTTGCTTGCTACTCTGTCGTGCTAAAACCTGTCCAGTTCTGCACTTTGGTATGCTTTAACGTGGGGCTGGTACAACAGTTTTTTTAGGTGGTTATTTTAGGACCTAGGGAGTACACCTCATCCGTACCTTTTATTAGCAAGTAGAAAATAATTGATAGTTAAAACTTTTATATACGAGTTTTTAACGACAAAAAAGTAAATGCTGTAAAATAAATCATGATTAAAAAACCATAAAGTATAAGCGAAACCATAGGGCTGTTAATATACCTGTGATCCGAGTTTTTCCTTTTTATAGTGGAGTGGAGAATTTTTTATAGGCCGGAAACAGCCAAGAAATAACAAGTCAGTGGTTCTCGTATATTGATTAATCCCATTTATAAGTGTAGCCATAAGTTTTCTTGCCCAGCTTTGATCGTCCGTCTTATTTGAAATTTTTTTATAATTAGTAGTTTTATTATTATAAGATGATAAAACATGAATAGTACTTTATATGTGACTTATATTTTTATTTTTTTTAAAAAAAATTAAATAAGACGGACGGTTAAAATTGTGCACGGAAAATCATGGCTGCACTTGGAATCATAGTAAAAAAACCAGACCGGCCCAATGGTTCAACCGGAAAATCGGAACCAGTGCATGTCACGGTTCGGTTTACAGAAAAGACAGTCAATATATTTGAACCGGTACAAAACCGTCGAACCATCAGGTTTTCTGTTGAACCGGCTTAAAACCGGAGCGGTTGGACCGAAAACCGTGCTAGACATGACTTAAATACCGGTTCATGGCTAATTATTTTTTACTTCATAATTGACTTTAAACTGCTAAATAGAATAGCTATTGCATTCAAACCAACAAATATCTCTGGCACAGTTGGTTTGGTGGGAAAGTTCAATGAATGCAGCGCCACAAGCATATGAAAGTCAATTACGACTTAAAAAATAATTAGCCATGAACCGGGGAACCGGCGGTCTGACCGGTGAACCGACGAGCTCACCGGGTCGGTTCCCGGTCCGGTTTTTTCCGAATGTGACGGAGTACTGACATATGGATCCGAGAAAAATGCCGGCCTAGTCCCACCGTCATACTCATCGGGGGCTCGCCCGTCTCCGCAGAGATCGCCCCACACCTGAGAAAGTGAGAAGTTGAATCCCTTCGCCGCCGCCGCCGCCGCCGCCGTCATGTGCGGCTCCGCCGCCCGAGCCCTGAACTCCGTCTCCCGCGCGGCCTTCTCCTGGAAACCAGTGAGTAAGATGGTTTGCAAAACACTTCTCTGAATCTCCGATACTGACTAATCCCCCTTTCTCTACCAGACAGGGTTGCCGCAGCAGACGCTCGCCGCTGCGGTGAGCAGGTCGGGCGTGGGGCTTCACTCGGGGGCGAAAACCACCGCCACGCTGCTCCCCGCGCGAGCCGGCGAGGGGAGGTACTTCGTCGTTGAGGGGGAGGAGACGAGGGTGGCGGCGGAGGTGGCGAATGCCGAGGCGCACTCGCCGCTATGCACCGCGCTGCGGCGGGGCGGCGCGCGGGTGCGCACGGTCGAGCACCTGCTCTCCGCGATGGAGGCGCTCGGCGTCGACAACTGCCGCGTCGAGGTCAGCGGCGGCGACGAGGTGCGGCGCCCTTTTGGTATCTCGAGGAGCTTGATAGATGTTGATGTGCGACTGCACTGCAACGAGAAAAATGTTGCAACATGATGCCTTCCCGATTTATGTGAACTGTTCAGCGATGACAGATTCCGTTGCTTGATGGATCAGCGCAAGAGTGGGTGATGGCTATAAGAGGTGCAGGTCAATGTGCGGCCAAGGATTCCAGTGGCCAGAAACTGGAGAAACTGGCTCCGGAAATCCATGAGCCTGTTTACTTGCAGAAGTCTGATTGTTTCATAGCTGCACTCCCTTCCTCAAGAATCCGTATAACCTATGGGATTGATTTTCCAAAAGTATGTTTTATCTCTTCCTTTTATGATCAGGAAATGCTAACTTCTAAGCACATTCATTTATTTTATGCAGTTCTTTTAAACCCTTATTTGCTTCTATTTCTTCTTCTAACTTTCTTATAGGATTACTGATAATTAAGTTAGTCTTACCTTTTGTAATGTTGATTATGTCTTCATTATGCTGCAATACATGTGATTGGTATGTAATTGGGTTTAAATAATGGGTGTTTTGTTAATATGCACTGAAATAAAGGTCAGCTTACCCAAAGTTTCCCTTATTTTGGACCTCAAGATTTTTGTTTCTAAGGTTCAAGAATCACATGAATAAACCACATATTATCTATTCCCTCAGGTGACAATACAGTGTATGCTACCTACTGCCTTTGTCCACAAATATAAGCATTTGAAATTTTTCTAGATATATAAGAAGTCCTACCGAACTACTTATCCCATCAATCACCTCATTCAAATTTATCCCCATCTTACCCTCAACAATCCTCTCACCCCCAATCATCCCTCATTCGATGAGCGGCACCAAAAATATTTTCTCCTCAGCCTTAATCTCTGCTAAACAACCTAGAAATGCTTATATTTGTGAACAGAGTGAGTAACAGTAACTTATAAACACTATCTATCAGCTATCAATATCTTATGAGAATATATTGGAGGTAAAAAATGCACAGATTGTCAATAAAGGTAGTATCATATTATTATATGTTTACCATCTTAACTACGTCGTAATAGAAATTAATAGTCAAAGTTGTGTTTTCAAAACCATGTCGTTGAATGTCCAAAAAATCACTCTATCAGAAGGGAGTGTCTTTATTATAATATTTGGAATATTTAACTTGGATGTCAATGCTAAAATATCTCAAAATATATGTTTAGAACTTGAGCAGAGCATGCATCCTGTTGCAGGTGCCAGGAATTGGGTGTCAGCGCTTCGCAACAGTCCTAGATGCTAATGTCTACTCAAGCAAGATAGCCCCAGCAAGAACTTTCTGTATATTTGAAGAGGTATTTTACAGTAGTTGATGTTATACAATATGGATGTTGCCTTCTATGTTTTGTTCATGCAACTTATGGTGTCTCTTACAAGAATCATGGCAATGTAACTTTCCATATATGCTTTCGCGTTCATCTACTTTGTCACGATCTCATGTTGCATTAGATCATCCATCTTTCAATCACATCTGTTTTCATATCTTGGAGTAGTCAGCAATTTCTCGAATCTTGCACGGGTAAGGCCTAAGTATTTGAAGTACTTACATTTTCTGCTAGTTGTGCTGTCCACATTATTGTTTTATCCTCTCTTCCATTTTTTTTTAATTTTGACCGCAAGATCATTTTTGTATTTTGCTGCATTTATGGAATTTATAGGTTGAAAAATTGCGTTCTGCTGGGCTCATCAGAGGAGGATCGCTAGAAAATGCTACGGTTTGCAGGTGAGGAATGATATCCTGGAATTTTGTGTTCTTTGCCGTGGGTTGGTGATTTTTTTTCCTTGACGTAGTTCTGAGAAGCACATACCTGTTGACTTATTGCGTGATGGATTTTGATATTGGGCAATAATCAGATCATGGCATCATCCCAACCTGTATGGATTTAGAAATTTGGACTTCCACTTGTTGCTTTATTTCTTAAATATATCGGGTTGTTTCTTAAATATTGTCTGGCGCAATGTCTGAATGAGTAACAAGTCAAATGATCTTATAATTGCTAGATATTTTAAAAAATAGGTCAACCTGCTTAGTGCTTTCTATTTAATGTTTGTATTGTCTAGGTTAGCATGAATACATATTTCAGGTTTTCTGAAAAGAACTTAATACTATGCACAATAGCTTAGCAGTGAACTTTATTCGTGTTCTATGATCACCATCCAAAGTTAGTATACTGTGTACAGTTCAATTAGTGGCAGTGCAACTGTTTTTACAAAGATATGCCTGTTGATGATGTTGGGCTCATGTGGCTAGGCGTTGAAATTGTTGCACAGCTTAAACTGCAGATTACGTTGTTCTAATTCAATTATATAATTGTATACTCATTGGCTATTGGCAGTATTTCTGGTGGTTGGCTTAATCCACCACTGCGGTTTGAGGATGAACCTTGCCGCCACAAGATTTTAGATCTTATCGGTGATTTCTCGCTTCTTGCACAGAATGGTAACCAGGGTTTTCCACTTGCTCATGTAGTTGCCTACAAGGTATGTTCTTGAAATTTAATTTACTACAGCATTGTTATCTTCTGATGCTGTTCGTAGCACATGCCATGTCAGTGGTAATATAGTATAGCAGCTTTGAGATGGCATGTCAGATTTTTCCAGTAAAATTGTCAGCAAGTATGCTGGAGTTATCACATATAGAATATCCATGTTCACATATGGGACAAAGCTGTGAGTGAATGTAATCTCAACCCAGTAGTCTACAAGTATAAAACCAGTTCTACATGTGAATACTAATCTATGTGCCTATCTAATGAGTGGAAAGATAGAGGAAATTACGGTAATGTACTGGGATGCCATGCTGTTTATGAGAACCTAAGCGACATGATTTCACGTGTATATGTTTCAGTCAGAAATTCTGTGCTAGCTTCTCAGGCTAATGCTTCCCACCTGAGTAGCATCGTCTGATAGGTGGTGCCACTCTGATTTTACATGGAAACTAGGAAAGGCATTTCTGTCTAGTATGGTGTGAGGCCTGTGAGAATCTATGTTTAACCATTCGTAAAATGAAATCATGCCCAAATACACAGGATACAAGATCCTTACGTAAATATGGGATGCTGGGACCAGTCACACTTGCTATGAGCTATATATTTCTTCCCTGCCCTGAAAACTAGTGTGTGTTGACACCTTGAACATCATTTTTTTTTTCTGGAGTTGTCTTCCATCATTTGAATTATTTAAGTTCACCACTGGTCATCCAGTTCCACGCTTGGATTTGATTAACCAGTGGTGAGTTATGTAGAACTTCTTGTCTTGATTGTTTATCTTTTGCCAAATAATTCTTGAACTTGTACTAAATCTTGGAGATAACTGAAGGGTGTGCTACTATGGTTGAGAGTTGAGATTAGTTTGTTTCGTGAAATTTCATATGTGCATATTTTTTTTTGAAAGAAGTCAAATTTCATAAATTGTACGTGTGGTTATGCTCATAGTTGACTTCTACAATTCCATGTACTTGTTGTCTTTTAGGTTTGTGCAGCACCCTTTCTTTTTACCAATCGCATTGACCTATATTTTTAGCTTTGGCTGGATTAGACCATTCTGTTAATTACTTAATTTCATTCCATTTTAACGGTAGCTATATAGCTTCTGAGTTATGAAGTTCATGACAATGAAACTGTGGATGCTGACTTCTGACCATTGGTAAAACCTGGTCTAAGCTTAGTAAAAGTTACCATTGGTCCTAAAGGGAACATCAATTACCAACCAAAAAGTATTATTATTGTGTTATGCTGTTCAAGTGAACGTTTCATAATAAGTTGCAAAAATACTCATTATTCTGATTGTGACCTTAAAGGTTTAAACTACATACACATTTTTGTTTTTGCTGATGCATCACAACCTCTTGCTTTCAAGTACTGTCTATAGCATGTGGTCCTTACACTAAAAGGTTTATCTGAAGCCATAGGATATTCCTTATCATATTGCCTTTCTGCAGAAAGAAAATTCTCTTGTATAGAACAAATTGCAAACTTCTGTGCTAATTTCTACTTCTACACCTTTTATTCTATCCCTAAATATCTGTAACCCAGTTTGTGACATCTAATTTTAAGCTTTCCTTCTGTGACAAAGGCTGGTCATGCCCTTCATACTGATTTCCTACGGCATTTGTTGGGAAGGAGCGCTGTGGGCCAAGAAAACCTTGCTGAGCAATGTTGAAAGCATATGGATACCGCTGCTCCGTCGATAATGGCAAGGACGCAAAATTTCAAGGATACAAACATAGGATGGTCGCCCTTCTTCCAGCTAGGCCATGCAGTACCAACTATTCATCTTGCAATTATCTGCCAGCCATTTTTCCATCTATTCCTTTCTCTCTCTTTCTTTTTTGATCTGATGAATCATGTAGCCCATCAGCATCTGTACAACCTGTTTAGTCTTGCAAAGTTGCAATTCAGCATAGAAGTAGATGCCCATGTTATCTGTGTGTACAGTTCTGAGCAGCCAAATACAACTCAAACTGAACCCTTCTCTCCCTTTTTATCCTCTGATGTGGATGGAGAAAGCTGCCATCCAACCAGCGATCACCCAGGCCTCGCCACGTCGTGGGGTGGCTTGGCCTGGCCTCCCTTTCCATTCCCCGCGTGCGGATAACTACGAAGGAAGCCGAGGTGGCGCCCAGGCGGGCGGGCGGGCGAGCGACGCGGTTGGATCTGGAATGGATGCGAGGCAGGGGTGGAGTCGTGGAGGCGCGAAAAGGGACGAAAGCGACGGCGCGACCGTGGAGAATGTCTTCACGGGGAGGAGGAGGAGGTATCGAGGTAGCCGTCGATGGATGGATGAGTCGGCCCGCGTCGTAGGCTGGCCGGCTGGCTGGCTGGGTGCAGGCACAGCGCACGGCACACAAGCCGACCGAAAGCGCGGTGCACTTGAACTTTCCCCCGCGCCGCAAATGTGGCGTCGCCATCGCGGAGGACGCCGACGTACGCCTCCGTGGTGGTGGTGGCCTGGTGGGTGTTAAGCCTGGGCCTCTTATCGCTACAGTTTCTCCTATAATTACAAACTTTCTTAATAGTTTCGCTTTTAGTCTAAGATTTAAAAAGGTATAGTTATATAATTGAAGAATATAAACTACGAGCTATTAAAAACACCAGAAAACCTAGAAAAAAAACAGTATCCCGTTGGAACGGGAACGGGATACCTTTCTATAAGACAGTATCTAATACCTGATACCTATTGTGTTACCAGCTGCATGATACCCGATACCTGTGATATCTGTTACCCGGTATCTGTGATACCTAGGACCTGATACCTGTGATACTCGTGCAAGAGAATAGTTAATATGTCTATCCTGTTACAACGGGATTCCGTTTTGTAGCAGCCCTCTAAAAAAACCCTACTCCCTCTATTTTAGGTTATAAGACGTCTTGACTTTGGTCAAAGTTAAACTATTTAAAGTCGGATTAAGTTTATAAACAAATATAGTAATATTTATAATACTAAATTAGTTTCATCAAATCAATAATTAAATATATTTTCATAATAATTTGTCTTAGGTTAAAATGTTATTACTTTCTTCTACAAACTTGGTCAAACTTAAAACTGTTTGATTTTGACCAAAGCTAAAACGTCTTGTAACCTAAAACGGAGGGTGTAGTTTTTTAAATTATTAAAAGGTATATTAATCAGGTGTTTCTCGTAACTGTCACTATGTAAGCTCTCTTAGGCTGTGTTTGAGAAAGGGAAGATAGAGAAGATTGGGAAGATACGTAAAACGAGGCGAGCTATTAGTGCATGATTAATTGAGTATTAATTATTTCAAATTTTAAAAATGGACTAATATGATTTTTTAAAGCAACTTTCCTATAGAAAATTTTTATAAAAAACGTATCGTTTAATAGTTTGGGAAGCGTGCATGTGGAAAACGATGTGCAATCTATCTCTAATCTCCCAGAACGAACGCTGCCTAAATTTCCCAAGTAAGATTTGGCTTTCTCTCACTGAGGCGAGCGAGCTGGCACTTGGGGGTTCCAGGGCGAAGGCAGGAAGTGACGGAAAGCGTGCGAGAAGCTGACGAGATTTTCATGTTGGTTGGTCAGAGTTGGACGGCATGCTTGGTGACTACTGGTCCTTGTCCTACTCTACTCGCTGCTCAATTATTCGTCGCTTTGGTCCAGTCGTGTGCACCTGTACGTGTTCGCTTGATCACTTCCAAATCAAGGAATTCGAGGAGTTCTACATGTAGGAGGTCAAGCTCATGTCAAAATTGGAACAGAACAGAAAAAGCTACTATCATGTTCAAAGCCAGTAGAAATAGGCCTGTATCCTGTAGAGAGCCAGCATTTTTCTTGGAGGCACGTCTCAAGTTGCAAGGTCCAAGGGCTTTTTATGTCACATACAGATAGGTACCTTGGGGATTGGATTAGACATGAAAGAGTAAACATCTACAGCAACCAGAAGACCGAGCAAATGGATCCAACTTGGGGGAGCAGACCACAAAGCACGCTACAGCTTCAAGCTGGCCATTTGGCTTAATGATGCTAACTAAATCGCTTTCCTGCAAATTATAAGGCGTAGCATCAAGTTGTTGTCATGCAACTGCTTGCGTCTGCATACACAACAACGGATGCCTGTCATGCTTTTATGAGGCCCCTGCATAACTAATAACCAACAAATGGCACAGAAGTACACAACATCGATGTCAAACAAGACGCAAATAACACAAACCTCTCGCAAATGGACAGGCATCTACAGCAGAAGGCAGCAGCTGCATGCTGCTACTTGTAGAACAAGTGGAGTACGTGCTGTGCACTTGAATAAAATTTGGAGTTCATTAAAAAGCCCCAACTTGATTAAGCTGTGCGGCTCTGCCATGCCCATGCCCAAAAAGATTCGCCATCAGGTGGATTTAGTTAATTAACCGCTTGCTAACCATCGAAAGAAGAACCAAACCAATCCTTTCTCGGGACGCACGAAAGAAGAAGAAAAAAATGGAGAAGAAAAATTGAGCTCCAAGATTCCCTAGCAAGCACCTTGAACGCACACCAAAACCAGTAGTGCCGCTCTTTTCTCCCATCTTTTGGAGGTTACTGCAGTTTTCATGGCAGGATCCAGATCTTCTCCTCGTATTTTTATACTGCAGATAAACCTGGCACAGTGTGCTGACCTGCTGATAGTGCGGCCATGGTTTCGTCTGTGTCATGCAATGACACATGCTTTGTTAAGGTGGTCCCTGATCAGTGATCACCCAGTGCACAGCGCGTGTACGTTTGAGTTGCTGCTCGGCTGGAGAAAAGTTGCAGTAAATTAAGCGTGCAAGTAAGTTAAGATAGGAGTATCTCATAGGCGTCTCGGTTAACACAGTAATCTATACCCAACAGGTATGACCAAGGAACTTGTGTATCATCATTTCTACTAGGTTTGTAGTGTCTAGTGTGTATTCTCAATGCAGAGCCCGAGCCCGAAGTATCTTACGATCTTCCCCGAAGTATCTTACGATCTTCCAGTATCTTAGGGCTCCTTTGATTTATAGGAAAAATGTAAGAAGTTTGGAGGATTTTAATCCTATTGAAAAAAATCATATGAAGGCCTTTGAAACAAAGGATTGAATCCTATCCAATCATTTAAAATTCCTATGGAATGGGTAATCCTATGCACAGTTTGGAGAAAAGTTAGCAATAGGTCTAACATCTTGGAACATTTCCTCTGAGTCTATCTCTCTCATCTGATTCCTGCATTTTTTCTGTGGTCCAATCAAACGGTCATTCTTATGTTTTTCCTGTGTTTTGCAATTCTCTGTTTTACAACTGTATTCCTGTCAGAATCCCGTGTTTTTCCTATTCCTCTGTTTTTTCATTACTACGATTCAAAGGGGCTCTTATAAAAAATAAATCATCCTTAAGATAGAACGTGTTTTAACTGTAAAAAAGCTTTAATAGTATATTTTTCTTATACTATTTCGCTTATGGTTATAAAATTATTGTCATACGAATGTATTTTTAAACATGAATCAAAATTGAATAATCAACGTCTTATATTACTGAATGGAAGGACTATCATTTTCAGAGAAGCAATAGGATCTTATTACCATTTGATTTCTGGAACCCTGTTATTCACTAATGGTGTAGTTTTTGTTAAACAAAGAGGTCTCCTAACAATGATCAAGTTTTAATTGACTTGGAACCAAAACATTTTGAATGAACAGAAAAGAAAAAAAAAGAGAGTAGGTGCTCTCCTATTATGTGTGCCATTTTAAAACATCAAAGGTTAGGTGCAAGATCACCGGAGAAAAGGAGTAATACAAGTACTAGTATTACTAGATTGGTCGATTGGTTCTGTGCATGTAGATGAAATCATGAAAGCATAATGATGTCAAAAGAGCTTGCGCAAGGCAATTTCAGGTACTCGCTCATCACGAGCCGAGAATGGATGGATGATCCAGCGAATTTTCTTGGGCAGATTTTGCTGGATGATGTGACTATAGTTGTACTCCACCCAACAGTGGGGCAGGCAGTTCGAGCGGTCCGGTTTTCTATATAAGCTCAGTTTGGTGGATTGCTTTTGCGTTGGCAGTTACCCATTTGCTGTGTGCAAAACTCTGATTTTACTATGGTTGTTTATCGTTGTTGTTGGTCCCAAAACCGAGAACGATCTCTTTGGCCACCGACCCATTGGTCTGTTGCTTATATTAGGATGAACATTTTGTTTGGTATACTGGCGTAGCATTTTTGTGATTGTTTTTATTCTTAAAATATACTCCTTCCATCTACTTTTGATAGTCATATTTCCAAATCTGAAAAGTTTATTTTTGATAGGCATATTTCAATCCAACAACCTACCCTCTTAATGATTTTCTCGAATTTAATGCGTGACTCACCATTCTTCCACACATGATTGGCTACATGGGCATTGAGAAATGTAAATATTAATGAATCGCTTATTTACGAGAAATGACTAATAGCATGTTTAAATGGATGATAAGTAGAATTACTTATCATTGGTCTGTGTGTTAAGATGAAATATGACTATTAAAAGTAGATGGAGGATAGTGATTAACAATCAAACATGATACAGTATTGACCATTGACCCAAGTCCAAAATAGATCATTAGAGCTAATTGTGCATAACAATTATGGTACGATTTAATATTCTTCTTCTTGTCATTCTATTTCAATTTTTTTAAGATAATAATTCACCCTGCTTTGTTTACCTCAAAGCTACTCCCACCATCCCAAAATATAAGTATTTTTTAACTTCGACATGGTCTTTAAGATGCTACTTTGACGAACGATATCTATAAAAGTGAGATGTTTCAAATAAAAAGAGTTGTATATTGTGTTTGTTTAATGATAAATATATTAACATCAATTTTACATGGTTGATCTTTTTTATCTTTTTGCTATTAATAGTTAAAGTTACAAATATTTGACTTGACACTATACTAATCATATTTATATTTTAGGACGGAGGAAGTATACGAAAACATCACACCGTACTAGCACTATACATATCCTAGTACTACTAGAACTAGTAAAATACCCTACTCCATTTGTTTTCTTCTACAGTGATGTACTTAGTGTATCAAATTGATCATCTCTGGGCAACTAAACAGGCAAGTACCTGTTGGCCTGACTGCTTGAGCCTGTCAAGTGCCGGAAGTTCACATGATTCTTCCATCATGCCCTGTCCGGGCACTTGCGCCAGCCAAGTCCCATCACATGCCACACATCGGCGTCACCTCACAGGATCCCCAAGCCACGAGTAAACCTTGACCAATCATAGCCCCATAGTCACAGAGTGCAGGTTTTATTCTACGCCTTTCTACGGTGTGACCTACGCTGTGGCGTTGGTAGGAACCGCAGGTGTTTGGGACGTTTAGAGCCCACTGCTAGCTCCAATATAGCCGATCTAATAGCTAATTTATACAATAGTTGCTTGCTATACTATTAATATATGGTCCCACCTGTCATACACACATTGCGTCTTGGAGTCCGTGCTGCAGCTGGCTACAGATCTATAGCCTGCTGCTCTTCTCTCTCATCTTTTATCTCATTAAAATATGTTTATAGCTGGCTAATAGTTTGCTATTGTGTAACACCCTGAAAATTCGACCTACAAAAATCTAAACTCTAAAAATATGGGCCTTCAAAAACTTTTTAAATAAATTGTATCATGCCGATTTTATTCGCCTATTCCATTGGATTTTGATTTCGGAGTTTGTTGATCGCGAATAAAGAATAATTAATTAGGAATAAAACCTAAAATTAAATGAGCAAAATAAATAACTGAAATATAATTTAAAATAAAGGTTGAGGTGGGGATAGAAATGAATAAAATATCATCGCAGTCATATTTGTATTAATTAAATCTAAATACGACGGAATAAGAATTAACCCTAATTAAAAATTCAAATAAATTATATAAATAAAATATGAGTAATATTAATCTAGAGTAAATCCATTGGTTAGAATGACACAAATATTGAGTAAACTTCATTTATACAAAATCCAGGATTTATAGAATCAAATTTACAAGAAATAGGCTAAAATGGGGATTAAATAGGAAAAGACACTATTCATCGGCCGCCAGGTGTTCGACGTGGTCCCCTAACCCAGCCCCTCCTCTTTCCCCCTCTCTCTGTCGCCACCTTCACCACGCACCGCCGCCCGTCGCGCCTGGCCGTCTCGCGCCCCGAGCCGCCGCGCGCCGTCGCCATCGTCGCCTGCCGCCGTTGCCATCGCTGCCTGTCGCCGTCGCCATCCCATCGCCGCTGCCGCGCCGCGCCGCCGTCGCGTCGCCTCGTGCCGCGCGCCTGGCCGCCTCGCGCCCCGCGCCCCGTACCTGTCACGCTGTCGCGTCGCCGCGCGCCATCGCCACCGCCGCTGCTGCGCTGACGTCGTCGCCGTCGCGTCCCGCCTCGCGCCGCGCGTGCGTCCCATCGCCGCCTCGCGCCGCGCGCCACCACTGCCGCGCCGTCGCCGTCGCCATCCCGTCGCCGCGCGCACGTTCCATCGCCGCCTCGCGCCCCGCGCCGCCGTCGCGTCACCCGTCCCCTCTCTTCCCTCTTCCCCTTACTCCCCCCTCTCCCCTATAAAAGCCCCACCGTTCTCCCCTCTCCTCACTCCATCTTCCCCCTCCTCTCCCTCTTCCCCTTCTCCACGCGCCGCCGTCGTCGTGCCGCCGCGTCGCCGCCTTCGAGCCGCCGCGCCGCCGCCCTCGTGCTGTCGTGCCGCCGCATTCGTACCGCCGCGCCGCCGCCTCAGTGTGCCGCGCCGTGCGCCGTCGTCGCCACCGCCGTCGTCGCCACCGCCGCCATCGGTGAGCCGCTGCCCCCCCCCCCCCCCCGGTTTGTCGCCGTGCCGCCGGGTAGAGAGGGAGCCGAGAGAGAGGAAGGGAGAAGCCGAGGGAGAGAAAGAAGAAGGAAGGAGGAGAGAAACCGGGAGGGAGAGAGAGAGAAAGAAAAAGAAAAGAAAAAGAAAGGAAGGAAAAAGAAAAAGAAAGGGAGAAAAAGAAAAGGGAAATAAATAGGAAATTAGAGGGAGATTAGGGAAGTTTAGAAAATTTAAAATAATTAGAATTTAATTATAGATTAATTATAGTCGAAGAATTGCGAAATTTAATATAAATTATGGATTATTCTTGGTAATTTCTATAATAAATCAATTCGCGGTAGTAATTTAGATGTAATTAATAACTAAACAAATAGATGAATTCTTATAGATTATTTTTGGGTAATCTCTATAAGTAATCGATTCACGGTAGAAATTCGGATTTAATTACTAGGGATTTTAGCCGTGTGTTATATTTAATCGTTTAATCATAGACTAAATTAAATCGTACAATATTATAAGATGATTTTTGGATTTTGTCTGATATTTAGCTCGCGATAGAAATTTCTAACCTATTATATGGATATAATGCTCGGGTAGATTAAATTAAAAACTTATGATAACAAAATATTTATACCCGCAAAAATAGTTTAGGATGTATAAATCGAGATTGGGTTTGCCCTAGTTCGCGAATAGTGAAGTTAATATAAAAGAGTCGACTTTCGCATTCGGCTTCCATTTGGATTTATTTGGATTTTTATTTGAATTCTAACCGAATTCAAATCAATTTTCGCACGTAACTATAGAGCCCGAGGGAGTTGCGGATCCAAGTGAAGGCCAAGACCCGCAAGACTTTGAACAAGGCAAGTCATCACTATTCTTTGAACATGTTGATCCCAATTGCGAAATTATTTTTATTTACAAATAAAAATTGCATGCAATGATGAACATCCTACTTGTGATTATGCCATGCCTTGATTATTGTTACCCTTAAATCCTTGTAACCATGATTTACGTATAAGTCCCTAGTCAACTATGACAAATGCTTAGAAATGCTACTCTAGATTTATGTATACTCATATTTATCAAATGCTATATGCTTGGGCAATTACCTTTGGGAAGGTAATTGAGATGCGGCATGTGGAGACATGAGCGCCACATTGCCATGATGTTGATGATATGATTTGTGAAAGGAGAAATAAAATTAAACAACTGTTTTCGACTGGGGCGGACGGAGGATTTGGGTGGTATCTGGAAAAGGCTAGTACCGTCCCCGGTCAATTAAGGACCGAGCCATGAAGTTAAGCATGAAACGACCCCCGTACAACCGTACTTCTCGTATGGGTATAGCCGAGCGGAGGCAGTATCCCTGCATAGATGGTTCACCCCTGAGTGAGGCAGGTGCGCTACGGTGGGACAGCCATTGAGGTAGGGCCGAGAGGCGTGCCCTACATCGGTGTCGCCATCGGTAGGACTGCCATGAGTGTGTGAGAGAGAGAACTTAACTTGAACCATAATTTAATATGTGTGTGAGACTTCTCTTTCTCGGGAGCGCCAGAACTCCTCTCACTGCTAGAAACATGGACGTCTAGAGTGCATGAGGATTTAAGTTCATGGAGCGGGTACTGCCAATGCGAGGTTATCGAAAAGCTTTGCCGTGACGCGTCTCATGTGTTGGGACGAGGCTATGTGTTGGGCAGTCGCGGAGTGCGGGTAAAGTGTACATCCACTGCAGTGTGAGTAAACCAAATCTATTCGAATAGCCGTGCTCGCGGTTACTGAGCACCGGGACATGTATTACACTTGGCTAGACTCTAAATTCTTAACTTGTGTGGGATGGGATATTGCATGATGATTTCTATGCTGATGGAGCCACTTCCTGAGAGGCGGGAAGGTGGACGTCCTCAGAAAACCATGTCGACTCAATGGCGGGAAGCTATCCTTGGGATCACAATGGATGGTGGACAGAACCGTCATTGTTTAATATGAACACTGGTAATAAAATTTGATCAGTCTGTGCTAGGTCTTAGGTTTGTGAAAAGAATTACAAAACTTGCTTTGCGCAAAAGAATCATAGCCATCCTTTGAATACCCCTGTCATATGCATTGTTGCTGTGGTGGCTTGCTGAGTACGGTTGGTACTCACCCTTGCAATATACAAACTTAATCAGAGGCCGGAGATGAAGCTTCGGAGGATCCCTATGCCTATTACCAGGAGGGTGATGAAGACGATGGCGCCCAGTAGGTCTTAGTTACGGTCGTTGCCTGTGGCAATGGCGTGCCGCTGCCTTAACTCCGCTGCCTTATCCACTTCTGTTTTTGGAATGTATTCCGGACCGCTCGGTCCGATGATTTAAGACTATGCCTGCGGGCTTATGATATAATGATTCGTACTAGACACTCGTGTATGTGCACTTGGTATCTCAGCTACGAATTCGTGTGTACCAGACTACTTGATCCAGGGAAATGGTACTGTTTGCACGATTGATTCCTGTTATAAAAACGGGGGTCGACATATTGTACCTGCTCTTATTAGGTGGGGAGGGACATGGCCCTTTATTTTCTTCTTTTTCAGGGGATAAGCATTGTTTTATTTTTCTTTTGAAAAAAGTGGTATCACCAGGATTTCCCTTACCGTCGGCGCCGGAGTTACCGCACCCTGACGATAAGCATGGTTGCCACGCGGTAACCGTGGCAAACTGTATAAAATTTAGCAATAATTTGAATTATTTTCTAAATTTATTTGAATTTTAATGGGGTTTCCGCGGATTTATCTTTATCGTACCCTGGAGGTAAGCGCGATAACCGCACGGTTACCGCTGGTTTTGTAAACATTGGGTGTCACAAACTTATGAACTTTGAGTTTTTGTGTAATCCATTTGCAATGTCTTATGGTGCTCAATATTAGCAATTTTTTCCTTCTAATTTGATATCTCTTAGCCAAAATATAGAAGGAAGCAATCCATCTGACATAGAGTTCATTTTGTAGTTGGAAGTAGCTTTTAGGTTTCTTATAGTATTAGATATATTGAATCCATGGGTTGAAAAATCCTTAGTTGATGCGGTAGGTCGGTGTTGTTAGAGTTCGAATGCTTGAGTTGAAGAAACTATTTGTCCTCAAAAGTAAAGAAAAGTTATTTTTTGTCCAAAGGTAAAGAAAATTATTTTAAAGTAGAGTAAATTTCACAAAACTACACGTTTTGTGGTCCAAGTTACAGACAACCACACACACTTTGACACTTGGCGTTTAAGTACATATATTTTGGTAGTGTAGTTTCACAAAACCACACTATCAATGAATGGATTCACCTGTGATATGACGTGGTTGTTCCACTTAGGACAAGGACGTGGCACCCTATTACAAGCCATCGCATGAAATTAATAGGATGCCACGTCCTCATCGTAGGTGGAACAACCACGTCATCTCACAAGTGAATCCATTCATTGATAGTGTGGTTTTGTGAAATTATAATGCCAAAATATATGTATTTGAGTGCCAAGTGTCAAAATGTGTGTGTTTTATGCAACTTGTATCATAAAACGTGTAGTTTTGTGAAATTTACTCTTTAAAGTATAACATAAATCTTGGCAATAAAAAGTTTTATATGGGAGTTGAAAGTTTGTGTTCGTTTTACTTGAAAGCTTTTTCTCGAGATGAAAAGTGATTTGGTGGTGGCAATCTAAACAGGATGAGGCGATTTTTCCTTTACTTTCAGTAATATAGGATAATTGCTAAAAGCAACATAGTAAAACATTTTGTTAATTCAACTATTATACCATTATTCTTTTATTCTAAAAGAGACCTTTCGATGATCTACCGTTGGATCAGCATCACATGGATCTATGTCTACCCTGTACCCTTTATATAGCCCTCTTCCTCCTTCACACCCTAACCCTAGTCCAATACCTCCTCCCTCCACCGCGCTGCGCCGCCGCCGCCGCCACCACCCTCATGCTTAGATCTTGCCAACAATTCAGGGCGGTAATGATGTTCTTCCTCAATAGAGTAGAGATGGACGCGATGTACTCACTAGTTTCCTTTGCAGGTGCTCTTTCTAACTTGATCTATAGTATTCTTCTAATAGTACCAGGCCTCCTTTTGCACGGAGGGATTTTGCGGGAATTTCACGGGAATTGAGTTGATTCCTGAAATTCCTGTAAAATTCCTGCGTTTCAAAGGAGCCCTCGATGTTGATATCCCTAGCCCTGCCCCCTAGATCTGAGACTCCTTAGCTAACTTCGATATTCATCTGTTTTCCAAGACTGAAGGTGGAAGTGCAAACGTTGCATTGCCACCGGTAGATTCCACAAAAAAGAGCATCACGATGCGAAAATCATGATAGCCGCCTTCGAAGCCCTTATTGGAGCATGGATTAAAACAACAATCAGTTGGTAAGAAAATCAACTATTTTCACTATAAAGTTCTTCAATTTAATCATTGTGCATCCTTTAGATTGTATAAATTTTCTATTGAGATAGTAGTAGCGCGGTATATATTTTCAAGGGAAGAAATGGAAATAAAAAATAAGCATGGATGGCAAGACATATAAATTTCTTTTTCAATACTCATTTGATTGTCTATATTTATTATTGAATTCGTTCAATAACATAATCAACATGATGTATCATTTTCCCACATATACATATATATATATACGCACTATATATCAATAGATGTATGCTAATTACTAACACACATGGCAAGTGGCCCACTACATGCAACATTCAAGAAAAAAACATAGCAATTTGTTGTTGTAGGATTGCTAATTTTCCTGTTTTATATTGACATATCTAGTAAAAAAAGAACGTGTGAGGTATATCATATATGCCCTCTTGACCTACTTGTGATAAACAACTAATTAATTTAAGATTCACCTCTTTATTTTGAACTTTGAGGACGGACAAATTATACTAGAATGAGGGAAAACTTAGTTGTCCATCTGAAGACAAAGATCCTAATATTGGTGACTCCATTTCTTTTCTAATCAGCGAGGGATAATTATATGTAGCATACCCTTGCTAGTTAAGCCGCTTTCATCGTGTCAATTCATACCATTGACGTTTAGAAAATGTCGAAGATGCCTTCTGTTATTTTCCAATGAAAAACCTTGAATTTTTCGTCCGTTAGACGCCCAGGTGGAAAACTAGCATTAAAGTAATTAAGTAAGGCTAATGAATTAACCAGGTGATGCTAAGAAAATATATTTTGAATCAGATCAGCTTTTGATTTCGTATGAATATTGAAACATGCGTGCCTGCATTTTGATTCCGATTTTATTTATGGACACCATTCACGTGCATATATAATCAGAAGCAGCAATGGTGTCTTTCCCAGTATAAAAGAGAGAAAACATTTGCTCTATTTGATGACACTCCGGTGACGTGTTCTCCATACAGTCAATTCTAGTAGTCCACATGGAAGAATTCTCATCTTAATTTATCTGATTATCTGGTTTTTCAAATTCAAAATTCCATACTCAAAACAACACGTGTTACAAATACAGTGGAAACCTCACGGTGTCATTACGCGTAAACATGGCTGTTAAGGTGGTGCTAGCCATGTACCTGCCATATTGGCAATGCCACAGAAATCCTGATACAACTGTGTTTGTATCTGTACTAGGGGAATTTTTATTGCAATTCCCAAAACAAAGGGGGGAAACTCAACTAGAAAAAGGGAAAGAAATCAATGGAAAATCAATGCGGCCCATTTTTTTTTATAAAAAAAGGGAAGCGTCCCGGTAGCCGCCAGCTCAGCGCGCACGCAGCCATCTCGGGGCAGAAAAGGCGCCCCCACCCCACCCGCAGCCGCAAGTGGAAAGCAGAGAGAGAGAGAGAGAGGCGGCCGCGGCAGCAGTAGCAGGCATCATTAGCTGCTAATCCCTCACCCCCTCTGTCGCTAATTAATCCCTCGGATCGCCGTATTTACTAGGTTTACTAATCACGTTTTGGCGATTTAGTCTTCTCTCTTCTCTCTCTCTCTCGTCTCTCTCTCCCCCACCTCTTCTTCCCTTTCCCCCGCCTCCCTCTCCTCTTCGTCGTCACCCGCCGCCTCCCGCTGAATCCGCGGCTTGGGAGGAGACGCCGGAGTCGGGGGCGTGGACGGGGGTTGGATCTGCTTGCCTTGATGGTGGCGATTGGAGCGTGAATTCGTGAGGGGGGCGTGGTGGTGGTGGTGGTGGTTATACGGTTTTCGGTTTCGTGGGCGGGGGAGAGATGGCGCCGGTGGAGGATGGCGGCGGGGTGGAGTTCCCCGTGGGGATGAAGGTGCTGGTGGTGGACGACGACCCTACATGCCTCGCCGTGCTCAAGAGGATGCTCCTCGAGTGCCGCTACGACGGTGAGCAGCTCTGCCTTCGCCTCTGCCTCTCCCGCGTTCTCTGTCCTTGTAGTCTATCGCTTGCTGTGCTGCGGTTGTGTGGGCGTGACATGATTGGTTGCGTGGAGGCGGTTGGTCGGATAAGTTTCGTTGTTTCGGTTAGTGTTTCGTGTTCCGATTTGTCTGGGGTTGGGGAGGAGTCGGCTGCTCCGTGGGTTGATTTGCTTTTCAGTGAATTCTGGGGAGTTTTTATTTTTTCTGCACATCTCCGTTATTGGGAATTTTTGCCCTTATTGTCGGTTTTCTCAATCTGGGAATAGATTGTTGAGTTTATATAGATTAGTGATTGTATTGGAGATCTGAGCGAGTTTGCGGTGTGAAATCTGAACCGTGTTGCTAATATCTAATCCTGCCTTTTTGTTTGTGCTAATATAAGCAGTAGTTTTTAAGATTCTTATATTCTGTGGATTCATGCGGGCTTCGAATTACTATTATATCATCCCAACCTAAGACTTACAATATATTGGGAATATATCGTCGATGCTCCTAGCTTTTGTTCCCTATCCCGATAACATTTTGTTATGCCTAATGACTGTGAATTATCACCCATAGTGATGACTGCAAATTATCACGGAAAGTTTAGCTTAGGATCAGGAGTTTATTAGAGGCGCTATGCATCACCCACCTACCCCACAGTTAAGTTTTGTTGCAACAGGAACGAATACTCCAAGGATGCAATGCGGCATATCTAGGTTGCAGCCTATATAGAATCTTTGTTCTGTAAAGTGTTGCTATTCCTTTCTAGTTTCTGTTCTGGGCGCCAATAGTTCACATATGCGCATCACAGCTTAGGGGAAATAACAAATAATATAATGGGTTTATTACTGATCTATTTTTTCTTATTATATTACAGTTGATTTATTTCCTACTATAAGTTGAATGTGTGCAGCATGAGAAACTGTTGGATTTTATTCCTTATCCAGTCTTCTCTATTGAATGATCTCTGCTTTAAAACGAACGTGAAAAGCATTAGGCATACCCATGGAGGTATTCAGTATTCATAATGTAATGCAATTGTACATAAATATCATCTGCTGCTTTTATGCCTTCAAATACACTTTTAAGTTTATATCATGTTGTGTGCAGTACTTTTTCGTTGCTTTGTTTTGTTTTCACTCTGTTGTTTCCGAAAATTCCACTCGTTCGTGGGAAGCTAATATCGTAATTTGCATCTGCTTCATTTGTATGTCTGAATAGTTATTTTGTTTACTTTGTTTTTTTTGGGCAGCGACAACTTGTTCTCAGGCTACAAGAGCATTAACTATGCTGCGAGAGAACAGGCGTGGTTTTGATGTTATAATTAGCGATGTTCATATGCCTGATATGGACGGATTCAGGTTACTTGAACTTGTTGGCCTTGAGATGGATCTCCCAGTTATTAGTAAGTAGATTAATATTCTCCACCCTGCTTGTTAATTCTGGTTTGTCAAAGGCATTACTGAAATCTGTTGATAATATTGCAGTGATGTCTGCTGATTCAAGGACAGATATCGTTATGAAAGGAATAAAACATGGAGCATGTGACTACTTAATTAAACCCGTCAGAATGGAGGAGTTGAAGAACATCTGGCAACATGTTATAAGGAAAAAGTTTAATGAAAACAAGGAGCATGAGCATTCAGGTAGCCTAGATGATACAGATCGTACCAGACCAACCAATAACGATAATGAGTATGCTTCATCTGCAAATGATGGAGCTGAAGGTAGCTGGAAGTCTCAGAAAAAGAAACGGGATAAAGATGATGACGATGGTGAATTGGAAAGTGGTGACCCTTCTTCTACATCAAAGAAACCAAGAGTTGTTTGGTCAGTTGAACTCCACCAACAATTTGTAAACGCAGTTAATCATCTGGGGATAGACAGTAAGTTTTTCCTACTTTTGGCACTTATTTTCATCAACAGCAATGTTTGGTCGGCTGTACACTTGCTAATTTATTTTTCTTTTGGTGTTGTTTACCACATTTGAACACCTGAACCTTGCAATTACATCAAATCTTTCCGCTTTCAAGCTTACACAAATTTTATAACTTTCTCTTCAGAAGCTGTTCCCAAGAAAATTTTGGAGTTGATGAATGTTCCTGGTTTAACTAGGGAAAATGTCGCCAGCCATTTGCAGGTTTGATTCTGGTTTTCATTTTTAATCACGGGTCCTTTTTCTTGTATCATATTTAGCATGGTGTGGTGGATGTTATGTTTACTGGCACCATGGAATATCTACCCTTTTGTATTATCCTAATTGTTATTATTCGTATTTATTTTACACATCCTTGCTCTACCTGAATGTATCTACTCTGATTTAGTTAGCAGTAGAAACCAACTAACCAAAGGACTTGCTCCTGGAATGATCTTGTAATTCCAGGGACTTGTACATACACTATTTTAGTGCTGTTACACTCTTTTATTGTAGAATGAAACCATACCAAATTATAGATCATTCAACCAGTGCAGATGGCAACGAATCGCTCTATAATAGATGTTTGATAATAAACATTGTTTTTCTGTTGTTCTTATTGTGTTGCCTGGGGATCATCCATTTGAAGGTTTTGTCTACAGAGTAAAATTCCATTGGTTACCTTGTGCATTTGTGCTGCTTGTCTGTTGAGCTCCAATCTCCCTGTTACCTTCATTTTTTTAATATATACCAGGACCTGTTTAAGTGCTTAGTTCAATAGTCATGATATACAGTAGCTTAGACCCTGTTTGAACTCAGGACGTCCCTAAGTTATCTTGAAACAATGTCGTTTTTCTTGGGCATATTGAAGTTGCTGAAACAGTAATGAAGTATCTGTTTGCTCTTGCTGTAACTTCCAGTTTTTTAGTTATGTAATGATAATCATGGTGATGCAATGAGTTTTTTTTTTCTATTTTCAGAAGTTCAGATTGTATCTGAAGAGGATTGCTCAGCATCATGCCGGAATAGCTAATCCATTCTGTCCGCCTGCTTCTAGTGGTAAAGTAGGCTCACTGGGAGGACTTGATTTCCAAGCTTTGGCTGCCTCAGGTCAGATCCCTCCTCAAGCCCTGGCCGCCTTGCAGGATGAGCTCCTAGGGCGACCTACAAATAGTTTGGTATTGCCTGGAAGGGACCAGTCATCTTTACGGCTTGCTGCAGTCAAAGGAAACAAGCCCCATGGGGAGAGAGAAATAGCATTTGGTCAACCTATATACAAGTGCCAGAATAATGCATATGGGGCATTCCCTCAAAGCAGTCCAGCTGTTGGAGGAATGCCTTCATTTTCAGCTTGGCCCAATAACAAACTTGGTATGGCAGACTCAACCGGCACATTGGGAGGCATGAGTAATTCTCAGAATAGCAATATAGTCTTGCATGAATTGCAACAGCAGCCAGATGCCATGCTGTCAGGAACCCTTCACTCTCTAGATGTCAAACCTTCTGGGATAGTTATGCCTTCTCAGTCATTAAATACTTTCTCAGCCAGTGAGGGTCTCTCCCCTAATCAAAATACCTTGATGATACCTGCTCAGTCGTCTGGTTTTCTAGCGGCCATGCCTCCATCCATGAAGCATGAACCTGTTCTTGCAACTTCTCAACCATCGAGTAGTCTGTTAGGTGGTATTGATTTGGTTAATCAAGCTTCTACAAGTCAGCCCCTAATAAGTGCCCATGGAGGGGGGAATCTTTCTGGCCTTGTAAATCGTAATCCAAATGTAGTACCTTCTCAAGGGATCAGTACTTTTCATACTCCAAATAATCCATATTTGGTTAGTCCAAATTCTATGGGAGTGGGCTCCAAACAACCACCTGGTGTTCTTAAGACAGAAAACTCTGACGCTCTGAACCATAGCTATGGTTATCTTGGTGGTAGCAACCCCCCTATGGACTCTGGCTTACTCTCTTCACAATCAAAAAATACACAGTTTGGTTTACTGGGTCAGGATGACATCACTGGTAGCTGGTCGCCTCTGCCGAATGTTGACAGTTATGGTAATACTGTTGGGCTAAGCCACCCTGGGTCCAGTTCATCTAGTTTTCAAAGTTCTAATGTGGCTCTTGGGAAATTGCCTGATCAAGGGCGAGGAAAGAATCATGGATTTGTTGGTAAAGGTACTTGCATTCCAAGCCGCTTTGCAGTGGATGAGATTGAATCTCCAACTAACAACTTGAGTCACAGCATTGGAAGCAGTGGAGATATTATGAGCCCTGATATTTTCGGATTTAGTGGACAGATGTGAAGGCTTCTTGAATTTGTAAGTAGGTAGGTACAATATCCTAATTTTGGTAGCAGATAGCTTTGGTGTTCTTACCCCAAATATTGCTTTAATGCATTTTGTCCTCTCTATAATGTGATCGTCTCTACCTAGTGATCCCATCAATTTTGGCATATCATTCATGTTGCTTCTTTGGACAATAACAGACCTTGGTTATGTTTCAAGCTTTGAACACCTTGATGGCTTGGTTGCTATATTTATTTTACCTCGCGCATTTGTTATGGAGTATTTGATTTGTTATGCCTATGGTAATTTAGCGAACTAGCAGTATGTTCTTCGTGAGTCATGTTCATAATTGATATTTCAAGTTGACTGTACCTTTTGCCTTTTATGCAAAAACATTGTTTAATTGTGCAATTACCGAAACCTCATTTTTCTAATGGCATTGTTTATTTGTTTATGCAGGGTAATCACTGGAAACAATTTTTAGTGGGTTGATGAACGGTTGCCGTGTTTTTCATTTCATCCTTTTTTTTTCCTTCTGTAATTGGTTTATAAAGGGAATAATTTATGTGACAGCATGTCGAATCTTGGTTTATAGAAGGTTGTTCGGTTTAAACAACTTTGGATTATTTAGCCTCATGTGACATAGCTCATTTTCCTTTGTTCATTTTTTGTGTACAGTTTTCTGATTTTGTTGCAAATCTTCTTCTCACTAGTTCTTCAGCTTTTCTGTTTTCCTTGCGATCTTCCACTTAAATTGTTACCAAATTAGCTATTCATCCTTGCATCTCCCAATGAGCAGGTTGCAATTCATTTGCTGTACATGTTCTAATCACTCTTACTCTTTTCATGGAGAAGATGTTCTCCAAGTGCTCGTTAATTCTCCCATTTGAGTTACCTTGCGACATATTCTGCGCATAATGATAGCTGCTGAAATACAATGTTTTGCATTCCGTAAAGTTCAAATGTATCTTAAGTACTACTCCGTCCCAAAAAAAAACAAACTCTAGCTACGAACCATACGTTACGTTCAAGTTCATAGCTAGGATTAGGTTTTTTTTGAGACATAGCTAGGATTAGGTTTTTTTTGGGACAGAAGGGTAGAACAACTCCATTTGCATGTACATTTATCCGAGCTAGTGGGTCTGGACCATTTTTATCCGTCAGTTCATCATTTAACAGTCTGTTTTCTAGTAGTACTCTCTTCCATCCAGTATATGACATCGACTGCATCAGTATCCATCTACCAACCGGAAGTGAAATCAGACATGCAGATTTGCTCCAGATGAAGGACCATGCATTGATTAAGCAGCAGATTTGTCGAGATATAGTTCAACACAAGATCACGTGTTGCTCGGAGAAAAATATGATAATTGTTGCGGTAACCCGAGCTTTACTAGATCAATAATACTCTCTTACTGATGACAAACCAATTCATGATGCTCTAACCAAGGACTAAATCACTACGCCGTACGGTACAATACCCTGAAGAATCATAGGAAATCATGTACACCTAACTAGCAACTACGACCCATCAAACGCTCAAACCGGGGGGAACTAAACGAGGCTCTCCGGTGCACCGCACTGCCTAATCCTTTCCATGGCACGCCTCGCGCGCCCTATGGGTGCTCATTCGTCGTCGTCCTCCGGGGGGCTCGCCGCCCGAGCCAGCTCGTTGGAGACGGAGGCCAAGCCCTGCATCAGCCTGACGACCTCCGCCGTGTCGTCGAGGTAGTACTTGGCCTTGCTCGGCTTGCGGCCGACGGTGCAGGCGAAGACCTCCGCCGTGGCCGCCAGCGACTCGCCGCAGGTGGAGCTTGTGATCATCTGGAACATTTCCTCGTCGGAGCGGTCGTCCCCGATGCACAGCACGAAGTCGGTGCACATGCCCCTCTCCTGCATGCTCGCCAGCAGCCGCCGCGCCACCAGGCCCTTGCTCACGCCCTGCCAATGGCAAAGGTATCAAACACCGCGAACGACCATGGCGCTCGATGCTAACAACAACGAAGATGACGAGGAGTAGGAGGAGGATTCACCTGTGGCTTGACCTCAACGGAATGGCCGGTGCTCTTCACCGAGACGGGCTCGTTGGCGAGCACGCTCTCGAGGTGGTCGACGAGCTCCTTGGCTTGGCATGAACCGAAGTCAGGGTCTGCGTCCTCGTAGTTCCAGACGAGCACCGTCTCCCTGTTCTCGATGATCGAGCCGTCCGTGGTCTCCCTGTACAGGCACATCACCGGCTCCGCGATCTGCTTCCAGCTGCAGTCCGCGGGGGGAATGGAAATCTCCCACTCTGCATCCCTCGATGACCTTCAGAAACATCATACAGATTTGTCAAAGTGTTGAAAATTGCTCCCCTTTGCAAGAAACATCAAGGCAGAAAAGGCGTTTATAGTGTTGAAAGGTTTTCTCATTTGGCCATTTCAATGTTACTACTGAAACATTTCCCCATCCATGTGACACTATGTTTTACTAGTGCAGATCACAATCATGTAGTACTACGCTTTTCATTAAGTAAAAAGAATGTACTAATCTTTTAATTCATTTCTAGTCATGAATCTTGTTATCTTAGAATCAGGTTAGCTAGATGGTCCGTCCACATGCACAATTCGGTATTTTGAGTCATGAACTGTCCTTGCAAGAACACAAACCAGAGTAAGTCACAGGATCATACCTCAGGAAGTAACCGTGCTCAGCCGCCAAGCCAAGGTTCTCGCAGGGGAACCAGTCATGGAGTGTTCCCTTCTCGAACCCGCTGCAGAGGAAAACCTTGTTGCTCTTGTCCCTGCACAAGCTGGTCAGCGTTTCGACGGAATTGGCGCTCGGGCTCTTGTTGATCGCCTGCGGCATGAGCGTGCCGTCGTAGTCGAGCAGGATGGCGCGCGTCTTCGCCCTCCGGTACGCCATGACAATGTGCTCCATGGCGAGCTTCCTGAAGCTGAGGTCAAGCGACACCACCCTGAACCGCAGCCCGAAGCCGATGCCCCAGCACCGCCGCTGCGCGTGATCCTTGCACGTCCTCTCGAGGTCCTGCAGGAAGCTGGTCGCCCAGTAGCCCACGTCGTGGGTGTCCACGTAGCGGTAGTGCTTGTCGTGGCGCATCCGCTTCTCCTTCTCCGGCAGCACGAGCGCGCTCTCCATGGCGTCCGCCACGGCCTCGATGTTCCACGGGTTCACCCTTACCGCGCCGCTCAGCGACGGCGAGCACCCGATGAACTCGGACACCACCAGCATGCTCTTCTTCTCCTCCGGCTTGCTCGGCTGCAGCATCCTGTCGAGCGCCTCGTTGCCCTGCCTCGGCTGCAGCATCCTGTCGAGCGCCTCGTTGCCCTGCCTGGACACGATGTACTCGTAGGGGATCAGGTTCATGCCGTCGCGGACCGCGGTCACCAGGCACACCTCGGCGACGACGTAGTACGCCACGCGCTCGTAGAACTGGAGCGGCTCGTCGATGAGCACCACCGGCTCGTACCCGGGCGCGCCGTACGCCTCGTTGATCCGCCGCACCATGGCGTACGTCTCCCCCTTCACCTCGTCGACGTCCTTGCCGCGGCCGCGCGCCGGGTTCGCGACCTGGACGAGCACCAGCTTGCCGCGCCACTCGGGGTGCTGCCGCAGCAGCTCCTCCATGGCGAGCAGCTTGAGGCTGATCCCCTTGAAGATGTCCATGTCGTCGACGCCCAGCATGACGACCCTCCCCTTCCCGGAGTAAGTCGCCATCAGCTCTGCCACCTTCGCCTCCGTCTCCGGCAACGCGAGCACCGTCTTGAGCTGCCCCATGTTCACCCCCACCGGGAGGATCTTGATGCTCACCGTCCGGCCGTAGTACTCCAAGCAGATGTGGCCACGCTTGGACTCGTAGGAGAGCCCCAGCATCCGGCCGCAGCAGGAGAGGAAGTGGCGCGCGTAGTCGAAGGTGTGGAAGCCGATGAGGTCGGAGTTGAGCAGCGCGCGCAGGAGCTCCTCCCGGACGGGGAGCGTCTTGTAGATCTCCGACGAGGGGAACGGCGAGTGGAGGAAGAAGCCGAGCTTGATGCGGTTGAAGCGCTTGCGGAGGAAGGTTGGGAGCACCATGAGGTGGTAGTCGTGCACCCACACGAAGTCGTCGTCCGGGTTGATCACCTCGAGCACCTTGTCCGCGAAGATCTTGTTCGCCGACACGTACGACTGCCACAGCGCGCGGTCGAAGCGGCCGCCGAGGTCGGGGGAGAGCGGCAGCATGTAGTGGAACAGCGGCCACAGATGCTGCTTGCAGAAGCCATGGTAGTAGCGCTCGGCGATGTCGGGGGGCAGGAACGCCGGCACGCAGTTGTACGACTCGAGGAGCGCCTGCGCGACGGCGTCCTGGTCGGCCAGCGGGATGTCGTCGCGGAGGCAGCCGATGTAGATGAACTCCATGGCGGGGGAGGAGGACGAGTGCTGGAGGTGGCGGAGGAGGGAGTCCTCGTCCCAGGAGAAGGTCCACGGCTCCGACGGCGACGCCGGGCGGTGAGCCCGGATAGGGAGGTGGTTGGCGACCACGATGGTGCGCGGCCGCGGCGACGGGGACGGCGTCGAGGGGGACAGCGGGGAGTCGTCGATGAGCCCCGCGGTGGTCACCACCCGCGGCAGCCGCCGCCGGAGCGCGCCGAGCGCCGCCGGCGCCGGCGCCTGGTCCGCCGCGCCGGTGGCCAGGTCCAGCAGGTTGGAGTAGGACCGAGAAACCATGGCTTCTATCTGGTTCAAAGTTTTGGATCAAAGATTTGGGCTCTCGGTTGGGGAAGAACAGTTGCTGCTGGGGAATCCAAGAATTGCGAAGAACTGAATCCAAACAGCGCCGCAATTGGGGTTTAATTAGCCAAGAACAGAGCCGGTGTGTTCGGCTCACTGTTTCTTGCAGGAAAGTTGCACACTCGCACTCGCAGCAGTGGTTTTTTTTGGCCTTTCGGGAGAGGTGGCACACGCACCTGGGATTCAACAAGCCTCCAAATGCCAGTATCCTCACTGTGCCCTTCTCTTTAATCTCGAATCAATATAGTTGTGGTTATAATACAAGGGAGAGAACCTTCTCTTGCAAATTGGTGATGGTGGTGTTCCTTTCCAAGTTCTAGCTTGGTTGGTGCAAGAACATGGGAGGCACTGAGAAACACAGCTCAGATACTGTCTCTGCGGTAAAAATCCAATCCTTTTCAGCTAATAATGACCATCAAGATTTGATCTCCTGCAAATAAGGCACCACCCGGCAAGAAGAAAGAAGGAAAAAAATATCAGGTAAAAGTGCCAGAAGAACTCAAATGAAAAGAACCCAAAAAGGAATCTGGGAGCCTCCGTGCCTCACACAACAGTTGCTCCAACCCCGGACGATCTAGGGCTGCTCATGTCGTGTGAGAGGGAGCGAGGAGGGAGCAAGAAAAACAGCTTTTAATAGGAGAGGAAGGATGACTCACCTCATCACCAGCATCATCTCGTTGAGTTGTCCTTGGATTGATCAAACGACCGGGACAAAATAATCGCATGGGACAGCAGGAGTGATGGAGACTGCAAAATTTTTCTCTTCCTCTCTTTTTTGTGGTTGATGGATCAATTCAAAGGCGAGCAAGCGAAGGGAAGTACAAGAAAAGGCGCAAAAGAGACGCGAGATTATTCGGAGATCGAGAGGGGCTTTGCTTGGTTTGGTTTTGGTGGTGGCGTTTGGATCTTTCGGTGGCTCACAGTCACAGCCACGCAGCTGCTAGATTAGTTGAACTGAGCAAGAAATTTACGGAGGGGAAAGAGAGACCAGTGGCCGTTCCAATCAATCAATTTAATCGTTTTATGGTAGGACACAGTGAAAGAGCGTGCAGGTCTAACACTTTATGGATTTGTTTCTCTTGTGGAATTTGTTCCATTATGGTTAGGATAATTTTCTTAGGACAATATTCCAATCACTGGAATTTGTTTCATAGAATTTGTTTCGGAGGACAATATGGCATGGCATGGAACAGGTAAAGAACTGAAATAGCAAACTGAACTGACTCCACCCACTTATCAGAGCCAAATACAGGCTAGATTATATGCTCTCTACCCAACAGAGAGAATATTGCCTCCTAATTTAAGCTGCCGGTAGATGAGATCTATCCATCAAGGCACAGGGGCTGGCAGTCGCCATCCTCATCAGTTCGCACCAGGGAAAAGGACTGCATTACTAATCTAGGTTTAGCAGCAGGGAATCTTGAATTCTTCATCACCCTTAAGTCTTAGGGCTAGTTTGGTTTGTGACCTAAATTGGCCTTACCAATTTTTGGCAATGTCAAATTTTGACAAGTTTTGGCATGACAAATTTTGGGAATGCAAAATTGTATTTGGATTGAAGCCAAAATAGCCTAAGTTAACTATTGAAATGGCCTATTTTCGTAGACATGCCAAAATTTGGCTTCAAAACAAATAGACACTAAACAATATTAAAATTGCCAAATATTGGTAAGTCAAATTTAGACCTCAAATCAAGCCAATCCTTAACCTCACCCCAGTCAAAACAAAGAGATAGGAGATGCCTCACGCATTTGGTTGGAGCCACCGGACAATCTTTTGTGCATCACGATTGTTTGTTTAATCGAAGTGGATTCCGCTCTCCACCGATGACTCTTCTGCCATTGAACACTGACAAACCTCTAGCCTGCGTGAAGATGCCATGCGAGCGAGCCGCGGCTGTCCGTGCGGCGGCAACAGCGACGGGGCCGGCGTGGCGCGCTGCGGTACGTCCGCGGCGGCGAGTCCGGTCGGGCCAGTGCACCGGGAAAAGGCTTGACAAGTGGGTGCCAGGCGCGCGCTGTTCTTTCTTCTCGGGGAGTGCGATAGATCGAGGAAGAGTGACAGTGACTAGTGGTAAATGTCATACTCCATGTTGGGGACGGTATCTGAGGCTGTGTTTAGCTCCGACCAAAGTTTAAAATTTGATTGAAATTGGAGACGATGTGACTGAAAAGTTATGTGTGTATGAAAAGTTTAATGTAATAGAAAGTTGGAAGTTTAGAAAAAAACTTTAGAACTAAACACACCCTAATTGGGTTTCCACTTTACTGTCATCCACGCTGGATCTGGCGTTCTCCAGAATTGTCTCCCAAAAAGTACAATTCACCCATTTTAAGCCACTGCCTCGTTTAATTATCTCCTCATCGTATATATAATACTCCATATATCGCATAACACTCTTTATACGCCCAAAATATATTTTAATTTGTACCGAAAAATGATTTATTTTAGAGTAAATTTCACTTCGGGCCACCTTTTGTTACCTATGTTTCACTTTGGACCACCTTTTAAGCAATATTTTTACTTTGGACTGGGTAAACTTACATTTGTTTTACTTTGGACCACCCAACTCTCTTCTCAAGCATATGAACGATCTCGATTACGCCGTCTCCTACTCGTCAATGAACTGCCACAGCTATATGTAAGACTATTTCTTCGACATATTACAAGTTGGATGTAGATGGATAAAAGAGTGAGGGTGGTCCAATGTGAAACAAAGGTAAAAATACCCGGTCCAAAGTGAAAACATTAGTCCTAAGGTGGTCCAAAGCGAAACATCGGTAATAAAAGGTGGCCCAAAGTAAGATTAACTCTTTATTCTACCACCAATTTATTATGCAGAGAACACTACCACCAAGTTACAGGACTGAAATGTGATGTCATTGGAATGGTACTCTTCAATCTATATAGTACAGTACTGAAATGCAGAGTAGCCGCATCCTGTTCTGCCGAGCCTGTGACTTGTTGCGGGGTCAACTGGGCCACAAAGATAAGGTTCCAGCAAGTGTACAGTACTCGTTTTTGTCACCTGCCTGTGCTGCCACTTTTCTCGTTTGTTGCACCGTCCATCCCGTAGACGCCCTGTGCGCCGCCCGCGCCCACCATCGCTGGCCGCCCGCGCGTCCCCCGTCCCCTCCGCTGAAACAACAACCGAGCAAGAAAACGGGGGAAACAAACCCCCCCCCCCCCCCCCCCCGGGGCACCACGACGGGCATTGTGATTGTGCTCGCCACCGCCGCGCTAACCCGTCGACCGGATCGTCACTGGCACGCCACGCCACAGCGTATTTGCGACCTCACCACACGATGATTCGTCGGCGAGGAAACGTGACGAGCCGCGAGCAGGCGCGGCCCCGTCACCTCGCCCTCGTGGCACGAACGATAACCATCATCTCATCAACCGAGAACGCGCGTCGTGATGGCCGAGATGACCCGCGGGCAAACGGCGCACGTACTCCTCCGGTCCCGACCATCCGACTATTAGCCGTGCGAAATCCGTCGACGCGACGGCTGCGATGCTTAGTGCTACGAGATCTTTTTTCCATACTCCAGTTGCTTCCATGGGCGTGCACGTCTCGTCGCTGCAACTTGCCATGTATAACTGCGGCCCCGAGTCATACGGTTTGCTCCACTGCAACTGGTGGTGGCTGTCGGTGTGGCTGATCGCACTGTAGTACTGTAACATCTACTACAGGGGAGCAACTTTGATGTGAGGACTAGTAAGGGGAAGGCATGCCACAGTGCCGCACGCAAAGGGCGTTCCACTGATAAGGCACACTGTACGTGCATCGTGTCTACTAGGAGTAGAAGTACTGCTATTATTATCTGTTTTTTTCAGCAGGTTGGGCCTCGTTGTCAAAGGAGTCAGGTAGCGTATCGAGTGTTTAATCTCCTGATCGTGACGTCTGCTGTTATTAACTTCTATAGCTCCAGCAACCTTGGACGCAAGCCACCCGCAGATAAAATTTCCAGGTAAATATCGTGGGTGTGACGAGCCGTGAGATTTGAGAAGACTGTAACCGATGTCGGTCTCATTGGATCGCTATATTTTGGGCCTTTGAACTGTCATTGGTCGGTAACCTCTTGAGGTCTCAGGTATGACTTACGGAACAGTATCGTTTTCGCTAAATAGAAGTACAAGTGACTTGCGTGTTGCATGTCGAGGTTGACTTATTTATTTACAGATCACTCCAAATATAGGCCCACTAAATCTCAATTCAGCAGAATATATGCTTCGACTTTTGCAACTTAGGTTTGGTACAAATCCAATTGAACGAATTAAGTTAGATACTACTCTATCGGTTAGCAAATACTTCCTCCGTACTCGTAAAGGAAGTCGTTTTGGACAGCGACACGGTCTCCAAAACACAATTTTGACTTCTTGTTTCTATAAAAATATTTATTAAAAAAATGAAATATGTATACTTTTATGAAAGTATTTTTCAAGACAAATATATTCATATAATTTTTACATTTTCAAACTCCACAACTTGAGAATTATTCATGATATATATTCCTAAGGTTTGACTTAAAACATTGTTCTAAATGACTTTCTTTATGAGTACGAAGAAAATATAAGCATTTTAGTAGTTTTAGATAAAATCACCTTGTAAAATGTCGTCGCGAGATTACTTTCAGAAAATATCATACTGAAAGATGCAATCACCAATGAGCAATAAATGCAGCGTGTGGATGAATTGAAAAATTAGCTCTCCCGTTTTAAAACATGACTTTGAATTTTTCTTATCAAAGTTTATTTTTATATTGGTTTTCAAATCACAAAGGACATATATATAAAAGGGTTTACCTAGAAATTATTATTCGTTTGCTAATAAATCGTATGGATTATAATCAATATATGATCAATTGATGAAGACTGGTACTAGAAATATTTACGTTTTTGGATAAATTTTAAACGATAAAAGTAGTTATATTTCTGAACGACGGCAATATGAGTTTCAAATAATTAGATCACAAAACTTCTTGTGCTACTAGTACTTACCACCAGGGTTTACGTTACCACCGATAACCGCGCGGTTACCGTGGTTACCGGGCTTACCGCGGGGTACGGTAATATAAATACCACATTAACCTTTTTAAATTTAAATAAATTTTAAAATTATTTTAAATTTTTAATAAATTTTGCACGGTTTTTCACGGTTACCACAGTTACCGCACGGTAACCGTGCTTGCCGCTAACCGTGCTTGCCGCCGGGGCGAGGTAACCCCGGCCCCGGCGGTTTGGGAAACCCTGCTTACCACCTGAAACCTTTGAGCAGTTGCACATACTACCACTCTCCTCTCTAGACTTGCCTACTTGCCTCTAGTCCTCCGTTGGTCTGCGTGCTCTCTTTCTACCAACAATCCTCTCAAGATCTCGCGCTTCTCACATGTGGTCATACTCTACATTTTGGCGCTTCTTGTTACTTTATGTTAATCTCAAGTTCTCAACCTCTACTCTCGCCCATAGCACTAGTGATGGGTTACGAATACTGGCCTGTTTGCTTTCGACCATTGGGCTGCCACCCGATCTTTCTGTATCCCCACGCTGTTCATTTTCATAGAAGGGATGAATGCACGTGTTTCTTGAGCTCTAAACCGGTACGAATTTTATTAAAAACAATCTATGTATTAAATTATTTAAATTAGTTTTAACTATAATAGTTATTATTAATTTATAACCTAGAATAATTCTCACAAATCATCGTGGTATTCTGTCACCCAGCCATTTAGCGCAAAAAAAAAAAACTTAACACCCTCATATTGCTAATGAACTTTTTATTCGTAACCCGAAGCTCCGATCTGATAAGAGAGGGCTAACCCGCCCCAATCGCAATTGACATCCAACAAATAGAGATTTTGCTCATTTTTGGGAAAGAAACTTAAAGTAAATTTTGTTTGGCAAATCCCTTAATCAACTAATTATTCTATAACTACGAGAGTTTAGGGAAAAAACAGTTAATATAGGATCAATTTTGTATTGATGGTACAGACCCTAAATGCTTTAATCTGGATAAGATTCGCAGCTTGTACAACAACTCTCGCTTTTAATATTTCTAGGTAGCAGATACTCCTACAAATGACTTGGTTGATGTGCGGGCCGTGTCAACATATCAGCTTAAGGACCAAGCTGCCATTTAATTGGGTCGATCTCGTGGCAATTGATTCTTCATCACGCAGAAGAAAGCGAGGACACAGGACACTGTGGCTGTTTTTTTGTAAGCGTGATCAATGTTTTTGGCACACACACTGATCTCGTTCCGTGTCAACTCGTCATCACCAACCTTGCTTGCCATTTTGCCTACCTAGTACAGCTACTAATCCTAATCCTTTCGTGATTATCCAAATGGTCGTTGCAGCCAAAGCTTGCAACAAACCAGGAATGGCTAGCTAAATAATCTGGCAAACTGTCCACAACTTCTCATGTGAAATGTAGTCTTTGATCTATACGCATTCTTCTTAAATAAATTGGTACTACCATGCTTTTCGCCTTTTCCTCTAAAAATATCTCACACTGTCTCTCCTAAAGGTGTGCTTATATTACTTGTAGGTAGGCAGTTGCTTGTCACTATCTTTTCAATTAGATGGAAATGATTGGGCAACGTAAAGTTCAGTTAAAAATCTTCTTTTCCGTCAAGAAAAAGTAAAAAAAATGTTTTCCGAGACAAAATATATAAAGCATTGGTAAATTTTGGCCCTTTCAACATGAACAGAGATGAAACTTTCTGTTGGCTAAACACGTTTGGCTGCACCTCTTGTTCGGAAGGTCTCTAGGATAATACAGTAATACTCACCCATTTGTTGAGTACGCACTACAACAGCTACCATATCATCAGGTCCAAATGATATAATGCAACATCCGACAATTGGTCTAAAATTAGTGATTAGATAAAGATACATTTTGTGGGGGACAAAGAAAGGTTGATGCCTTGTTAGTATCAACTTGGAGAAGATTCATTGAACCTGGGACGGTGAGAGCAACGCCCCATCGACCAGTTGTAGAATACTGCATCCGTTCCTAAATATTTGACGCTATTGACTTTTTAAATATGTTTGGCCATTCATTTTATTCAAAAAAATTTTAAGTAATTATTAATTTTGTTTCCTACCATTTGATTAATTGTTAAATATACTTATATGTATACATATAGTTTTACATATTTCAAAAAAAATTGAATAAGACGAACGGTCAAATATGTGCTAAAAAGTTAACGGTGTCGAATATTTGGAAACGAAGGGAGTACTAATGATAATTAATGGCAGTATCGCTTACATTGAAGTTGGCCTCAAATGGAAGCCGCTGTTTTTCTAACCATGGCCGCTGCCCGCTGGCCCGCATCGTATGTAACGCGGTCGCATTGCTGGTTGCTAGATCAACATAGAAACAACAGACGAACACATGATCGCTTTAGCTTCTGCAAAAATACTCTCATAAAGTTTCTTTAACCTCGATGATCATGCAAGATGACGAAGCAAAGCCGCAAAAGCGACAGCATACATCTTAAGTTCGTTGATTTACTCAAGTGGCAGTACTAATCAAGCAAAGCTTTTGGCAACCACCGGCAGAGCAAGAAAATACCTGCATACCATCCTTGCGGATGCAACATTTTCCTAGGAAATTTCACTTAGGAGATTAGGAACACATTATATACAGAGGTCTACTTATGGCACTGATATATAACTTGTCTTCGTACTCCCTCGGCCCCCCCCCCCCCCCCCCCTCCCAAAAAAAAAAATCACTTATAGAGTTTAAATTTTGTCCCACATAAAACTAACTTTTATTATTCTGCCAACCCTTAACACGTAAAATGAGAAGTTTTATCCATTTAATATTCTTTACCTATCTATCACTCTTACTATTTTTTTTAATAATTAAAGATATTTTAGCCATTCTCATTTCTCGCTAATTCTACCTTGAAATATCATGAATTATTTTTTAGGACGGAGAGAGTATAAGATTAATATAAAGTAGTTAGCATGATAACCAACTCCACTTGGAATTATTTACTCACATGAATTGTTCCAAAGGGAATCAATCAAAGTTCAGTAAAGTCAAAGTGAAGTCGATGAGTTGATGGTGAAACTGTCGCGTTGCATCAGCAGCTACCAACCTGCACGGTTGCAGGACCTGGCAGGCGGGCCTTGGTTTGTTAATTGTTAGTAAATTAATTACTCCAGGTCATTGTTTTAGTAAAACCATATATACTCATGCCACTAGCGTTTGTTTGGCTGTGGATGGTGACGACCGATGACGTGTCACTGGTGCACGGGCCCACCAGCCAGGGACGATGCCGCCTAGTAAATCCTAGAATGTTTCATAAAAAACCAAGTTAGTACGGGATTTGATATATTAGGACTGATTGGTTCAGCTGGCTGCAGAGTTTTGGGCTGCAGCTCTGCAGCCTAAAATTCTACAGCAACTCTTATGTTTTGAATGTGCACACTGCTGCAGAGGGCAGCTGCTTGTTGGTTGCTGTTGCAGCCGTTGTAGTTGTTGCGAGCTGGCTGCTGCAGCTCTGCAGCGCTGCAACAATAATCATAAGCGATCAACCTTATTATATGTCTAAATTTATAGTAATAAAATGTGTTATATCTAATTTTAGATTCTTTTTTATGGGACATAGAAAGTATACGCCAATGGCCGGCCGGCCTGCCTAGTATACAATGGAACGGCGCATTTGCGTCGTCTTCTCCGACGGCGTTGGTGGACAGAATTGCAATGCGAGAGATTCAGCTGGAGGCAGTTGCGTTATCCAGCGCGCAGTAGCGGAATACGTGCTCTGATGAAGCAATATAATAGAAGGGTTCATCAGAGATGCAACTTGCAAGATGCTCTCTCTATGATCCTATCCATTCTAGGGACCGTACGAGATAAGGTTGGGATTAGTTTTAGTAGAGGTGTCATGTGCCCTGCTGCATCTTCTGTTCCAAGGACGAGAGGAGTAGGACGGAGCCGATAAGATAATGAATATTACTACTGCATCTCCTTTTCAACCAAACAAAAAAATTCTAAATCTTTGCTTAGGGAGTAATCAAGCAATCATGGTATCCTCTTGCTGGGGAACGATGGATGGACCGGTAGCATTGCCATTGTCAGCTCTGATCAGCACCGGCTACTTTGTCCATCTGTCTTCTTTCAAAACGAACAACAACAACGACCAGTCTAAAAAAACGAACAACAACAACAGAAAAAAAAAAGCTTGGGCCTTTGTCCTGTATACTGCGAAGTTTATTGGGCCTACATTCTTTTATGGCCTGTTTGGGGCAAAATGCCAGGCTGGTTGGGCCTGTTTTGGAAGAGAGGATACAAGGGCCTTGTGGCTCTCTCCGGAAGCCAGTTACTAGTTCACCAAGGTCCCTCAATTTAACATCAAGATTTTTTTAATATTCCTAAATCACAAAACAGAAATATATACACCTAAACTCACATAAGAGCAAGTTTAATAGTATAGCCAACTACTAACTTCAATTCATCTATAACCAATCTAATAGCTCATCCATACAATAGTTACATACTACACTATTAATACCTGATCCCACCTGTCATATACACTGCGTCTTATAGTCCGTACTAATGCTGGCTACAAATTTGTAGCCGGCTTATAACCTGCTATTACACCTGCTCTAAACCATATAACTCATCGATGTCACCGTTCCAGCGAGAGTGCCTGAGTCTCGAGGAAGGAGCTGATGGATGACAGGAAGGGGAAGAAGGGTGGTGGTCGGCGAGAGGCGGCTCTCCGGCGAGGACCAGATCGGCGTCGGCGACGGCGGAGAGGGATAACGCAATTAGCGCCATCAACCGTTGCGATCGTGGCCCAGATGGAGGAGAGCAAAAGCTGGACCTTTCTGACCGTTCGATCAACGTTAGCAACGGCCGCGATTAACCAAACGGCAAAGGGAATTTCGCATCGGAGCCCTGATTTAACTGGAGCTTATCCTCAGTTGCACTAATCCCATCTGCCCGCTACGCTTTCCTTCCTCTTGCTCCGCGCCTCCGCCGACGAGCTCCGGTGAGGAGCGGCGGCGACCGGCAGCCGGCAGCCGAGACAGACAGCAGTGAAGGATTGCCATCAACACGAACCAACTGGACATCGAAATGCTCTTGCGCGGCGAAGCCGGAGACTAGCCGTCGGCCAAGGTCTTCCGCCGCTTCGTCCATGACGCCATCGAGAGGTGAGATTCTAATCCTGAATGGCCCCCAACATCAAGTACTCTCTCACCGCTGTTAGTATTAGCGATTTTGCTCAAATGCGCAGACCGGACGAGTTCATATTGCATCCTGCCGCTCCGCTGCCACCATCCGTGGAGATTGTCCGCGTCATGGATGTGATATCCAATTTTGTACCCCACTTCCTCTTGAAATTTGCAGCATCTGAGTAGGTATGGAGGGAGTGATGCGTTTTTTGCGATTGATGATTTGGTCAGGTTTACTCACTGATTCAGCAGAGCTGTAGAGGAACACGCAATCAGATAGATAAGGCTGTGTTTAGTTTAGCGCAAAGTTTTGATTTTAGTTAAAATTGAAGATGATGTAATTGAAAAGTTGTGTGTGTATGACATGTTGATGTGATGGAAAAGGACTGAAGTTTGGATCCATTTGAGTTTTTGTTTTCAACGTTTGACCACTCGTCTTGATTAAAAATTTTTGAAATTATTATTTATTTAATTGTGACTTACTTTATTATCTACAGTACTTTAAGCATAATTTTTCGTTTTTTACATTTGCAAAAAAAATTTGAATAAGATGAGTGGTCAAACGTTATAAGCAAAAACTTAAAATCCCTTATATTGTGAGACGGAGGGAGTAGTACTTATGTACTATGTGAGTTTTTGGAGAATTTTGAGCATCTTGAAATAACCTCGATAGTACCCAAATCGTTTGGTTTGAAAAGAAGTGATCGAACTGAGTGAAACATGACCAGGTCTGTACCGTTAAATTTCAATTTCCTGTAACTCTCTGTCTCTAAAATCCTGTATATACATGATGTTTGAATCTTCTAAAAATGTAGATTGAAAATGTAGATGAAGATAAAGATTAAGTGTTTCACGTAAAACGAGGTGCTGATAACGTGTGATTAATTGAATTTTAATTATTACAAACTTGAAAAATGGATTAATCTAATATATTAGAGCAACTTTCATATGAAAAGTTTTCGCACGAAACGCACCGTTTAACAGTTTGAAAAGCGTGCCATGAGTATCCAAAATTTCATCCAAACCTTGTTGGAGAAAAGAACAGGGCACGTTGAGACTGAAGCAAGTAAATCAAATTGCATGCTGACCTTCGAAAGATCTTCCTAAAGGTTTCCCTTTTTTTGTGTGTGTGTTACCGAATCCCCTACTTCTTTTTAATTGGAGTGTCACTAACAACCTAATGTTACTCCTTTACAGATAATGTCGAGCATGTTAATCAGATCAACCTTGAGATTGCTAGCTGGGTAGAAAGTGACTATCAAATACAGTTTTTCCCGTCGAACTATTCATCTTGGTTTTGCATTCCTTGTTCCAGTTGACTATCTGCAGCTTACTATCAGCAAGTGATATCATTATTTGGTACCATTACTTGTTGGTGAGATATATATGTTCGACATATATGGTGTTGAGTTCACACACAAACCTTTGGTAAATTGGTAAGCTTATTTTTTGAAAATATATTATCGTTTAGTGATGGTGGTGTGCATAACTAATAAGTACAAGGCTAAGGTGTATATATGTAGTCCTCTCGGTATATATGTATAGTTGATGATGGTTTATTCAATATACAATTTCCTCTTTTTTCCATGTATAGCTGGAAATAAGAAACATAATATTGGTTCTCAGTTTATTTGCTCCATGTCACGCACAATATGCTTGAAAGTGTATTCATAAACGATCTGTTATTCAAATGTCAGTTCTGAATTGTCATAAGAAATTCCTGTAAATTAACTGTTTAGTTTTTTTTTTAAAGGAAGACAAAAGCTTTGACTTTTTTATATTGATAAAGGAGTTTAACTGTTTAGTTACCTTGTAGCTTTCCAGTTGCTGTCCATGTCCAGTATATTTTCCTAATATCTTCTTTTTAGCGAACGCGAAATATTTTTTTTCACTAAATTGATTCTCTCTGTTGTAATTTAAAGCCGATCCCATTGATTTGAGGCTCTTAAATATATAAATCTGCCTGTGGCTATTGCGAACTTATTTGTTCTTTTTCCTGTGCCAGGTTCAATGAAAATGTTATGAAGAAAGCTGTCCACCTGCAGGTTGGATTCCTAGGGGGGTTGACTGTTGAGGAATAAAGCAATCCAATGGATATTTCAAAGTAAAATGGTCTAATGATAGTTACAGGTTCAGGAACCTTATCATCAGCAATTGAGATGGGCCTCAGATGAGGAAGTATGTCCCCTTCGTTCCAGTCACCAAACATTAGCTAAAAAACGTGTCCCCTGCACTAATCTAGCTGTTATTTTGATCATATGTCATAAACTGTTCAAAAAATAAGTCCACTGACTGTTGTCCGCAGTCTATGCTGTTCCATGAAATCTGTAATTTAATCAAACGTTGAAGAACCGGAACAATAACTCTTATCTTAATCGCGTCCCCCTGGTAGTACTGTTACTGTACTACTACCGAAGTACGGATTGTAGTTGGTAGCAAGAGCAGGTCAAATATTTCATCGAGGAAAAATATTTGACACGCCTTTCTCTAACACAAGCAGCTACTCCTATTCGTTTGGTCAAAGTTGAGGTCCAATGTGTTCATCATCTCGCTCGTGAGAACGCAACGACAATGCGCTATATTCTGCGCTGACAGGTGGAGCCCAGAAAGGATGAAGCGCGTCCGTAGACTCCGTACGGGGAAGTTGCTACGAACCGACGCCAGCTGGACTTTGTACTCCAACAAACGGCAGCGATGACGCCGACCGACCTACCTTCCCGCATGTGGGCCCGACACGTCAGCCTCTACATTCGGCCTTTGGACTGCGTCCTAAAGATCTCGTTATTTTTTATATTTATTTTCTAAAAGATTTAAAATATAAATTTCCATTTCAAAATTTTTACATGAAAATACTCCTCCCGGTAGAAGTATATTTTTTAAAACTTTGAAATGATAATTTATTTTTAAATTCTTTTTAAAAAATAAATATAAAAGTTTAAACAATCCAAGATCTCGCTACTTCCGGCCCGGGCCGACCTGCCGCTTCCCTTGATATGACGCACACGATTTTACTGCTGGCCCCACATGTCACAAGCACAGCCACGAATTCGGAACGAACCATAAACCCCACCCGCGGACGTGACACAGCCACGCTGACTATCGTGCCCCACAAGAAATCCTGCACGCTGTTAACTGAAACGCTTCTGACTGACGGGTGGGACCAAATTTACGGGCCCACAGGTCATTCAACAAGGAAGGTATATATAGCAATATCGCATAAAGTATTTTGCAGGCCACGCGCCTTTCGTGATCTCTGGTATAAAAGTCTACTCCTACCAATTAACCTCCTACTACTAGTACACCAGACGACAACACACACACAAAAAAAAAAAAGAAGAGAAAAACCGAACGAAAATCCCCTCGCGCAGACGACTACTACATCCTTCTCGTCTCATCCCGTCGACCCGCCGCCGCCTCAATCTCGAAGCCTCGGCGAGGCTAGGGTTTCTGCGTCTCCATGGGCTCTAAGAAGCGGTCGCCTCAGCATCCGGCCGCCGCGGCGCCCCCTCCCGCCGTCGGCGGCGGCGGCGGCGGCGAGGTCTCCGGCGATGGTGGCGCCTCGACGGCGAACGGGCCGGTGGTGCCGAAGCCGTCGGAGGTGGCGCCGTTCCTGACGAAGGTGTACGACATGGTCTCGGACCCCGCGACCGACAACGTTATCTCGTGGGCCGAGGGCGGCGGCAGCTTCGTGATCTGGGACTCGCACGCCTTCGAGCGCGACCTCCACAGGCACTTCAAGCACAGCAATTTCACCAGCTTCATACGCCAGCTCAACACCTATGTGAGATTCCCTTGATCCCTGTGTTCGTTTGTTTCTGATGCGCGAATTCGGTGCCATTTCCAGTTGGTTGGACGAAATCGGAAGTGAAATCTGAGTTTCTGTTCCCAATTTGTTGTTTATTATCACGGCTAGACAGCAAATCTTGCTTGCAATTATAAATTGGGCAGTAGCTTCCGATGCACTGCATATGAATTTGTTTGAATCGTGACTGCGTGTTATATGATGTTACTTTCTTCTATTTTGTGCCTTTTAAGTTGATTGCGTGTATTAGGGATTATCTGCCATTTTGGAGTTAATCACTTATTAAATTTTAACTACGTTGGAAGCTGTTGGCGATATAGTTGGATGCCTTTCTTCTTCTAGTCGAAAGACACAATAGAACTAGTTTCTGCGGTGGCTTTCTATTCAACAACAACTTCTAGAGTTCTAGTACATAAAACACGTCATTGGGGGTGGGGACTAATATTGTTAATTTTGAGACCAGTTTCTGTTCTCTTAATGTTTTGTGAATTTGATCGTATGAAAGCTGGCTGTAGAAACTATGCCAAACTCTTGGCTTTAAATTACAGGGGAATGATATGTGTTGCCTATCACTCCTTCTAAAAGTCTATTTCCCCCATATTTGTATTTAGTGAACTTCAGAACTAGAGAAAGCATGATGTTATAACCTACCATCATGCTGTATAAGAAGAATATGTTCCCTCTTGTTTGGCTGAAAGAAATGCATGTTTGGTTGTGCTGATATTGTACTGCTATTATCTTCTTCTGTGTCATTTGCCTCAATACATTGTTTTATTTGAATTTGAACTTCCTTTTCACAATCGAATTTGTCTGATGAAATATAAGATTATGAATTTGCTCTTTTATTGAACTATATGGACACTTGATTTTGTGCTTTTGGCAAATCCATGTCCTCATTTTGATTTCTGGATAAATCACTGGACTCTTGCACCCAGGATTTCTTCTGATGTCTAATTACTTAAATGCGAAAATCACCTGACTTTTGTTCACTGGGTTGCTTTCCTGTAGTTAGGAGTAGTTCTATTTAACCATCTATTAGTTGTTCTTGGCTTCATATACTCAGTAAAACTTAAAAACAAAGCCTGAAAAGTGAAATCTCCAATGGGATCAGTAGAAACATTACTTTATCTGCTTTCATTGATGTTCTCTATTCTTTTGGAGCATATGTTTTATATTAGCTGAAGTTACTCAAGTTTCCTTTCATAATCAGGGATTTCGTAAAGTTCACCCTGATAGATGGGAGTGGGCCAATGAAGGTTTTATTATGGGCCAAAAACATCTTCTGAAGACCATTAAGAGGAGGAAGAAGTCTTCTCAGGAAGCACCTAGCGAGATACAGAAGGCGCCTGTCAAAACTGCACCTGGTACTGAAAATATTGAGATAGGAAAATATGGTGGCCTTGAAAAGGAGGTTGAAACCCTTAAGAGGGATAAAGCTCTTCTCATGCAGCAGCTTGTAGATCTCAGGCACTACCAGCAAACATCTAACCTTGAAGTGCAGAATTTAATTGAACGGCTTCAAGTAATGGAACAGAACCAGCAGCAGATGATGGCACTTCTAGCAATCGTTGTCCAGAATCCTAGTTTTCTCAACCAGCTTGTGCAGCAACAGCAGCAGCAGCGCAGATCCAACTGGTGGAGTCCTGATGGAAGCAAGAAAAGGAGATTTCATGCTCTTGAGCAGGGCCCTGTAACTGATCAGGAGACCTCTGGCCGTGGGGCACATATTGTTGAATATCTCCCACCTGTCCCAGAAACATCAGGTCAAGTAAATCCAGTGGAAGGAGCCATTTGTTCGGCCAACTCACAACCAGTTCCAAGTCCTGCAGTTGCCACACCCATGGACATGCAAACGTCTAACGTTGCTGATACTCTCGGTTCATCTGAGGAGCCTTTCACTGATAACTCTACTCTACATGAATGGGATGATAACGACATGCAGCTTCTGTTTGATGATAACCTAGACCCAATACTTCCACCATTTGAGAATGATGGTCAAATGGGCCCTCCTTTGAGTGTTCAAGATTATGATTTTCCGCAGTTAGAGCAGGATTGTCTGATGGAAGCACAATATAACTCCAACAATCCTCAATATGGTAATGACTAATTACTGTATACCCTATGTTTTTGTTCATCATTTTGTGGAAAACAAGCGTGATGTCATTTTAGTTAACTGTGGAGTTTCTATGTGCATGTTTCATGCCAAATGCCAAACAATGGATGTTTACAGACCACCCTTTTAGTCTGTTGTGCTAGGATTTGGCAAAGATGACATGGAGCCTTATTCAAAGTTCAATACTTGCTTCACAAATGGCTTTGATATTTCCTTCTGTTATTTCACGAAAGTAGTGTTTGACAACTAGAGTGATATTTTTTTTTATATCTGGTTAATTGGACAATTTTGATCACGGCCAAACCTCTTGATTTAGTTTCCTCAACCAAAACAGATCTAAGCTGTGCCTGCATCACATTGATTATTTTCCCAATCAGCCTATTCTTTGTTTGATCATATCGGTTTCAATTCACTCTGCAGTACTTCTATACATGCCTGACATCTTCCCTTTTTCATCAGCTGATGTCATTACCGAAGCTTGATTGGTGGTCCAGGAGCATACTTGCAGTAACATTAGGTGGGTACAGTCCATTTTTAACATGAAAAAGGAATTATTCCTTAATGTGCTTTGTTAATGGAATGCTTACTTTGCGTTGCAATACCAAAGTACCAAACTGAAAGACATACCATCCTTGTTTAATTCCTCTAGCCGTTGTTTCTTACAGAACTTTAGGCTAGTATTTCGTGTCAGGCTAGGACTATATGGTCAACTAACCCTGCAACCGCCTCCAAATTGAAATTCAATCGAAAAAATATTGAACTTAATGGCTTGAACTGAATGCTTACTAAATAAACATGATTGGTCGTTAAAAAAATGCCATCAGCCATTTCTTGTAAATAAATACACGAAGCTATATTTTTTTTATTTGTATGACCAATGTTTGTTCCAGTACTGATCCAGTTTCAACATCTGCAGTTCTTCGGTGACCAACCTCCGGGCGCATCTGCACCATTGGCATCCCGAAATGGCGTCCTCAGGGTGTACCGATGAATTATGCTAACACAGAAGAAGATATAACTCTAATCTGGTTGACCATACAGAACTACCTTTCTTGTTCAAGGCATTTTTTGGGGACAGGGGACGCCTTTTCGCAGTTCTCGTCGTCTTACACTAGCGATGGTTGCTACCATCGAATTCATTTGGTGTATATACTGTTGTTCGTCTTATAAAACATGAGCAGTTTTGTACATTTACCTTGCGTATCATGATCGCAGCTGTGTACCTCTGCATTGCATTACTCTTACCTTTTTGCACACCAGGCTGCCGGCCATCTTGCGTGATGCCGTTTATGTAGAAGCGCCTTTCCGGCTTTCCGTCGTAGAGTCCACCGGTTTTTTTTTGGACTGCTGAAGGATGAAGGATGCATTCACTGCCGTTTATTAGCGGACGACCAACGATTCCTGGACATCCAAATTTAAAGGGGAACAAGCTTCCAGCACCAAAGAAGCGCATCTGGTGTAGTGGTATCATAGTACCCTCCCACGGTACTGACCGGGTTCGATTCCCCGGATGCGCATTTTTTGGTTATAGCCCTAGGTTCTGTGTCCTTTACCATGTTCTGTGTCATCTTTTTGCCACGAACAAATGCTTGACGATGACGTTGCAATGCTGCATAGCCTGAACAAACATCCATGTTCTGAATAGCCGCACGCGCTTCAATTCTCAGTTTATCACACATGAAATGGAGGTCACGACTCGTCCGACGAGTCCCGACCATCGCGCACCGCAGCAGCGGCCGCTAAAGCTTATAATAGGCTAATAGAACTGAGCAATAGAACATGCCGACCTCTGTATCGCACTGCTAGAAAAACTATTTTTCAGACGATGATATTTTTTTCTCTGACGGGTATGCCACTCAGAGCTAAATGACCGTATGTGAAAATAACAACTGCGGAGCGATATCGTCGTCCGCTTGCAAAAAGGTTAAACATGTTAAAAACATTACCTACCCACCAAAATGCTAAGTCAGAGCACTTCGCCCTCACACCTCTCCCTCCTCTCCCCTCTCACCTCTCCTCTCCCCTCCTTCTCTCCCGCCGCGGGATCCAGTCGGAGGGCGGTGGTTGCGGCGGCTACCGGCGTTAGCAACGCGGAGGGTGGAGGACACGGCGGCTTCCTCCCAGATCCGGTGGAGACTGTGGCGACGGCGCAGAGGGTGGTGGTGGCGGCGGCTCCAAGCGCTGGCGGTTCCCCTTCCTCCCTCCTAGATCTGGCCGGAGAAGGGAGGGGTGATGGTAGCGGTGCAGCTGGAGGTGTATAGGGTGAGGGATGGGGTGGTATTTTTTTTATTCTCCTAAAATATCTCCGCAAACGAGTGGATACGACGCCTATTTTTATAGACTTATACGCACAGACGGGCCGTCCTCCCGTCTAGGAAAATGATTTTTAACCGTCTGAAAAAAATGATTTCTCTAGTAGCGTCGAGCTCTCTCGCTGCCTGACTCATGGAGAGATTGCTGGGACATGACGCAAAGGCCCAAGGAGGCGGAGCCACGAGCCCACGGTGAACTCCGACCTGCGATCTCACCCGGTCACGCCGCTCTGTGCCTCTCTATTCACATCGTCCTACCTGTCCATCTCCGTCCCGGTTGGCCTCACACCACTCGTGCCGGCTCGCCGCCGTGCCTCGTCATCTTTCTTATCCCGTGGTGCCCCATCCGCATCGCCCGATGGCAAACCGACGGCCTTGATCGCCCAACCGGATCAACCACCGCCCCCGTCTTACCGTTACGTTGATCCAGTCAGTCGCGTGGGGAGATCTGATGGGCCACCGGCCAGGCCGCCCAAGTTTTTGCACCTGCGAACCCACCGGGCGGGCTCCTGGTGGGCTTCGCCTTCGGCGAAACGCCCGCGGCCGGTGCCCTTCTTCTTCCGCCGAGGCAGGAGGCAGCGGCGGCTTCCGGCTTCCTTCTTGTGGCTGGTCGAACCGTCTCCGATGATACCTTCCACGCAAGCAGCTAGTCGATCGCGCCAACGGGGGAAAAGCCATTCCTATCATCCTGTGGACGCAATAATGCGCCGTCAGTTATCAGGTACTGCTGCCTCCACTTGTGCTGCTGCTCTCCATAAATGTCCAACTTGACAAAACGGCGACTTTGTTGTACCCTGGCCCATTCGATCTGCAGTGGTACACATATGATACGTACCCGCAGCGACTGTTGCTCGTTTTCGTTTTTGCGGCCGTGTGGCCGTGTCCAAACTGGGCGCAGAGCCAACCCTCTCTACGTCGGCTTGGGAATATTTTTGGTGGCCTTGCTACTTGATAAATATCTTTTGTTTAAAATGTGTTCATATATACTTACTCCGACTTATAAAAATTAAAATTCTAACTCCGAGGCTTTATCCCATAAAAAAGTATTTCTAATCACGTGAAACTCAACAAGTAATTTAAGAATGCTAATTATGTGGATTAATTATCTTAATTTTTTTAATCAATTATATATATATAATGTATGTATGTATGGGGTTCATTATCGTGGTCATTTGTCTATCCTTCTAATATGTCCTAAATTAGCTAGAATTTTAATTTTTAAGGATAGAGGTAGTAAATAGTAATATTTGGGTTATAGCTTCTCCATCCTGACCATTCCTTATTTATTTTTTATTAAATCCTTTATGAATACTTATATTCGTGAACGAGGAAAGTATTTTAAGATCATGATTCTGAAGTCTGAAGACCATTTTGGTCAGGAGCCTGATGAAATTTCGTAGCAAATTTTTACCACTCAATACAGGCCAAAATAAATCAAAACCAACTTTATTAATATTTTAAATTTAAATTATAGCTTTTTAGATGATAACAATTTTAAGTGTCGTTTTTTTTACCTTGCTTGAGAATTGAGATATGGTGGGGGGATTTTCAGGATCCTGTGGTTCTATATGAGGAGAGTCCCCTAGTCAATATCATGCGCATATGAGATTTGACACACAAGATGCATATATATATATATATATATATATATATATATATATATATATATATATATATATATATATATATATATATATATATATATATATATATATATATATATATATATATATATATATGACACTCTCACTACACATGCTAATGAAGGATCCAAATGGCGATCCATCGCTGCACATGTACAATGTGTTGCCTATAGCACATTTATGGACGTTTTATTATTTTGCTCACTACCTAATGGAATGAGTACAACACTGCAGTAGTTGTGCTGTCTATCTAAAATTAAAACATATCGTCCTTTCGACCGGTTGTTGGAGCTACATTTTCAGCTCACAGCGACCCGGGTTAGTTTCCTGTACCCGTTTTTGTTCTTTACATCTTCTGTTTATGCCGCTGCATCTCTGTCGTATATGTTGGTATGAGTCACCACATGAATCCAGCAACTCTAAAAGAGATTTCTTTTTAATCAATCCACTAATACTAAAGCTAGCTCAGGCTTGCTGTATTCACTCAGTCACAACTTTATCTCCTTTACAGATCGGGAGGCACAAGTGGGGGAGTTTACAAAAGCAAAACCATTGAAGAAAAATGGCATGTGTCCTGGCCCATTGGAAAATAGAATAATTTCTTAAGAGAAGGTACCGTGTCTGTGTGCGTATGTTTTTTTAGGACATGTGGTTACGCAGTACCTGTTCATTTGAAGTTTTTCAAATGAAGCAATCTGTTCCATGCCGTCAAGTTTCCTCCAATGTTATAGATGTCTCTAATATAAGTTAGCTTTGCAGTAAGCAGCATGTGGTGAATTTATGAATCCAAGAAATTCGATTTGTTTTTGGTTATATCGCTTTTATAATAAGATCTTTTTTTTTCGAAAAAGACGGCAGGAGGACTGTCTCTTATCATTAATAGAGAATGAGAGAATACAGATTATTTACAAAATAAGACCAAATTGTTTTATGATCTGAAGGAGCACATGTTTTATGATCTGAAGGAGCACAATATCATGGATAATTTTTCTTGCTGTGCTCTGGGTTTCACGTAGTTGCAGAACTTGTAGCAAACATATCATTCAGACAATTGAACTAGACTCTTTAGTCTCTCATTACGATTGCACAAAATTGTGTTTTACAATTTGGCCAAGAACGAACTTAAAAAACAAACAAATCCTTGGATGGCAAGAAGTGAAAAGAGAGGAAGAAAAAAACACACGGGACAAAGCTGTTCGTCCACGTGGCAGAGATTATGTACACGTCATCTCTGATTGGTTCCTAAATCTGCAGAGTTAATTTAACCGGCGGCTCGATTGGCTATAGATCGCCGCTCTGCTCCGCCTCGGCGACGAGCGCGGCGAGCGAGCGCTGCGCATCGGCGGCGTCCCGCTCGGCGATGAACGGGTGCTCGAGCAGCTCGCCGACCGACGCGCGCCGCCCGGCCTTCTTCTCGAGGCACCGCGACACGAAGTCCCGGAACTCCTCCGACGCGGCGGCCGGCATCTCCGGCGCCTCGCCGAAGCATATGGCGCACATGAGCGCCGCCCAGTCGGGGCGCTGCCCCACGGGGAGAAGCGGGAAGTGGCCGAGGTACAGCTCAAGGATCGCTACCCCGAGGCTCCACACGTCGGCGGCGTACGGGTCGTAGTCGCCGGAGTAGGCCTCCGGGTCGAACCTCTCCGGGGACATGTAGGCCGCCGTCCCGACGTAGGACGCGCAGGGGTCGAGCCGCCGCCGCAGGACCTTGCCCGCGCCGAAGTCGGCGATCTTGACCTCGCCGTCGGCGCCGAGGAGCAGGTTCGACGGCTTGAGGTCGCGGTGCACGATGCGGAGCGCGTGAAGGGCCTCGAGCCCGAGTAGCGCCTGCCTCGCCACGGCGGCGATGGGGCGCTCCCCCATCGGGCGCCCGAGACGGCGAAGCAACCCAGCCAGGGAACCCCCGGGCATGAGCTCGAGCGCCAGCGCGGCGGGCTCCTCCACCCCACCGGCGGCCGACGGGACCACCGCGTGGAGCCTCACGACGTGCGGGGCATCCGCCGCGAGCCTGAGTATCTCGGCCTCCCGAGCCGCGGAGAGGTCCCCGGCGGCGAAGAGCTTGAGCGCGAGCGGCTGCTGCGCGGGGCAACCCCGTCGGTGGCGCGCCTTGTACACCGTCCCGCCGTTGCCGTGGCCGAGGACGGAGATCCTCTCGAAGTCCGAGAGGCGGACGTCAGAGGAGGTGGACGGCGCGACTGCGGGCTGCTGCTGCTGCTGCGGCGCCGGCGGCGGGCGGAGGGCGAAGTGATCGAGCGGGAGGGTGAGGTGCGGCAGGTGGCGTCGCTGGCGGACGAGAGCCATCGGTTGGAGAGGAGAGGAGAGGAGAAGAGAAGAGAGGAGTCGAGGAGAGATGGGAGCTGACGAGGAGGGGAGGGGAGGGGGAGCGGGCGTATATATGGAGTGGAGAGGAGAGAGCAGAGAGGGGGGGAGTGAGATGGAAGGCGATGTGTGGGTGCGAGTGGAGGAGAGTGTAGTGCGGGTGGAGGCACCGCCGGGTGAGTGATTGTGTGTGATTCTCGGTAGGATCTGAGTTCTGTTTTTTCCGTTTCCGTTTCGCTTCTCCTGTCATGTCCTGCCGTGTGTAACTGCTTCATCTGGGCGCGGAAGAGATGGCCAGCTGGGGACATTTCATTGTTTTCTATGAGACTGTCTAGGCTCGTTTTTCTTAGATGATGAAATAGGGCATCATGATCTTTGCTCAAAAGTTACAGCCAATTATTACAATCTCACATTTAAAATAAGTGAAATTAAAAAAACTTAAAAATGAAACCAACCAACAAGAAGAAACAAACTAAAGAGTAAAGATTGTCAACCTAAGATAATTATACAATTATTGAATTCTGTTTAAATTTGGATTTTATGAAACCAACTCATTGCCCCGGATGCAACATTCCAATATGATTTATAGATTGCTGTGCATTAGGAAGGGTATATACAGTGGTGTGATTTCAGCTGGCTGGGAAATTTGGCACGCAAAAATTTCAAGTGACGTGAAGAACATATTAATATCATCTGTTCAAACATCTTGTAGATAGTTTTATAGTATTATCTAAAATACTGTAGGAACTGCCTATATAATCAGTTCATTTCGTGTTAAGGGTGGAACCCATGCACCCACGTCGTGACGTCGTCCATCCCATTTTCTCCGTCTTGCCATTGCTAGGGGGCAACCCCATGTGGTTGCGAGGATTACATTGGCGGGCTCTCTTCCTCTCTCACACCCCATCTATATTGGTTGAGAAAGTTTGTATTCCCTCTATCCCAAATATAACAATATAAAAGAGGATTAAACAACGTATCCAGATTCATTATATCTAATCTTTTTTACTAGATTGCTATATTTTAAGAGAGAGGGAGTATATATCTACTAATAAAAATGACAAAAAATTGTGCATATCTAACAAATACCATCATACTATACTTGCAAGAGCAAGTTCCCAACACTCCCCTCTCATTTTCCGCGTGCACGCTTTTCAAACTGCTAAACAGTGCGTTTTTTACAAAAAAAAAAATTTCTATACAAAAGTTGTTTAAAAAAAATCATATTGATCCATTTTTGAAAAAAATAGCTAATACTTAATTAATCACGTATTAATAGACCGCTCCGTTTTCATATATGGGAGATGGGTTCCCAACACCCACCTCCAAACACAACCTTAGAGCATCTCCAAATTCCACTCTCCAAATACCTATATAGCTAACTCTTTAACTGATTTGGGTAATCAAACTAGGTGTTCACTCCAACAGTCTCTCTATTTACATCCCCAAAATAACAAAGGGACCCACATATAAGCCTCTGTTACCTTCTTCCTCTTCTTTCTCTTCTCCCACATCGACCCATCCCCGCGCGAGGTGGACGGCGGACGGCGACGGCGGCGGCGGCGGCGGCGGCAACTCCTCGTGCGGGCGAGGCGGAAGGCGACGGCAGCGGTGGATCCCCGCGCGCGAGGCGGGAGGCGACGGCGGCGGCAGCTCCCCGCACGCGCAAGGCGGACGACGATGGCGGTGGCTCCTTGTGCGCGCAAGGCGGGAGGTGACGGCGGCGGCGGCGGCGGATCCCCACGCGCGAGGGCAATGGTGTTCCGGGCGGAGATGATGAAGACGGTGGCGTTGAGTGGCGACCTCGGCAGCGGTCGACGGTGGCGTCGGCAACGCACGACGACAAGGCGGCCTCGGCAGCAGAGGGCAACCGGCGGCGGGCCCGGCAGGGGGCGACGACGGCGGAGTGGTGGCGCCGGCGGAGCTGTATCTGGGGAGTGGAGAATCGGAGAAATTGCAGAGAGAGTGTGGGATGGGAGGGGGAAAAGGTGTGGGATCCACGTTTGGCTAGGCCATTTTGGCTGGCCAAAGTTGGCCAGCGCGAGAAGTGCTATGGCCAGCCGGATGGCTTGGCTATCCGGTTGGCTAGTCTGTTGGAGCATGATTTTGATCTAAAATTGCCAAATTTTGGCTTAGAGAGTGGAGTAAGAGGCTGTTGGAGATGCTCAACTTTCAAAAATGCCGGTTTCCATTAGCTCATAGACTATATGTATTGAAGAAAAGTACTTTTTTTTTCTTATATAGTAGTTTGTGCCTACGGAGTCATGTAGATATTTACATTACCTCATGCGTTCCAAATTGCTGATCACGTGGTATATTAGCAGTTTGTTAGCACACGCGAGCTAACCTCGAGAGACTTGTCATTAATCAGGTCCATAGCTTATGCCTACATTCTACCGACCGAGTTAGGTTAGGTAGGTGCACGATTTGTTTCAGTCTGAGATATCTAATCTGCTCAAAGTCCGGAGCCACAACCGACAACAACAAAATTCGGCAGGGGCGGCCGCGCGCGGTCCTTCGATTTTCTCCGTTTCTTTCCAATCCTCTAGACTTCCGAGTGGGATTGGTTCTTCGATTCTCCCCGTTTCCTGCCTTTCTCTCGGTCTCTCGCGCGGGGAGGTCAAGTCCATTTCCGCAAATTCTCAAAAAAAAAAAAAGTCCATTTCCGCAGCGGAGCCATCCTCGCGCGCGGTCCCGAGACCGGTAACCACACCAACTTCCGCAGGCCAGTGGGGGCGAAAGCAAGATCTAACCGAGAAAGTGAGGGCGAAGTGAGGCCCCGCCCCGCCCCGCGCGATAAGGACAAGGATTTTTCTCCGTTTCGTCTGATACGATATGCGTGACGTGACGGCGGCAGCGAGCGAAGGGCGGCAGGCAGGGGCATTCGCGAAGAGGGGAAGAACTTTCCGACGTCACGGCGCGCGCGCGCGCGGGCGCGGGCAACTTGCGCCCAACGGGAGGCAACCGCATGGGGGACGGGGCGCGTGCGTCCGTGCGTGACTCGTCGCGCTCTTACGCCGTGGCGTGGTGTTCCGTTTTGTGCTTGCGCTTGGCTTGTTTTGTTTTGTTTTGGGGTGCTTTGCTTTTGCAGCTGAGGTGCCACTGCCCACCACGTACTACTGTGCAAATTGGCCGCAAGAAAGCGATGCTTGGATAGGTACTTGCTCCGTTGCTCGTCGTGTGGCCTGGATCAGTGGATCTCGGAGGGGATAAGCATGCATGTACCGTGCGTGCACCTATAGAAGTGTAAGTAGAGAGAGGTGAACTATTGGGCGAGGCAACTCGAAAACTTGATAGGTGGCACGGCAGCGAACACAAGTACACAACATGTAGTAGTAGATCTTTATTTTTTCACCAGTGGTATGGCTAGGAACGATCGTGGAAGCGTGAGTGAGTACGGTGAATTTTTTGCGGTGATGTACAACGGGCCAACCTTTTGATTTTATTTTTTATTTTTCTATGCGTGGGGCCAGGTTAGTGTCAATTTCAGCGTCGTTTTCCAATGGCATAAACAATGCTAAATGACGCACGCATTGTTCGTGATAGGATATCCATCCCGTCTCTCTCTCTCTCTCTCTCTCTCTCTCTCTCTCTGGCCCCGGCTATCCTCTCCCTTTCTTCTTTTTTAGGCGCAACTTGTCAGTTGAACCCATCTCGCTCGGTATTAGCTTTGCGTTCGGTTCTCGTAAAGACGGAATAAAAAAACCATAATACCTTTGTGAAGTAAAAGTAACCAACCCCCATCATTCAATCCAATCCAACCTGAGGTACACGTGATCGAATACGAAGCGCGCACGATGGCACGAGAGGCGCGGCTTCTTCCGCCTCGCGCGATTCGCAACCGTCCGTTCCTGCCTCCTTCCATTTAACTGTGGATCCATTCCTGCCTCACCCCTGCAAATCTCTGTGCGCCTTGCAGGTTGGAAGAAAAAGACAAGAGATACGAAGTGGTCTCGTTTCATCTCGTGCGCTAGAAATGCTGAGATGATGCCCAGTTTTTTTAAGAAAGTTTCTCGTGGAATTATGGTGGTTTGAGCTCACATCAGCCGCCCCTGTTGGAGGAAATCTAACGTCCCAACCATATATTACGAAGTGGATGGATTAGGTGTGCCATGATTAGTTTTTCAGATAATGATGCGATGATTAGCTAGCAGAATTCCAGCAACTAAACATCGTACTACGTAGAAATTAGTAATTGGCATACGCGCGCATTTGTCTCATTGTGGAGGAGTGAGTGCTTGAAGAATCTCACCTGCTGGCCGTATTTGGTACGAAGCCGCTAAGCCATCGAAATAAATCAGTGGAAAACGAAAAACTCATTGCTAGTCATCCAAGAAGATGGATCAACCAACTATGCTTAAACGTGCAGACGATTGTTGGAAAGATTCTTCACCCCCACTTACTAGTGTTCTGTTTTGTCCGATCCTGTGTATAGAATAAATGCCAACTATTCTTACTCGTAGCTAAAAAACAGAGTACAGTGGTTCAATGTGAAGAACCGTTCCTGGAGTATATCCCATTTCGTTTTCTCACCGCACCAAAAACCAAGCAAAGATTTAGGCATGTATTGCTTGCCTTCGCACGATACCTGATAGTTGATCAATGGATTCACTGTTATCTAACCATCATGAATAAGACCTAAGCAGCGACTTGATGTACGAGTAGTTATCGGAGTTCCTCTCGCTGGCATTGAAAGAAATTGAGACAGGACGCTGGCAGAGAGCGATTGGATCACTGAAACCTTTTTGGATCAGCTGAATTTCAATTTGCAAGAGATAGTAACATCGATACATTAACAAGTTGCTCCATAATTCTTAAGAGGTTATACCACTTGAAACATAACATATCTTATGTTTCCATATTTAGGATAAATGCCATGTAAGACACATGCATGGCTTTCGATCACCTGGTGAGTTGCTTGTGATATTAATAAGTCCTAAAAGAGACAACTTCCATTCTCAACTCGCAAGTAATCTACATTACCATGTTACTTGGAGGTGATCTATAATATTAATAGGGTAGAATGGTTGGATATATATTAGAGCACTGAGTCTACCTGTATATAAATTTATAATTGCTTCCAAATGACTTATAATCTTGCCCACAGTTATTATGTAAGAAATTCAGCTACTCTCTCCGTCTCAAAATATAACAACTTCTAGCATTAAAAATTTATCCTAAAATGTAACAGCTTATCCACCAATATTCTCTTCACAACCAATCACAATCCTTCACCATTCAATTTCTTCACTTACCTCCACGTCTCAACCAATCACAATATTCTCCTATTTCATTATATCTACTTTCTTAATAGCTATATCAAATTATAAAACTTCTAATATTCTGGGACGGAGGCAGTAGCAAATTTGGTAAAGTCATCATAGTTCACAAATATTATAAAGATTATGAGCATTTTCAAAACTCGCCTATAGCTCTGTACTGTTCTATTATATTATTGCATATAAGGTGAAAAGTTCACAAAATTTTCAAAACTCGCCTATAGCTCTGAGACTGTCATATTGAACGGGATAGCAAACTTTGGACCAACTCACTTTGCATTTGCCTCCATGCATCTCCTCATTGCCAACCCATAGGAAGCGCACCTCTTGTTGCCTTGTCAATATCTTGAATGGATTGTTTTGGCGGCTTCAACACTGTGAGGACGTATGTTGGGATGGCACTTAGGACTGAGTTTACCATAATCTAGCGTCCCCCTGCATATAAGAACGATGGATTCCATCTCAAGAGATGACCCTTAATCTTGTGTTGGACAAGCTGAAGATGTATACTTTGCGCAAATGGCCAAGGTTGAGCCGTAGTCCAACAAGTTGGTGGGAAGGTAGCCCTCACCATAGAGGAGTTGCACAAAACGTCATCGAGATCAATTTCCTGACATCGTATGGGTGCCAGCAGGCCCTTTCCGAGATTGACATGCAACTCTGTTGCCTCGCGGAAGTCCCTAAGAATGCCAATAAGATTTTCATAGCTCCACTTCATTCCTTGCTGGAGTGAGGAAAACAGCCGCATCACCCACATATAAGATTTTCGGATTTAAATGCCAAAGTTGTAGTATAGTACTAATATAATTATATTTATAGGTAGATAAAAAAATATCGGCATTAAAAACAAAGAAAACGACTAAAAGCAAATTTATAGGAGACATGGATCCACACTTTGAGAGAGTGGGAAGGGGCAAATAAGCATTTACCATTTTTCGATGTGGCGTTAAATAATTTGTCACTTATATGTTTATGATTTGTAGGTTTATGTGGTAAAATATTACATCTAAAAGTGACAAATAATTAAATATCTCTGTCGATGAATGGAGTAACCACTTCAGGTTCAGTAGTTCAGTGCCGGGACTGGTTGATCGCCACCTGCTCTTCACTTCAGCAGCAGCTGAAAGTTGTTGGCACACCACATTACCCGTCGCCGGCTCGCCCGCTAACGTGCCGACCCTATTCACTCTAGAACCCCAAAAGGCAGACGGCTCAACGAGAGCGCGGGCGCAAGTGGGGCTGAAAGGGGGGTGTACGCGAACGCCCTCCCTTCTGCAGACGCCCCCAACATTCGGGGCACATGCATGAACAACACTCTGATTAGGATGGCTCAACAAATGCCACGCACTTCATCATAGAGAAAAGAAGCCACGCCCTCCCCACCTCGTTTTCCTCATTTTTATGGCGTGCAGGAACTCTCGCGATCCGAGTTTTTAAAGTGGCCGAGGCATCGGGCGCAGCCGGGGTCCCCACTAGGCCACTCGAGCAGCGGCACGAAGATGACCGCTTCGTCCACTTCAGGTAGCCCACCTGGATGCAGACCCTTCCTGTTGCATCCTGGAGATAGATTGGAATAGAGAAGTCTAGAGAATAAAACTAGAGATTAGTAGTAGATGTTTTGATGACATGTACCTGAGCAAACGAGGTGGTACTCTGGATCTTCAGCTAACTGAACATCTGTTTGCAGATCCAGAAGAAGATGATACTACTAGTAGCATTTTATTCATCCCAGAATCTGAAACCTGAGCATCAGAGTATCTGAGTATGCGTCTTTCAGGGTCACAGAATCGAACCTCGTGCAGTGCAATACCACCCGGAGAACAAATTTCATTCTGGCACCAGTTGCAATTTGTAAACAGGATGTTTGATTAGAACAACAAAGTCTCAACCTTTGGTTGCCCTTAACACAACGAAGGCTGATTTTAAGACAGCTTACAACAGGAGGTTAGTCGTAGTCACTGAAGCCGGCAGTAGTAGCAAAATTTCGTGGTTGCGATGCTCCCTATAAGTCTGGTGCCATCACAACCACGTTTAGCCGGCTTCTTTGCCCTCTTTTCTACCCTGCTGTCAAACTAATGCTATGCACGAAGAATTAGCTACAGTGCACGTGTACTATGTACACCTCCTCCTAAGCGACTCTGTACGTACTACACTGTGTTTCTGGGAATGGGCAGAAGATTGGGTCGGCATATCACCTGGGTTTGTTCAAATCAGGAAGCATAATTGGTCAACCATTCGAGACTCTGCATAAAAGGATTACTGCACGTTATATGCCATGGCACACTAAAGATCCGGGTAATAGTCAAATTGCTGCAAACTGTGTACAACACTTTTCACCAGAATCATAATTTGAGGAGAAAACAAACCATTAGGCATTCAGGCAGATCATCATTCTTCGTTCTCATGTGAGTCTGCATTTATGTGAAGAGCAAGTGGTTAGACATTTGTATTCTTTGCAAGGATCAGTATGTTGTGAATTGGAATAAGCATGTGAAGACCTAGGTGATTCATGGCATTTGTCATCTGGCTACGAGATAACATGAAAGCAGCAACATACAAAACTGAGCAAAAGTTCAGAATCTTTTTCCTTAAGGAAGTTCTGAACGAATAGCAGACTGCAGATATAAGAGAAATAGCATAGCCAGTGATGGAAGATTAAAGTATTTACCTCCATAACCAAATGGCATGATGACTCATTGTTTGTGGCAAGGCAAGCAAGGGCTACCACTGCGGCTGCCACAGTGGAGGGCCAGAAGGAGAGATGTTTGTGGTCCAGAAGTGAGAGCAAGGCCAAGTACTTCGCCAGGTCCTCGACTCTGTCATCTGCATTCACAGCCTTCAGATAGAACCTGAAAAGTTGAACCAAACAATTGTAAGTTTCTTATTCATTCTGTCCAGCTGACACAGAAAATGAAGCAAACACACAGGCATAGTACCAGAGGAAATGATGGGTTGTTGTGACAAAGCACTGGAAGTCAAGGACCTCCTGAACCAGCCACTCCATGGCGACGACCTCACTTCGGCTGTAAGTATTGATCCCTACTTTGAAAGCTTTTTGAAGGATGCTGAAAGAGATCGTATTATTAGGTTCCTGTAGAGTGTTCTAAAGAAAAGGTCTATATTGCACATTGCCCTTGACAGAAACTAGGCGCTTGAAACAAATGCGCATCCAGAGGCAAACTCATAAGTTCAAAAGTGATACTTCGTGCAAAGTAGACAGGCAAAGAAGAATAGTTCCTGGGTTCACTTCACATGCTTCTGTGCAGTAATAAGTGGCACATAAAACATTCATTTACTAGCAAGTTCTCAGGGATACAAATAAGGTCTACTTTCAAAAATGCTGAAGATTCATATGAGTTTAGTCTTTAAAACTTAAGGGAAAACACAGAGAATATCTCGCCCACCAGAGCGCTGATGTAATAGCTTTATTGTAACATCAAAAACAGAGAAATAAAACTATATCAAGGAGATCTATGCAAGTGATAATTTCTCAAAATCGCATCTCTCCCAATAATTGATAGCTTAGTTCTTTTTTTCTTAAAAAACAATAGCTCAAGGATGCCAACTGGCGCGGTAAATTATTTTGAGAGATGCTTGATCATAGTCAACACAATCAAGAAACTTCTGGTGTGTTTGGTTCTCAGCCAATCAAAACCATACCAATATTTTGGTCTGCCTAAAATTTTGTTAGCTTTCTTTTTGTCACCAAATTTTGGCAACACCAATATTTTTCCTTGGTAGCAAACTAAATACTAACCTAATCAATCTTGCCAAAAAGTTTGTCAACAAACCAAACAAGTCCTTTGCCAAGATTTTGGAGTGGCTAAATCTTGCCATTGCCAAAAAATTGGTATGGCCCACAATGGCTTAGAACCAACCAAGCCCTTCATTTCTAAAATACCCATCGTGTGAAACCTTTTTGTAGAACAATGGTCCAATGGTCTGAGTTCTCACATGCAGTGCTCAGTATTGAAAGTGATAAATAGCTACTAGATGAGATATGAGTTACCATCGGATGTTCCTGTTGTTATTAAGTTATTTATAGAACATAATTAAACTCATAAACTCATGCTAATGTCTGTTAGAATTAAGTTCAACTTTCAGAAAAATCAAACTATCAAAGAATACTAAGGAATTTGCAGCATTGCAATTGAGCACTATCCCATTTAATAATACATGCTATATTCAAATGAGACGAACTATTTAGGTGAGTACCAGACAAGCAGACACCAACAACTTGCAGAAGTATTCATACTGAAACTGGTCATTTAAGGGAGCCATTACCAATTATAGGGTTGATTCTCTTCAATGCGGGTTGCCAAGGTGGTGCAGGCGATTCCCAGCAACTGCAGGTTCCTAGAGCCCTTTACATATCCACGTGTCAAGAAGCGGTCCATCAGCCCTATCCCCATGAACACGGTCTCTGGCTGCAGCTTCATCGCTTGTGAATGCTAGCGATGCATAGAGAACAAGTCATTCTTTGCAAGTTATGTATGAACTCTATGTAAGAACAAACATATTCTCCACAAATGACAGTACATTATTTTCAGAAAAATCAAATTACAAGTATAAATGATCATATCACTTAAGTACTTATCGCTGAGTTGCCCAAAAAAACTTCAAACAAAAAACACACAGCGATTTCATTTTCAAAGGCTACCTGAAGTTTCAATGCAAATATAAACTGATGGAACTAGAGTTAGAAAAGATTAAATTCAGATGATGGTGGATACACAAAAAAAGGGAATACACTGGCAATATGTTTTTCTAACACTTATTGCATATATAGGTTTAGAAGTAAAAAGTGATGCAGACATTTCTGGAGGCCATATGCCAATGCCCAATGCCATGGGATTTCAGATGGCAAATGACTACAGAGCAACTTTCAGGTGCGAAAATAAACACCTAGAAAAATCCTATGTATCTCTTTTCTTTTCATACAAGCATGCCATTACATCCAAAAAAAATATGCAAGCATGCCAAAATAAGCACCTAGAAAATCTTTATCACTGCTCTATAGAACGTGAATGCGATGACATAAAAGTTAATGACTAGAGTTACATTGAAATCACTAGGATTACCACCACACTGCTGGCAGACTAACACGGGGAATGCTGCAAAATGTACAGGCAGCTAACTGTGTGATAAACGAATCAGCAAATGCAATGCGTATATTGGTATCAGATAGCTTCCCCTACACAAAATATGCAAGATCACAACCGGATCTGCTACCTCAGCACTCCCACCCAGCACAGCATTTACACTGCAGAGTAGCATGTTAGTGCAAAATGCAAGCAACTACTGTTCTTGCAGAACACATCAGTCAGACAGATAAGCTGATAGAATCTAGATCAGTACAGCACTCCGAAAGAATACATGTGCATTATCAGCACAATACCCGTGCAACAAACATCTGCAGCTACCACACAACAAATTGCGCTCGAGCTAGATGAATTATTGGACCAAGGCAAAGTCATGGTCGCAGCATACGTGTACAATGCAGAGCATACTGACCTCCATGATCCAGTTCACCATGACAACGCGCTGCTCCACGACGGCGCGGCCGTAGCTGCCGAGCATGGAGGAGTACACCTCAATGTAGTCGCGGGCTACCACCCCTCGCCGCTCGCGCCGCCGGAACCGCTCGTAGCTCACCTCATTGTCCAAGTCCTCAAATCTCTTCCCCTGATACAATAATTCCCATCTGATTACATCAAATGTCGCACTGATTCGGGAGAGAGCAGCCAAACTCCAACAAATTTGAGAGAAGCTGTGTGGAACCTGCTTACCTCTCCCGCTTGTAGAGCGACATCCGTGGCGGTGGGCGTTTTGGGATGCGTGAAGGGGACGAACTGCTCCGCCAAGGCGAGGAACAGGGAGAAGGTGGGGGAGGGCACGGCGTTGTCGTCGTCGGACGACGAGGACGACTCATGAAGGGGGCTAAACGAGCAATCGGTGCAGACGCAGGGACCACTGCGCACCTCCTCCTCCTCCTCCTCCTCCTCGGTCTCCGACAGCGTGAGGTCCTCGCGGGCTGAGGAGTAGGCGGTCGTCTCGGCGTCGTTGGCGAGCTGCTCGGGGCAGGCGAGGTAGGACTCGAGGACGGAGGCGAGGCACGACGACTCGGAGACCTCGACCTCGGCGGCGCGCGGCCTCGCGCCACCGATGATCTCGGAGCACTCGGAGGCGGCGGGCTGCTCCTCGTCCACATCCTGGTACCGAGGCCGCTTCTCCGGGCGCTGAGCTGCGGCGAGGGAGGTGGGGCAGGTGGTGAAGGTGGCGGAGATGACCTCGCTGTGGAAGCAGGAGGAGGCCGAGGTGGACGACTCCGCGGGTCGCTTGGCTGCCGCCGCCGCCGCCGCCGCGATCTGATCAGGGAGCAGAGGAGGAGCCGCCGCCGCCGCGCCTCGCCGCCGGCGGAAGGGATGGGAGCGCGGCCTCGTCGGCACCGATGCAAGCATGGTAGGAGGCATTGGCGTGCGGCGCTGTGTGCTTTGTGTGTGAATTGTGAATTTGTGATGCTATGGGCCTACGGCTATGTTCGTTTGGCTTGCTAGTTATATAGCCGTGACTTGAGGCGTGGAGAGGAAGGGGGAGAGGAGTGTTCAGCAACCTTCGGCTGTTCGCCGCATCGCCTGATCGGTGAAGTGTTTTTTGAACTTCCAAAAATCCTCAAGCCACGACTGTGCTGCGACGATGCACATGCGCCGCTCGCGCTCCATTGGATGGCCTGTGTACTCCAGTCCGTGTAGATTCGCCGGCGTATCCCTGTGGGTCCCAGATGCATCTGGTGCACGAGCGATCCGCCGGAATAACGGCCTTGCCTCCCGTGTCCCAGCCTCCCAGGCAAATCGAGGCGTTTGCTTCCAGTGGGGAATGTCGGGCTGGGGCCAGCGCATATGCCGGAATGCCGGATGGGCGGACGGCGGCCAGGTTGTCAAAATGCTATCCTGACCCTGATTAATTCCTTACCCGAACAATCTCGATCGAACGATCCGGTTAACCCAGTTGGGATCGGGGAAGAATTACCCAATCCCAACCAGGTTGTCTCCAATTGGGTCACTGCATACTCGGATCACTACGTTTTTAAGGAAGTACAGTTGAAGCTCGATTGTTTGAATCTGCTGGTATTCCGGTGGTATTTCAAGTTACACATAGCTCCTTTGATTTGTAGGAAAAATGTAGGAATTTTGGAGGATTTCAATCCTATGAAAAAAAAAATCCTATGAAGGCATTTGAAACAAAGGATTGAATCCTATCCAATCCTTTAAAATTCCTATGGAATGGATAATCCTATGCATATTTTGGAGGAAAGTTAGCAATAGGTCTATCCTCTTGGAACATTTCCTCTGACTCTATCTCTCTCATCTGATTTCTTTCATCTAATTCCTGTGTTTTTCCTGTGATCCAATCAAACGGCCATTCCTGTGTTTTGCAATCCTCTATTTTACAATTGTATTCCTGTCAGAATCCTGTGTTTTTCCTATTTCTCTGTTTTTTCATTCCTACGATTCAAAAGGCCTTGAAACGGCTTGGATAAGGTTTGGAGCAAATAGCTCGGGAAAGAGGAAATGAAAGAAAAGGAAAGTGTATGCATGTAGATGGGACCCTGATGGACTGATTGATAGTCTGATACACACTTCTGAAGACCGTCATTTGCCGCAGACTTCAGAAACGTCTCCTCTGAATCTGAATTCTGAACAGAGTACCGAAAACCTTGGTTCCCTTGTGCATCACCCTGGGGAAACACAAGAGTTCCCGTAAAACAACATTCACTACTAAAGTCAGGGAACTAAAACACTTGCATCAAAGGATGCAAGTTGGAACATTCTAGCTGTAAATCGGTAACCTGATCTTGATTAGAGTTGGCCGCTATACAACGAAGGTCGAAGAACTACTACAAGTTACAGTGTCAGCATATGTGTTCTTTAAAAATGTAAAACATTTGATTGATCACCACTTAAACAAACATATCTGTTTGGGAGCATACTAATGAGGAACCTGAGAATTCCATCGCAATCATAGTTCACATGTCCTGAAGCATCCCTTGGACTGGAGGATCTGAACAGAGTTCAGAAAAACTACAGGAAATGGGCAAGTAAATGAAGTAACTCATCCACATTTTGCTCACACAAATCACTCTGTGCTGCACCCTATCCCCACCAATCTATTTCAGCGTAACAAACCCTCAAAGCCTTTTCTTGCTGTAATCATGCAGCACGGAAGCATTTTTCTTGATTTGAAATCAACCAAGCATGATACTTGTAGGAGGGTTCGGATCACACATTGGTTAATGTGACAGCACTTCAGAGCACCTCCTCAGTTCTGATATTTTTGGTGCTAGCTCCTCATCACCATATTGCTTTAGCAAATCCATCAAACGATCAGCACAAGAAGCCTCTATGAGAATCCCCCTCTCAGCAACCTTCTTAGCCAACGCCAAGGCCTCACCAACATGCCCTTCCACACACAGCCTAAGCAACAAACCATTGTAGACATCAGTGTCACAGAGCACCCCGTTCTCTTCCATGACTCCTATCCAGTAGCAAGCATCCAATAGCCTATTCCTATTGCAAAGCTCTCTGACCATAACACTGGCCGCAAGAGGGCTCAGCCGCACCCCTTTCTTCATCATCCTCTGCACAAGCCCTTCAGCTTCACCATCCATCCCAACCCTCCACAGGCAAATAAGCAGCACATTGTAGCATTGGTCGCTCGACACACTCCCATCGCTGACCACACGCTCCACTACAGCATAAGCGTCTGCGACCATCTCCTCTGAACAGAATCCACCGACGAGCGTTCGCACGAACACCCGGTTGGGCATCACCCCTCTTCCTGTCATCCTATCCAGCAAGCTCAGCGCCTCCCCCATCCTCTTTTTCCCACACAGGCATTTCACCAAACACGTATACGACACCACGTTGGGCACGCACCCTGCACCCAAGCTCCAACCCTCCATCTCTTCCACCAGCCCCAGCGCTGCATCCACATCCCCGAAACTGCACATCCCGTCGAGCAACGCGGTGTACACGGCCACATTGGTCACGCACCCAAACTCCGGCATTTTCTCGATCAGCTGGCGGGCACCGACGAAGTCCCCCGCGGTTGCCAGCTTATGCACCGAGGTCACAACCAGTGGGACGCTCGGCGAGACACCGCACGCCGACATGATACCGAGAACGGCACAGACATCGCCGGGAGAGCCGGCCGAGCGGAGGGCGGAGCGGAAGCAAGCAGCATCGGGGGCGAGGCCGAAGGAGCGCATGTGCCGCAGGAGAGCGAGGGAGGCGGGGAATAGTCCAGCGTGTGCGGAGATGCCCAGGAGGAGGGCGTAGTGCCTGAGCGGGAGAGGTTGCGGCGACGAGGAGAGGAGGAGGGGCACGGCGGACGGGAGATCGGGGAGCGAGGCGGCGAGCGAGGAGAGGGCGTACGAGGACGGGAGCGGCGAGGAGGGGGGAAGGCGCCACAGGAGGAACCGGAGGGAGAGGAGTGGGGAGGGGAGGAGCGGGAGGAGGGAGGGGAGCTTGCCGAGGGGGAAGGAGTCGGATGGGGACGGGAAGGCACTGGAGAGTGCGCGCGGGAGCGACGTGGAGGATGCTGGCGGCGAGCGGAGGACCGAGAGGAGGGCGGCGAGGTCGCCGTCCCGGCAGGTGGAGAGGCGGCGGGTGAGGGACGCCAGGCGCGGCCGCCGCTGAGGCATCCCGTGCCGGTTTGGGGTGGGGGATCGCGCTCCTCTGCGGAAAGGCAAAGGCACACGGTCACGGACGACGGGACTAGTCGACGAGGTGGATGGGTGAATCCAGTACTCCAGGGAGAATTTACTTTCGAGTTGTTTTTTTGAAACTCAAAATTGATTCACCTTTCTTAAAAGTTAAAATCAATTTCAGAAATGAACTGATAAGGCTGGGAAGAATTTGAGCGAGATCAAAGGCGGACAATAGTTGAAATAAAAAACAAGAAAGCTTCAGAACACAATATTCATTGGGAATTTTGGAACAAGAAACTCACCCATAAATATTGTGTTTTCTATTGGTTTACTTTTGTGTCGGTATAATTTGTAGGAACACTGGTTTAAGTTTTTAAACTGATTTTTTTTACAGTTTAGTTTATAAGTCGGTGGTTTTTTATTCCTTAAGTTTAATGGTGGGTCCTATTAAAAGCCTCTTCTTATTCATAGCTCCACAATTTTTCTTTTCCGCGAACGCCTAGCTCCACAATTTTCATGGTTCATGTATTAATTCTCTTTATTTAAGCCACTCTTTGCATGCATAATGTCACTTCTCTGTTAGTAGAAAAGGAGAACGAACATGAGTGAACCAGTTTTTGATAATCTTTGATCATTTCATGGGAAGTGAAAAAACTACATTTCTATTGTAAAGCCACCATATTACAAGGCTAATTCGCAAACATTTGCATGGCTAACTCACGTGAGCACCCACGCTTTAATATTTCTACAACCATATATTTCCTTTTTTTTTTTAAGTTTATACACTGAGAATTTATATATAAAAATAAGTATGTTCTATTCGGAATCGAACATTTATACACCGAAAAATTATATGTCCGATTCCGATTCGGAATCAAAGTTTCTTATATATCGTATGCTGGAGAGATTCTCGGTTGGTGTGTCCATTGTTCCAGTGAAAAAAATGGAAACGTGAATATATATATCGCGATGCTCTCAAAAATGCATATGAAATGGTTTTCCTTTTTAGAATGGGTATGAAACGGCATCTTTAGAACGTGTATGCATTTACCCCTTGACATATAGTTGGATAGATTTAATGCGAACGTTAAAACTCTGTGGGATCCAGTTGTCATACAGAGGGCAAATGTAGAGTGAAAAATGTCCGCTGTTTAGTTTAACGTGTTGCGTTTCTTTCCTTCTACAGCCAAGTGCCATCTTTGCCTCTAGCTTCATAAAAACCCAGTCCTCTTTGGCACAGTACTATTTGCTCATGTTCGTGAAAATCATTGAGCTCTGCAAGGTGCAAGCTTTCTGCTCTCAGCCGTCATGTTTCCCTTCGGCTCCAAACCCATCCCGTCAAGCAACAAGGTAAGGAAAGAGCTAGGATACGATAAATTCAATGGAGTACCTCCATTTCTTTTTGTTTGACGTTGGTTAGTTCTTTGACTAATCAAGGCTGTAAAAAAAATAGAGGGATCATATGCTATTTTGTTTCATAGCACCTTTCTTCAAAAAAGATTTCGTAGTATATTTGAAAACATAATTTCTTCGTTTTTGCATATATCAATCTTTTGGGATTCTTGTAATGTTGTAAAGCCTGGTTTTGAAGACCATGAACTCAACTATATTGTTTTCAGTCGTTTTTTTTATTTTTGTAGAAACGGTATGCTTAATTTCTAATATATGAACATGTTGTTTGAATGATTGGAGATTATGTTCAATCCGTTTGGATTGGCACGAGAATTACAGATCTCTGGATATCCAAGAAAATTGGATCTACTGTCTTTTTATTTAGTCAAGCCCTGAATGGATGGCAAATAAATTATAAAGGGGTAATGGAGGGCAAAAGCCAGCTGTTCACAGGAAACCAAAACCGTTTGAATTTTTGGCAGTTCTCAAACCTTGTCTGTCATATATTTCTTCTTTTAGTTCCACATATATATCTTAGGTTTAATGATAATAGCAATAACAAGATGAAATTGCTTGCGAAGTTAAGAAAAAATAACACTTGTTTGTGTACTTGCCGGTCGATCTGAGTGTCTTATGTAATTTTTCAGTTTTCTTTGTGGGGGTATGGCTTGCCTATTTTCCTGTCAATGTTTAACTTTTAAAACTATCCTTCCAATCTTAATGAATTTTGGTTAGTCTAATCCTTTGGCCGATCCGGCCAAAATAAAAAGTATAGCCTAAGCTCAATTGCCTATTTATTTTGGTGCCAAGGACCCCATTATTTCGCTTATTGACGGAATAAGCGAGAAATGACATATTTGCAAACAGAAAATAATTTATAAATAAAACTTTTATGTATATGTTCTTAGTGATCTAAAAGCAAATACTGAAAAATAAACTACGATGATAAAACCCCAAAATTAACTTAAAATTTTAGGTTGAAAATTCAATTTTTTACCTATAAGCATAAGCATAAGCCAAAAGATATTTTTTATGAAATCAAACTATCTGGCACTGGCATACCTGTCAGTGTTTCATGTCGAGAAAATAAAAATGACAACATAGTTGCAGCAGAGTTCATGATCCTATTATTTGATACTCTATATTCTACTTAGTGTTAACAAACTATTTGCCGTTATCTTCCCCAAAGGGGGGAAAAATCCAATCTATCCAAATACAAACTGACTAATCAATCAGCCCATCAGTTTGTGGTGCAGCTTAAGGGTAAGGAGACCAGGGCGGAGCCGGATGTTTCCAGCGTCAGCAAGGCCTCGGGGGGCAGCAGCGAGCACATCAACAAGCTGCCACCGCCGGTGCCGGTGCAGGAGGAGGAGGAGGCGCCGGAATGGCTGGACGTGCTGCTGCGGACGAAATTCTGGGGGCAGTGCAAGCAGCACTGGGACGCGAGCCGCGCGGAGGTTTGCATCTTCTGCCTCAGCTGCCGCCAGGTGCTCTGCCCGCGCTGCAGCCATGACGAGCCCGGCCACCGGCTGCTCAAGGTCCGCCGCTACATGTACCGCTCCGTCGTTCTCGCCAGGGACTTGCAGGACCTCAACGTTGACGTGTCCAGGGTACAGGTAAGTAATTAAGCGCGTGTTGGCCGTGTTTTCTTCCTGTCTAGTCTTCATCAAGCCAAACTCCATTTTAAAACATGTAACATTGAAAGTACTCCTAAACATCTTATATTTAAAAGGAAAAAAAAAGTACGAATTACCCCACAAACCCAAAATCCATATATTTTTCACTCTCAACTTTCGTTACCATATGACCCTCCAGCAGCTTTGCAAAACGGTTTTGGTCTACGTGGCAGTCCAATCAGCAAATTTTTTATTAAAAAACAATGGGGCCCACCTGTCAGATCTTTCCAGTCTATCTCTTTCCCTCTCACACACCCTCTCTCTCAAATGTCGGCGGCTGCGACTTAAGCACTGACGGCAGCGGACGACCCCTTCGTCGCCTCGACGAGCCGCGTGGCGGTGGCTGCAGGCACTTCCTCTGCCGTCCGAGCTCCGCCCGCCGCCATCCTCGGCTCGCTCCGCCTCCCCCTCCTCCTGCCGCCCCAAGCTCCGTCGCCCTTTCCTCCCGCCGCCCCTTCGGCCCCGAGCTTCGCCCGCCATCATCCCAAGTGCCCCCTTCGCCACCCCTCCTCACGCCGCCATCCCGAGCTCCGCCCGCCGCCGTCCCCTTTTCCGCCCACTCCACCCGTCATCGTTCCGACCTCTTCCCATCGCCGTCCTAAGCTTCACGGCCCCTTCGTCGCCCCGAGCTCCGCCTGCCGTCCTCGAGGTGAGGGAAGGAGAAGAGAGTGGATTTTGGAGAGAGATAGAGAGGTGAGGGAAAAAGAGAGGGTGGGAGACTGACAGGAGGGGCCCGCTGATTTTAAAAAAAATGAATTCATGTCTGGACTTTCACGTAGACCAAAACCGTTTGCAAAGCTGCTCGGGGGGTTTTTCATCCGGTATTGATAGTTGAGGGTTAGTTGAGGGTGAAAAACATCCTTGTTTCGTGTTTAGGGGGTAATTCGTACTCACCCAATATTTTAGGGGGTAATTTGTACTTTTTCATATTTAAAACGACGTGACTAAACAACGTATAGTCGCTGTATTGTCTAAACGCAGCCCACTTTTTTTCCTAAATCCGTACATATACGGATGTGCGTCTCTTTCCGAAAACGGCACTCTGCTCCTTTTTATGCTGGGCTATCTCACAACTCAAACGACAGATAGTCATTACCATGTCTCCAACAATTAATGCTTAAATATACGGCTAATTCTTTTAGTGGTAGATGATATACCGTCGACAGCGAAACGTCTATGTTACTTGGTAAATCTTAAGATATATTAGCCTGATCTTTGAAGGTATTCATAGGGGATGGCATGTATGTATTCATGGGGATAAATATGCATCAAGTTTTGAAAAAAAAAAAAAAGCTCCCGTGATTGTTGAAAGCCTGAAGTACTGAAACTCAATATGCTCACAAATTTTACTCGTGATTGCAGACATACATTGTCAATGGCCAAAAGGGCGTGCACCTGAGGCCCATGAGGAGGTCCCCGCAATTCAAGCCTCACGTAGAGACACCTCGCTGCTTATCTTGCTTCTGCTGGCTCCGCAGTGCTCCCAACATATTTTGTTCTCTCAGCTGCAAGGTTACATTCTCTTAACTATTGTTCTCAATTACCCCCCTTTCTAATTGTTTGCAAAATAAAAGCATCGAAATTAAAAGGGTTTAAAATCTGATTTTTTTCTCTTTCTTAATTACCAGGTTGGTGTAGATATATCTCAGGATGATTTCTCAGGACCTGAAGCTGAGCGTAGGCATAAGCAGACTCTGGGAATTGTGGTGGAGTCATCTCCTCAACAGAGCATCCCACAACCATTTGATGCCTCACCGGTGAGAAATGAAGATGCCACCATGGTTGAAGCTGAGTGTGGTCAAGTTCAGACGAATGCGACGGAGTCGGAGTCGTCAGCGGTAGGAGATGCAGATGAGGTTATACCTAAAGTTACTAAGTTCAATGTTGATATCCACTCTTTGAGGAGGCGAGTTCGCAAGCAGGCGGCACCACAGAGGGCCCCCTTCTTCTGAATTTTTGATATCTCGAGGAAGGTTGTGCCATGGTTAAGTTCGAAAGTAGTAATAAAATCTACTAGCTATGACAGCTAGGTGAGACATTTCTGCTGCGACATGTTTTTTTCAGGGTGAACCTGCTTTGCTGCACGCTGTGATTTTTTTTTTCATTAGCTACTGGTTTGAATGATGTTTTTGTAGCACCCATTTGGAGGTGCTAAGCTCTGTAATAATACTGTAGGATCGAATCACAAGAACTAAGCCAATTAGAGAGGGGTGAATGGTTGGTATACCCAAAAACCAAAAACTTTTAGCGGAAATAAAAGTTACCCTCGAAATCGACGGAGATTGGTCTGACCGAAGTTGCCTTGCCGGTCTGACCGTTCAGATGCCGTCGGTCTGACCGGTATAGATTAACCGGTCTGACCGCCGAAGCTGCTCGCCGCGCCTGTTGCCGCCACCGGTCTGACCTCCGTGCTCCCGCCGGTCTGACCGCCGTAGTGCCGCCGGTCTGACTGCCGGTGAGTTGCCGGTTAGACCGCCAAAACCCGGTGAAACACGAATCGAATAACTCTTAAAGTAGATGACGACTTTATTGCTTCTCTCTGTGTTTACAAAATGCACCAACAGCACTCCTTACAAAAATTTCGATTAAACTCGAAACCCTAACTCAAAACTCAACTCAATTGCTCTCTAAAGCGATACCGGGAAGCCTCACGCTCCCCCTCTATTTATACATGAGGTAGGCAGCCTAAAGCCACGAACCAAACTCATACTAGGAGTCCTAAACACCTTAGGAAACCCTCTAGTACAAGAAAGAAACTTTACATAACCAATCGTACCAAATTTGGACTCCTTCCAAATTTGACTCCGCATCCCATACGCACACAATACCTCCATCGTATGCCATATGGAATCTCCATCAATCACGTGCATCAACTCTAGCCTAAGTATCCCGCATGATCTCTGACCACCACGGACGTCGTCTTATCCCCAAGCCGACTCCCGGTCTATCACCGCAAATACTCTCCCGAGACATCGAGTCACCTACACATGGAACAAACAAAGAAACCATATTCCGAGACCAAGCTATCTCCAACTTGACTCATTAGCAGCAAACAATAGTATTACATACGTATATAGTATCCATCTGGAAGTCATAATCATGAAATAAACTCGGATATCCAAATAAACAACCCGAAACCGAAACCGACACAGTGTCGGCCGGTCAGACCGCGGGCTGACCGGTCCGACCACTCGATCACCGCCGGTCTGACCGGCAACACCTGCCCGGTCTGACCGGTCCACATAAAATGATAACCTGTAGATTCACCTGTGAAATCCAATCATCTCCAAAACCACTTCATAAATAAATTCCAAATAACAAAACCAATAATTTTCAATGCCCAATTATTCATCACAGAATAATAATCAAAAACACTTTTGATTTTACAAATACTAGCATCTCAGCGATACCTGGGACTGCTTTAATTTGCACTCTGCTGTAGACGTTTCTTATTTCTCGGTATTTTCTAAAAGTTTCCTATTTATCATTCTTCCATTTCACTAAAATATGAAAATTCTTCTTTGTTTATCACTCCTCGTGCCACTGGGATGTGGGTCTCAATACCACGTGTCAATGAGGCAATGAGCATAAACCAGGAACTGGAAACTTTTACAGTGCCGAACAAGGAAATGCTATTGCTAGAGTGAGATGTGTTTTGCTTTTGCTAAGCGAGATGTTAGGAGTCATTTTTGGAGCTACTAACTGCTACAGCTTATAAAAAAATTTGTTTTAGTTGCAGCTGTTAGAAACTCCCAAACAATATATATTTACTCTTTCATGAGTAGAATGTACTGGCGGTTCTTAAACTTGTAGAGGTGTGTCATTTAGGTCCATAAACTCTCAAAATGCATATTCAAGTCCAAGAACTCGTCATAGTGTGTTATCTAGGTCTCAAATCGCCACAACCCCTTCAGGATCCTACGTGGCGTTGATGTAATATGCCATACATACATGACGTGGCATTATTTTAACTGATAAATGGGATACATTTAAATTTTTTTCCTTTTTTTCTTCTCTTTTCCCCCCTTTCTTCTCCTTTCTCTGACCCGTGCAGAAGAAAGGAAAACAAAAGAAGAATGAGAAGAAAACGAAAAAGAAAAAGAAAAGAAGAAAAAAAAAGAAAATGACATGTCACGTCCATATGGCATTGCTACATCAGCGCCACATGGATCGCAGAGGGGATGTGTCAATTTGGGACCTAAATGATACACTTTGACAAGTTCTGGGATCTGAATATGTATTTTGAGAGTTTAGGGGCGTATATGACACAATTCTACAAGTTTAAGGACCGCCAATGTACTTTACTCTATTTTGATTTAGATTATGACAATATGTAGTTGTAGCATCGAAAAATGAAGTAAGTTAGAAGCTGGAAAATTTAATATTTTCATATTAGTTTTATATGAAAACTTTCGCCTGAGTTAGTTCAAAGTAAAACTTTGAAAAAAAAGCTTAGCCCAAAGTATACATTACTCTTTGATTAATCATACAATTCGTTGCGTTTTCTGCGCCGGAATACAACACCTTCGAACTAAGTACTAAGGCCCTATTTAGTTTCAGAGGTAAAAAGTTTTGACGTGTCACATCAGATATAAGGACACACATTTAAAGTATTAAATATAGACTAATAATAAAACAAATTACAGATTGCGCCTGTAACTGCGAGACGAACTTATTAAGCCTAATTATTCCGTCATTAGCAAATGTTTATTGTAGCACATTGTCAAATCATAGAGCAATTAGGCTTAAAGGATTCGTCTCGTAATATGTGTAATTAATACTCCATACATCTGTCCAAACATTCGATATTACAGAGCCAAAAGTTTTTACGTGGGATCTAAACATGGCCTAATACTTGGAAATGAACATTTCAAAACGGGAAGTCGCCCCAAATGATATTCCCGTAATATTAACCGCCAGGAGGGACCAAAGCGCAAAAACTGAGAACTGGGGAGCTCAAAACACTCGTAAAACCCTAGCCTACCGGAGCGAGCGCCGACGCCGAGACGCCGAGAGCCCAAGGCCGGCTAGTCGGAGAGTGCGGCCGCGTGCGGGTGGCTGCTGTGCTGCGCGAACTCCCCCGCCGCCAAAGATGTTCTCCCCGGCGATCAAGAAGCCCCACCTGCTCCACCGCAGGGACAAGGAGGAGGCGTCCCCCTCACCCCCTCCCGCTCCCGCGCACACGCCCGCGCCTCGTGGATTTGCCGTCCACGACCGCCCCGCCACCGGCACCCCGGCGCCGTGGACCTCCTCCTCCCTGCTCGCCAGGTTCCGTTTATTCCCCATTTTTCTTTGATTTTATCAGAATCACCGCATTTCATCGTATTTTCGTCCCCAGTTGAGGCGCCGGAAGCGAGCGATTCAAATGAGCTCGTTTGCCCTTTTTGCAGTAGTCTAGTGCGTTAACTACAGGTCATTGTGCTGCGATAGTTTTATAAACCTTTTATTTTGAAACTTTTTGCAAACTAGCAGGATTTCAACATCAACACGAACAGACAGGACAGGGGATTCTGGCCAGATCCAACCGGTGCATGTATCCGAATTTCCCCAAATAGTTCGAAATGCTCAAGCCAACCTTCTGCAAAAGAGTTTTTCCGGTAACTATTCCTGTTTGATGGTCCTGTGCTAGTTTTTCCTGGTTATTAGTTTGCTTGTACCATACTGAACAGTAGATGCTTGTTAAATACATCCTTGTAGGCAAGAACATGCTTGCTGGTGGCATTGATAAAGAAACATCCCTTGCATGGATGTTATGTGGAAATGAGCTTTTTATCTGGAGTTACCTGGCTTCTGTTGCAAAAGACTGTCTTGTACTTGAGGTCCCTTCTTCTCTTATGGGGAACAAAGAAGAAAAATCTCTATGTGGTAATCAGTGGGCAGTTTGCATAGTGAGATGGGGTAGTAGTGGTGCATCAACACGGAGCAGTGGAGATATATTGCATCGAAGAAGTTCGACTGGTTTTATCCTGTGCAACAAAAGAACACAAGCTATAGCTTATTGGTCTGATATCTATGCTGAAAGCAGTAAGAGTCCAGTTCTTGATTTAATTGGATATGGTGATACATCTTCAGGTGATGGCACATCTGGAAACTGCAGGATTAATTCTCTTATTGCAGTGGCAGTTCCAGGAGGTATTAATGAATGCATTGTGATTGCTTCTCAGCCAACAGGCACATTATGGATGTTCTGGTGTTCACCAGCTGCAGTTCGTCGAAGAGAAATTCATAAGGGTACATTAGGAGTTTATAATGCTGATCATTCTCAGAAAAATAGTGGTGGAAGGTCCTTGGCTTGGCTACCAAGTAAAGCATCATCTAAGGCTGCTGAACGGACGTTCTTTTTATTGACTAGTAATGAGCTGCAATGCTGGAGCATCTCATTCGGGCATGATATCAACTGCAAAAAAATAGGGTCTCAGGAAATTGTTGGTAGTGATGGTGATATGGGAATAAAGAAAGACATAGCTGGACAGAAAAACATATGGCTTTTGGACATGCAGATAGATGATCATGGGAAAGAAATTATCATTCTTGTTGCTACCTTCTGCAAAGATCGGGTGAGTGGGTCGAACTACACTCAGTATTCTCTTCTGACGATGCTGTACAGACCTAACCAAAAGTTTTCATCTGAAGATAATGTGATTAAAACTGAAAGGTTTTTGGAGAAAAAAGCTCCTTCTCAGGTGATAATCCCTAAGGCTAGAGTAGAGGATGAAGAGTTCTTGTTTTCTATGAGGCTAAAAACTGGTGGTAAGCCTTCTGGTTCTGTAATCATACTGTCAGGTGATGGAACAGCAACAATAGCCATATACTGGAGAGGTTCAACCCGTCTCTATCAATTTGATCTGCCTTGGGATGCTGGAAAGGTTCTCGATGCTTCAGTTATCCCATCTTCCGAGGACAGAGATGAAGGAGCTTGGGTTGTTCTTACAGAAAAGGCAGGAGTGTGGGCAGTTCCTGAGAAAGCTGTGTTAGTTGGTGGGGTTGAGCCACCAGAGCGGAGCTTGTCAAGAAAAGGAAGTTGCAATGAAGCAGTTGCTGAAGAGAAAAGAAGAAATCAGGCATTCAATGCTAGTGTTGTACCCAGAAGAGCTAGTTCTGAGGCTTGGAGTGCTGGGGAGAGGCAAAGACCAGCATTAACTGGTATAGCTCAGCAGGCTGTGGTTGATGAGGAGTCTGAAATGTTATTAAACCGGTTATTTCATGATTTTGTTTTGTCCGGTACAGTTCATGAAGCACTTCAAAAGCTTAGAGCAGCAGGCGCATTTGACAAAGAGGGTGAGATGAACATATCTGTTCGAATAAGCAAATCCATCGTAAACACTCTATCTAAGCATTGGACAACAACTAGAGAAGCTGAATTTCTTGCTTCAACAATTGTTTCATCCCTAACTGAGAAGCAGCAAAAACACAAGAAATTCCTTCAGTTTCTTGTCTTGTCTAAGTGCCATGAGGAACTCTCTTCAAAGCAAAGTATGGATTTTCTCTTGTGTCATTATTTATATTCATTGATTTATTATTTTAGGCATATATCATCCTAGCTATGATATTAATCGAACACATTGGTTCTTTGTTATTCAAAATAGCATAATGAATGCTGATGACAATTTTGATGGTATTAAAACTATAGGAGCTGTCTGGTAAAAAAGAAGAAGAAAATCTAGATATGCTGCTGTAAATCATGAAAAATACAAACTTCTTAGCTGATTTTAAAGCCGTATACAGTTGTAGAACTCTTCTTACCTTCATTTCTGTATACATGATTGTTGAAACTGGTGACTGAGCATGTAACTCTATTGGAATCTTTACCTAGCGTTATATAGGGATGCTAATTTTGGCATGCCTGATGGGACACGGACATATATTATGCACTCTTAGAACAGCTTGCACCTTTATTTCTGCTAAAAGATGGTACTGTTACTAACAGTACAGTATGAGCTGTAATATTGACAAATAACCATACAGGTTAGCCACAATTTTTTTCAAAAAATAACTGCCAGTGCATCATTTTGCGTGACAACTTCTGTTGGAAAAGAAGTAATTTGATTGTCTTGTAGGAACTGCGATGCTAACTGTCATGGAGCATGGAGAAAAGCTCTCTGGAATGATCCAGCTCAGAGAATTACAAAATGCTCTTAGCCATCAACGCTCAAGCATAAATTTATCACCTCAGTCAAAAAACCAAACAACTGGTGCATTGTGGAACCTTATTCAATTGGTTGGTGAGCAATCTCGAAGAAACACTGTTCTCTTAATGGACCGTGATAATGCTGAAGTGTTCTACAGCAGAGTTTCAGATATAGAAGATCTATTTAATTGCATATCTCATCAGCTTCAATACATTATAACCGGAGAAGAAAACCCTTCTGTTCAGATGCAACGTGCACTTGAGTTATCAAATGCTTGCATGACCCTAGTTCAGGCAGCATTGCGCTACAGAGAGGAGCACAAGGACTGGTATCCTTCTCCTGAAGGACTGATAACATGGAACAGCCAGCCTGTTGTACGATCTGGAATCTGGCGAGTAGCATCCTTTGTCATGGAGCTTTTGAGAGAACCAGGGGCTGCGGACATGTCAATGAAGTCAAACCTATGGTCTCAGTTGGAACGACTCACAGATATCCTACTGGATGCATATATCGGGTTGTTAACTGCTAAATTCGAGCGTGGGGATGAGCATGGTGTGCTAATCCAAGAATACTGTGACAGAAGAGATGAACTTCTTGGGTCCCTCTATGACCTCGCAAAACAAATTGTAGATGCAAAATATCAGGTTTGGTTTAAATTAAAATCACTGTTTGCTCAATACTTTTCCTTACTACAGTAAGGCGCTTTACCTTTTGCAATTTCACATTGTCCAGCTTTTTACCCGTTCTGTCATATCAATGTAGTATCATTCATTATATTGCCCATCATTCCTTGAGATTTTGTGGTTACATAGTAAGGCATAGTTTATTTCAGCAATCATGTGCTGTTCTACCCAAATTAGTGGATTGCTTTATGTCAGACACATATGCAATTATGTATGCAACAGTAACCAAGGAACCCTTTTTTGTCATTATTTTGGTAGTCACCCATTCAGTACCGAATCTGTGTTCTCCAATTCCATCCTCTCTCTCTCTCTCTTTTTATTTCTTTTTTTTTTTCATTTGTTGCTTGGTTGGTTCTCTTTGGTTGCTTCCTTATAGTGACTTAGTTCACTGTATGGGGTATTTACTACAGTCTATATGGTTATTGACTTTAGTTATTCTCCGATCTTAGCACAAATATTATTGGGCAGCTGCCATAAATGTATGTTCGTGGCATTTTAGCATTTACATACTTGAAACAATACTGATGTTCTAGCTTTGGTTGGATGGTGTTTAGCCGGAGTTGTGGCTTAGAGTGCCTGTTTTATGCTGTAAAGTAATGTTCATCGTTGTAACAATAGCGGTTGTACAGCTCTTAGCCTCCATGGTAGCTGTATTTGTTGTTCTAGTTTGAACCTCTTCTCAATCTTAATAAACTTCGGCCGCGTATCTTACGCTGGCCCGGCGAAAAGTTTCTGTAAGGGTGATCTCAAAATTCAAATTATAAGGTAACATTAAAAAGTTATTTTTGGATGACTGGCAATTTTTTAATTAAGGAGGCATATTTTCTGGATTGTCCACTGGTCAAGTATTCTACTGTTTTCAGTTCTTGACATCATATTTACATGAAGGCATGTAGCTGTGTAGCACTGCTGTTGAATTTGATACTGTTATTTTTTGTACTCTTTATCTTAATGTGGAACAACTAATATTTGTATTATGCATATATTTTAGGAGACGACAGAAGTCACTGACAATCTGGAACTGAAAGAATCTATATTCAGAGAAGTCACTTCTCCAATTTTGGCAACAGCTAAACGGCATGAAGGGTACCAAACATTGTGGCAGATTTGCTATGATCTCAGTGATACAGGCCTTCTTCGCAGTCTTATGGTATAATCACAATACCATATCCGCAATTTATCCCATTTAATCTTTCTAGGGGGTACAGTGTTGACTATGTTCTGCAGGCGATAACATGCCATGTGTTATTGCAATCAAATTGTTCTTTCTACCAAGTTTTATTAAGGGACATGGTTCTAATGTTGAACTTGTGTTGCAGCATGATAGTGTAGGACCTCACGGGGGATTCAGTTTCTTTGTTTTCAAACAACTAGTCAACAGGCGTCAACATGCTAAGCTATTAAGATTAGGTGAAGAATTCCCGGAAGAGCTAGCCAATTTTCTGAAAGAGCGGGATGATCTTCTGTGGCTTCATGAGATATGCTTAAATCGGTTCTCTTCTGCTTCGAAGACTCTTCATACTCTCGTGAGTCCTGAGGAAGATGCTAACCTTACAAGCAACAGGAAATCACTGTCCTTTGTTGAAAGAAGACGCTTTCTCTATCTCTCCAAAATTGCAGCAGCAGCAGGTTAGCTGTTTCTTCTCTTTTACTTCATGGTATACCTGAACCTGATTACCTTACGCTGTGCACTGCCCTGAAACAACAATTTGTTGAGGTTGCACTGTGTTAACCGTTGTGGTTGATAAGGAAGTTGTCATTCTCCATATATCATGCTGGCTCTGTGCAAAATCGGCTCCAAACAATTTTTTGAAAGAAAATTCTGACTATTTGATGATGGATAACTTGTATCGAATGCTGCGTAGCTTGATTTTAAATCAGTTCATATGAGCTGTGAACATAAGCTATAGTTCACTTTGCAGTTCTTTTTCTGTGCAAAAGGACAGGCAAACAATGCTACTTGCCATGCTTCTCGCCAAGAGGCTCAGTCTTTTTCATGGTTCAAAGAATTAATTATCCTTTGAATTGCTGTTGGCAGTGCATATGTCTCAAAGTCATGAACATTCAATTTGATGGGGGCACCTACACCTAGGTCCTGAAATCCCGAATTCCGGAACATAGTTCCTGCACCATTCTTTTGCACTAATTCTTGTTTACTTTAACATAGTTATTGTTTTTTTCTTATTTCTTCCCTTGGATAAATTCATTCCTGATATATTGCAATTTAACAAGCAGGTAAGGATGTTGATTATGAAGTGAAGGTTGCCCATATAGATGCAGATATCCAAATTCTAAATCTGCAGGTTTGTCATATTTCATGTTGTACATTTATTTTTCTAGTCATGATATTTGCTTTCAAACTTTTAGTGTGATGTTATGTTCTTTCATATTTGCCTTCACATGTGCATCACTTTGGTAGGGCAAGTGAACCCAAATCTACGTATCGATGATGAAATCTACATTTGTGTTCTCTCATGACTTCATATGTTCCATAAGACCCTGTTCTTTTGTACATTCATCCATCATTCCATTCCTTGAAAAAGACATTATCAAAACCAGCACACTAGATAGGTGTTTAACTGTCCAATGTAACAGCCTGACCATATTTACAACTTTTACATAATTGTATAATTCTGTCTTATTTAGCTTTACGAAAGTGTTCAAGCAGTAAAAAGAAGGAAAATAACCCATGCAAGATTTGCATTTAAAGATGCATTGTCTTTTAGTATCAAATAAGTAGGAATGAACAGCTAAATAAACTAAGTTCTACCTTTTTCTCTTTCTTCTCTTTATAGGAAGAGATTGTTCAGCATGACCCAGAGTATGCACCAGATAAATATACTACCAAGCCATTTCGTCCATTGGAACTGATCGAGATGTGCCTGAAGGGAGATCGAGAGCTCTCTCTTAAAGCTTTTGAAGTATTTGCTTGGACGAGGGCCTCGTTCCGGAGCTCCAACAAAGGCCTTCTAGAGGCTTGCTGGATGAATGCAGCCGACCAGGACGACTGGGTTAGCCTTCAAGAGGAATCTTCAGGAGGTTGGAGCGATGAAGTCATCCAAGAATCTCTTCAGGGCACTGTCCTGTTCAATGCCTCCAGGCTGTGTTATAGCCCAGACGCCGTGGTGTATGACGGTTCGTTTGAGGACGTGCTGCCTGTGAAGAAAGAAGACGTGCATCTGAGAGGCTTGGAGGGCAGATGTCTCTCAGTGGAGGAAGTGCTGATGCAGCACAAGGATTTCCCTGATGCGGGTAAATTGATGATGACCGCGGTGATAATGGGCAAGGAGCTACCTTATACTGTTTCCACAGCTGAACCTGTTGACATGGACTCTTGATACTGTCACATTCTGTCAGGGAGAAAGACCTGCAGGTTGGGACCTCCAAATCTGAAATCAGAGTCAATTTTCTTTTCTTTGCAGCACGGAATGTGTGCAATTCCAGATGTATTCATATTGCGGGCGAAACTATTTGTAGAGACTGCAAGATTTTGTCAGTTCGTGCCCTTTTTTAGCATGAGCTGTGGCTTGAAACGAGTTTTTCTCCCCCGATGGAACAAAGCAAGCTGATGCTGTATCTTAAAATTTTCTTATTAGTAGGAAATGCAAAATGCATTCTTTTCTTAGTAATCAAGGTTTTTCGTTTTTGGTGGAGGAAATCAAACTTTTGATAGTGAAGAGTTTAGGGGACGAGAGGCCCCCATCGTCTGCTCCATATAGAATCAGCCATTACCAAAATTTAAATTTTTAAATTTGATTATTTGAAACTTTAAACTTGATTTTGAAGTTTTTTTAATCAAAGTTTACTCAGAATTCGCATTTAAATCCTAAGAGCACACATATAAAAGTTTTATTTATAAATTATTACTTTTTTAATACATTGTACGGCGTATTATCAGCGTATGGCTAAAAACGGGGACCAGAGATTCGTAGTTTAGTGGAGGAGAGTTTAGGACGAGCGAAATTGTCGGCTTGATGATGAAATAGTGCACATGCGCATCCTTGTTTGGGCTTCCGTGGCCTTCAATTCAAGTGCGGGCCATGTATTTTTGTGGGCTTTCAAGTTGGGCCAGCCTTGCAGCCAACACAGCTACACGGCACGGCCAGCCGGCACGCGACCCGCGACCCACTCCCCTCTCACCGAGATCTCAGACGAGCAACCACTCCTGGCGGAGGGAGGAGGAAAGGGGGAGGAGATCGCCGACTCGACGGCGTTGAGCGCGGTGGGCGCGGCGGCGCGGAGGGCATCAGGATGGCGGCGGCGCTCGCTCCGGGGGTGTCCCGGAAGCTGAAGAAGGTGCTGGAGACGCGGACGGACAACCCGGATCTGCTCGCCTCGCTGGGCGCGCTCTCCACCTTCTACGTGCAGAACACCCCGCAGGCGCGCCGCAACCTCAAGTCCTCCGTCGAGCAGCGCGGCCTCACCATCAACCGCCATTTCCTCGACGCCTCCCTCCCTGCCCACAAGGTTTGCGCTCGCTACGCTACTGGCGCGTTGCTACCCACCGCATCGTGAGCCAGTCGTTTTTGGTTTGTGAGTGATTGTAAATTTGTAATTTCTAGTCGTTTTGGTTTGTGAGTGATTGCAATTTCTGTTTCAGGCGTTGGATCGCGTCGAGGGGGAGGTGCACGCGCTCAACGATTCCTGGAAGAAGTGAGTGTACCATCCATTCCGCGCTTTCATTTTGTTCCTTTTTCCTGTTTGCCTGTGTGGAATTGTACTATAATCTCAGTCCAAGACTTTAGATTCGGCTAAGCTTTCCCCGTAAAAAGAAGTCAAAGCTTAATTGTATGTAGATGTAGGAACGGTTGGTGTTTGGATGTAAAATCTGGTATTAGCATCTTGTTATGGATCCTAAACAATATTTGACTCGCATGGATGCTGAAATGTATTTGCAGAAGGTTTTTACTTTCTACCATGAGCCAAGCTGTTAGGTTGGTTTAGTTTGGATGATACTATTATAACCAGCTGCTCTACTACGTGGAATTTACATTTTTTGTTAACATAGTTTGACACTTGCTGCCTACTTGCCTAGTACTCAAAACAATTCAAGTGTCTAGCCACTAGGACATCTTCAAAAAAGAAACTGCAAAATCTCTTACATAATTGGTTATATTGTTACCCAAAGTTGGTCCTAAAGTAGTTGTGTTTTCCTCTTATTATGCGCAATGCTCGACATGGTTACTTTTTCTACTAGTGCTGATTTTATTCTCTTTCATTGTGTTAGGATTGAGGAAGCATTGGGCAGTTGTAGTGCAAGTACGGGGGATATCATCAGTACAACGGAGAGGCTGCAACAAGAACTTGAGGTTATCACTCAGCGCCAGGAAATTGTGTCATGCTTCCTGAGGGATTACCAACTTTCAAATGAAGAGGTAATACCCCCTAATACAATAGAATCAATCAAACAAATGAATCAATGATTTGGTTGCCAAACTGTGATGTCTTATTCATTTTTTAGTGCATGCAACCTCGACTTTTATGTCCATCATATTTATCTATTGTTCTTCTATTAATAGATACATGCACTCCGGGACGAAGAAATAGATGAGAAATTCTTCAAGGCATTGTTGCATGTCCAAGAAATACATTCAAACTGCAAGGTTCTGCTGCGAACACACCACCAGGTACGGGTGCTTTATCCTTGAATTTTGTAAACTTAGGTAACAGATCATAAAAACTTTGTTGTTTATCTTACTATGTACATTCCTGTAACTTAGGTAACAGATCATAACATTTTAGTGCATGTTATATCCTCAGATCTTCAACCCAAGCAGGAAAGTTGGATTTTCAGCTGCCAGTAAAAACATTCATGAGTATACCAAGATTATGGAATGTTTCCCCTAAAAAAAAGATTATGGAATGTTCCACAACTATTTTAGTTGATAGGATATTTCAGTTACTTTTTTTTTTTTAGCTTGGAATGTTCCACAATTATGGATTTATATTAACCCAGTTTATTGATAAGAATTGAGCATGCTCAAACTATGTGAGATCACCCTAAACTATACCAAGAAAGTAGTGTTTTTTTTTGGCTACGATTATACCAAAAAAAAATAAAGCCACCATCCTTATATTTCATCTCTGCCCAGATAAAGATGCTTTGGCATGCAACGTGTTGCTTGTACTATTAATGGCTGATTTTAAGCAAGAGAAAGTAGTGTTTACTTCGATATCTTGTTTTCTCTATATTTGTTCAGCGTGCTGGTTTGGAACTTATGGATATGATGTCTGTTTACCAAGAAGGAGCTTACGAAAGGTTATGCAGGTATTGGCTGTCCTTCTATAGTAATCTTCTCTCCCTCTCCCTCCCTCCCCTCGCCTCTCTCTCTCTCTCTCTCTCTCTCTCGTGTCATTTCTTTTACTTACCTTGTATCTCAGTGTTCATTCCACAATACTCCCTCCATTCCTAAATGATTGTCGCATTACCAAAAATAAAAGAAATTCAATTTGATCGTCCTATTTCGTTAGGAAGCAGCAGAAATCACGGGCAGACGATAACGGTGCTTCGTATTACACAGCACTGCATGCATGCATTGGCTCTGCGAGAGTTAAGTTGGGAGCTGCTGCATGCGTGGAATTAATGCGTTACAGCTGATTGGGTGGTTCATGCGGCATGCAAAATTGATGGAGCGACATGCATGGATATGAAGCGTTTGTATGTTGATCGATGCGGATAGTAACTGCTCCTTGGTCTTGCTGCTTAGGTGAAATACGACAATCAAATTGGAACGGGGGGAGTAGCATTTAGAATTTCTATTCACTAGCTTTTATTGCCGATGCCTCTATTGGCTATTTCATTAGTTTTTGATCTATTCTCTTAATTATGTACCAAAGCATGAATGTCTAATTTAGTTTTCATGAAGTTCAACCACTCCTTATTTTGTTACTAGGTACAACTGAGGAATTAGGCTGTGTTCGGATATGGGGAGTTGGGAACTAAACTCCCCGCACGGAAAATGGAGCGGTCCATTATCGCGTGATTAATTAAGTATTTGCTTTTTTTTTCAAAAATGGATCAATATGATTTTTTTAAGCAAGTTTTGTATAGAAACTTTTTGCAAAAAACACATCGTTTAGTAGTTTGAAAAACGTGCGCGCGGAAAAAGAGAGGGGTGAGTTGGGAACTCTGGGTTCCGAACACACCCTTAGTTATCTTGATAAGAACTATAGAACCTTCAGATTGACTAATCTGTTATTTCATTTTGCTCTTTATAACATGTTCGCTTGACATTTGATGTTCAAGTGGTGTAATTCATCTTGCTTTCTTTTCAGGTGGGTTCAAGTTGAATGTAAAAGATTAGGTGATACTGACAACCCTGAAGTAAGTGAACTTCTAAAGAAGGCTGTTCGATGCCTGAAGGAAAGACCTGTTTTATTTAAGTACTGCGCAGAAGAGGTATGCTATATTGTACCCTTTTTGAATACTAAGTTTACCTTGAAGATAGTAAAGTTGCCACAATTTACATGTTATGATGAGTGATCTGCATCGACAGGTTGCCAATATGAGACATCATGCCTTGTTCAGACGGTTTATAAGTGCTCTTACTAGAGGTGGACCGGGAGGGCTCCCAAGACCAATAGAAGTGCATGCTCATGATCCTCTTCGTTATGTTGGCGATATGCTGGGGTGGCTACATCAGGTATTTTCTTTTGTCCATCCTTGGTCCTAGTGTAGGAACTAGTAAAGGATGAGTGACTTCGGTTCTCTTTTTGCCCTTCCAAATCGTGTGCATTTACAATACACCTTGCATCTGTGCCTTTATGATATTGCTTTGGACGTACTAAATTTTCATTCTCTAATTTCTGAAGGCACTGGCATCTGAGGGCTCTATAGTTCTATTGCTTAATCCATCTGATATAACTGACATGAATAGTTATTTTTCTCCCAAATAACAAGCATATACATCATGCATGTGTTTCTATAAGACATTTCTTTACCATCCCTTAATTTTAAATCCTTCATTTGTGTAGGCTCTGGCATCTGAAAGAGAGCTTATAGTTGTTTTGCTTGATCCGGATGCGATGACTGACAGTGGTCCAACTACTCGTCGTTATTCTGTCCGAGAAGGTGATCCCTCCAAAGGAGAGCATGATATAACTTTTGTTCTTGATAGAATTTTTGAAGGGGCTTGTCGACCATTTAAAGTTCGAGTTGAACAAGTTCTGCAGTCACAACCAAGCCTGATAATTTCTTACAAACTTAGCAATACCTTGGAATTCTATGGTTACACAGTAAGTCTGACATACTATTTTTTGCCATTTAGAATATCCATGAGCTGTTCTGTTTACAAATAATGTTTTTCTGTTCTAGATATCAGATCTGTTGGGTGGAGACGCTGCACTGTGCAATACAATATGGTCACTTAGAGATGCAACGCAGCAGACATTCTTTAATATCCTTAAGAGCCGAGGAGAAAAGTTATTGCGATATCCTCCACTTGTTGCTGTTGACCTCTCTCCCCCTCCAGCAGTGAGAGAAGGAATTTCATTGTTGCTTGAACTCATAAATACCTACAATAGCATGATGGTTCCTGCCTCTGGAAAAAGGCCAAATTTCGATCCTGTCATTTCTGCCATACTGGATCCTATAATTCAGGTGAGTTTTTGTGTATTTGATTTGCTTTGTAGTCTGTGTAGATATCTGAAAGTTTTGGTTGGCATGCGACTTAGCTTGCCCACAGTGCAAATTTGCATAGTTATCCCAGCTAGTATCGATCATCTGCTAATCACGCTACAATTTCTTTTCCAATGAAAGGGATTGCATGCTATTTTTAGTTTTGTGTGTGTAGATGTATAATATTAAGTAAATGTTAAACTAATAAACATATATAATATCATGTTTGTACTCCTACACATTTGGCATTGCCATATATGATCTCTCACAATTAGCTCCAATGTGGTAAACTCTTGAGCTTCTCCAATTCTTTTATGCGGTTTTGTGGGACGTGTGTTACTATGTCCAATGATTATAGGAGTTCCATACTTGCATCGTTAGGCCATTGACTAAAAACCGATGTGCTCTTGTGCTATTATGTCTGGTGCAACCAGTTACTAGTTTACTGCAGCTGGTGCAAATTTTATATTTTACCTAGAGACAGCTCTTTTCTTTTACTTTTTGGATATGTTAATAATTATTCTTCTTGTCTTGGAATATTGGGATGTTATCTACAGTATGACTTTGTTGCGATATACTGTTACTGATATTCCCGACTTGCTGTACAGATGTGTGAGCAAGCTGCAGAGGCACAAAAGTCAAAAGGGACAATTGCACGGCGTGGTAGAACTAGTTCTGATCCCACTGGAAATAATAGAGATTCAATCTCAGTTGATGCTATTTTATCTAAGAATTCATCAACATCCTTTCTGGTTAGTAGCATATAATTCTTTTGTTTCCGCTGTATAGAAAACCTGGAGTATATGGAATAGTACTCACCTAATTCACTGGCTACTGAGCACATGTTGTAGGTAATTTTAAGTTTGTAATTGTAAAATGTGGATAATTTGGACCAAGAAAATGTGGCTCATGTGGGACTACTTAAAAAAGTTCAATGTGGTTTGGGATTGAGATAGTAAAACTGACAACCTTTTTTCTCACCTCATTTCTAATTTCTAATTCTGAACTAGGAACTTGCTATTATTGTCGATTTCTAATTCATATTTTGATGTCATTATTAGATATGGGAAACACTCATGGTTTGTTATTATATAAATTGCTCTTACACATGCCAAATTACATGCAATCTGAATTTCTATTATCTAACGCTGGCTTTATGGAGGGAATTGCATGTGCTATGAATTTAACGATTGGCATCACCGTCTTTGAGTCTCAACTTTTTGTATTTGAAATCTGATTGATGAAAGCATGATTTCTGATGGTGGTCTAAAACCCATTTGCTTTCGAACATTTCAGCTGGATAGACTTTGCTTCTGCTGTGCCGATCGTTTTTGGACATTTGCTTATCATTTTCCTCATATATGTCATAACATGTGCAGAGTGGTGAATCTTCATCCAAAATCTACCTCATCAACTGTTTGTCAGCTATTCAGGAACCATTGATGGGCCAAGATGTTGCTACAAGTTATATTAACAACCTGCGGTCTATGATTGAAACACATTTGCACACCCTAGTAGATAAAGAAGCTGATAGCATTCTTAGGAAATGTGGACTATCAAACAAGATGCCATACATAAAGGACTATAGCTCTACTGGCAGCAAGGATGACGCACGACCTTTGGCTGATATTGTGGAGACATCACCGCAAATGTTGTTGGAATGCTTGAAGGCATTCTATGGTCTAGTGACTGGAACAGAAGGTTCCTTGCCTGAATTTGAGCAGCTGCAGGTACCAAGGTTGCGTTCTGATGCATGCTATGGTTTGGCTAGAGCTCTGGCGGAAGCTTATGAACTGATCTATAAGGCAGTGGTGGATCCAAAGAATTGCTACCCTGACCCAAGGTCTTTAGTAAAACACTCGCCTGAGCAGATAAGGACTATACTAGAAATCTGAGGTCTATTCACAATCTCTTCATACATGTTAATGAGAGAACCCTTTTATAGAGTCAATGTCAATGTGGGGTATATTTGCTACGAAAAGGTGTGATTTCAAATTCTTTTACTGAAGTTGTTTACACCTTCACTGAACTCTTGTATCATAGCGTTTCTCTTGTATTAATGTTTTTTCTATCTTTGTAAAAGTAAAACTGCTTGAATCGTAGTGTTTCTCCTGTATGTCTTTGCACCTTTTGCAAGTGGATATTTAGTTATAAATCCACCTTTTTTAATGCATGAGTACCCTCTTAAAAAATGGATGCATATGATTTGCTTTTTCTAGAAAACTACATCCAACGTGCCAACCAATAAAGTCAAACTGGCAGTTCGGTTGCTCATATGCAGATTGGTAAGTTTCTGTCTTTTCTCGATCCATTTGCATAACCTTCTCTCTTTTTAAGTTGCAGAGCATCCAAATTAACTGTATCCTCTGTATTGTCAGTACTAGTGCACACTTATAATCGATCTTGTTTCAGCTTTCCTTGTGGCCCCTTATAGTTCTATCCAAGCTCCTTTTTGCGCTGATTTGGCGCATGGACCAGCTGGAGTGGTTGACTGCAGCAAGGAAAGAAAATCTGAAGTTTGGCAGGTTGGAAATAAGTGCTGCTAATCAGGGGCAACCTGACAAGTTACACAGGTTTGGTTGAATATTAGGCCCCGTTTAGTTCGCGAAATAAAAATTTTTAGGTGTCACATCGGACGTTTGACCGGATGTCGGAAGGGGTTTTCGGACACGAATGAAAAAACTAATTTCATAACTCGCATGGAAACCGCGAGATTAATCTTTTGAGCCTAATTAATCCGTCATTAGCACATTTGGGTTACTGTAGCATTTATGGCTAATCATGGACTAATTAGGCTCAAGCAATTAGTTTTTGTTTTTATCTATATTTAATGCTTTATGCATATGTTTAAAGATTTGATGTGATGTTTTTGGGAAAAACTTTTTTGGAAACTAAACAGGGCCTTACTCCATTCATTTTTATGACAATCATTTTGGTGTCCTTAATTTCCACGAGCACGTCTTCTTTGTCCTGTTATGACATTTTCTCCTTTCAGAAATCAGAACTGAAATTGGGTTAGGCATGTCTCCTAATTTTAACTGACTGGATACTTTGCGGTACATCAACAGCAACTTCGTTGAAAGGATTCAGTAAACCTTCAAGTTTCCTCTAGTACAAGTTAATTCCACATCTTCCCTATGAACAAAAACGTATTAAGTAGAGACCTACAAAAAGTTGGTTTGCTCCATTGTCTTGATGGAATAGTTAATGTAATGCCGGTGTCCTTTACTGTGCTAGCGTACTACTAACTACTAATACTAGTACAACTAAATTAGTTTCATCTAATCTTTAAACGTTGGTCTGGTTGAGTCCTTAATTCACCATTTCACCTCTTAACTCCGTATCGACATTATATGTGCATGGACCTCGAACTTGAACAAATTATTCTACGCCGTATTTACCAAGAAGAAAACCGTCCAACCGCTCCATGTTCGTTTGTGTCCTCCGTTTGGTCAGACCGTAGGTTTGTCGTTCAGATTTGGATTAGTTCGAGGGTTTCGTGCGCTGGCAGGCGGACCGGGCAAGTGTCGCAACGTGTTTTAAGGGTGGAACTGGAACGGGTGTGAGGCGAGGCGAGAGTCGCCGGTCCACGGCCACGGCGGCAGGGAAGACCGGAAGAACGCTGAGCCGTGACAGCGACGGGAGGGAAGTGGGAACGGGTGTCCATGAGCCGGAAGAAGACGACGGCCCCGCATTCCTTGCCGTGACGTGACATGGCCACGGCCAAAGAGGAACAGGATGAAGCGATGGATAATTTAGTGATCGGTTTCCATGGCAGCTTTGCACGGTTGTACCGTGGCGTTACTCCGCGGGGCCCACCGATGAGCTGCCTGTGCAGTACAGGATGGGGGTAAGAAGCGGAGGAGATGCAGGAGTAGGTTGGTCGTTGGTCCGACTTGGCCTGGTTTTAATGCGGAATTCTGCGCCAAAGAATCCAAAACAAAGACATCATCGCATCAGCCGCGGCGGCAAAGCCCACCAGGCCACCCACCCGTCCAATTCCAAGCGCGCGCCCGGCGCCTCGTCGCGCATCGCTTGCTCAGTAGCTCGGCTCGGATGAGACGCCTCGCGCGGACGCGGTAGCCGGTTTCCGTGGGAGATGCGGGGCGCGGCGCGGCTACTCCTGCCACTGGTGGTGGTGCTGCTGCACGCAGCACGCGGATCAGCGGGATCGACGGGCGGCGGAGGCAACGGCAGCTGCACGCAGAGCTGCGGCCGCATGAGGGTGCCGTACCCGTTCGGCTTCTCCAGAGGCTGCACGGTTCAGCTCGGCTGCGACGACGCCTCCGGCACCGCGTGGCTCGGCGGGACGCGCGGGCTGGGCCTGCTCGTGAGCAACGTGACGCCGCGCGCCATCGTCCTCACCCTGCCCCCCAACTGCTCCCGCCCGCTCAACGAGTCCCTGGATGCGCTCTTCACCGACAACTACGCGCCCACCGCGCAGAACGCCCTGGTCGTGAGCTCGTGCGACCCGCAGGCCGCCGCCCGCCTCAGCAACTGCAGCATCCCGCCCGAGGCCTACCTCGAGAAGAGCTGCAATTCCATCCGCTGCGTCTTACCTTCTACCAAAGGCAACGTCGACGGGACAAACGTCACAGACCCTTTCTTGAATAGAAGCGAGATGCGGCGGCTCGGCTCGGACTGCCGCGGGCTCGTGTCGGCGTCGATCTATTCGAACACGGCGGGGCCGGCGCTGCAGCTGACCGCGCTGGAGCTGGATTGGTGGGTGCAGGGGCGGTGCGGCTGCTCGAGCCACGCCATCTGCGACGGGTTCACCCCGCCGTCTACGCAGAAGGAGGCGTTCCGGTGCGAGTGCCAGGAGGGGTTCGAGGGCGACGGCTACACCGCCGGCGCCGGTTGCCGGAGAGGTCAGTACTCAGTACATTGGCTGGATAGTATCCACTGATTAGCTTCATTGCTCTACTTTTTTCGTCCATTGATTTGGTCAGTCAAATCCTGCGAGCTAACTACTCTAGCCACTCGACCATAACCATTAATCGTCCGGAGTAGACAGTACACAGTAGAGTAAGCATATCTTGTGCTTCGTTGACTATACACCTAGCTAACCAGCAGCGCAAGACCAAGGATTGGACCAATGACCAATCAGCGTTAAAGATGAACGATTAACTTGATCATCACTTGATTGAACAGCGAAAGGCTCTGCTTACCGGCCTTTCAAAGGAAAAAAAAAAGCCTCTGTTACTGGTAGGTGCGAGAGCGTTCGCTATAACATTCCTTGCACAACTGCAAGTGCTGTCAACTGGGTTCTCATACCGTCACACATGTAAAGCGACTGGCAGTTCAAGCTAATTATTTTTGGGTGGTTCGCTGATGTCAAACCGTAATGTACTACTTGCGCAAGTGACATAAGAGTATATTCGGTTATTTATTAGAGGATATGTAATCGATTTAAGTACTATCAGAACTTTTGTTTTCTACGACAAGTTGCTTGAAATGTAGTGCCATTGATATATTAGATATTTTGAAGCTCTCGAAGAAATATTTTTCTGACATGTTGGCTTTGATGCTTGCCTGCCTGCCTGCCTATGTGCTGAGGAATATTTGTTTCTTTCTTTTGCCTGACATCCTATATAGATGGTATTGAGTCCCATAATTATTCATAAAAACAAGAACCAGTTGCTAAGAAAAATACAGATCAACCAAGTGGGGTGTAGTTCCACCCATAGTTTTTTAGGTGCTGCCATGCTTACCTTCTCTGTATGGCTTCATCCCTGGAAGAAGAATTTTCCAAATCACTGCATAAATTATGTTGATTTTTCTCAATGTATGAAGTCAACTTTGATATAATAAAGTTCCTCGTTTGTTCCCTTCTTCCCTTCGAATCTCACACTAATGTTTGTTTTTTTTCAGTTCCAAAGTGTAATCCTTCAAAATACCTATCAGGATCATGTGGCAAGTTGGTTCAGATCGGCCTTCTTGTGGCAGGTAATTGCTTATAAATCTCGTCTGATTGTCAGAGAAAACAATATCTACTTTTGGCCAAAAGTGGTTGGAATTTGATTTTAGTAAAAATGCGTTGCAGTTTGCTCATCGATCTTACAAGTAGCATTCAGAAATTAAAGACAGAGTATTTATGTAGGTTTGAGCTTCATCCATAGAGAAACAGCTCGTCATACGTATGGCTACATGACTGATATTTAGGAGGATATGGTGCTAATATTATTTAGTATTTTGTTCTAAGAAAAAGTTCCTTGAATTCCTACAAAAATCTAAAAACCGTCCTAAATATCTAAACCAGACACCATTCAAGCCGAACATTTCAAGACTTTCGAGAGGACCCATGTAGCAAGTTCCTACAAATATTTGTATGGAACCAATTAGTTTGAGGCAGCAATACATGTGTCGAAATAGAAGAATTCCAATGTTTCAAAATCCAAACTACTCTCCCATATTCAGATGATAAAATGTATTGATTTTTTTTCTAAACCAAACCTTTTCAAATTTGACTAAGTTCATAGAAAAACAGAGTAACATTTCTAACACAAAATTGTAGATTTCATTTAAACTAATTTGGTGTCATAGATGTTGGTGTGTTTTTATATAAATTTTATTGAACTTGAAATAGTTTGACTTGTAACAAAGTTAAAATGTCTTATAATTTATTAAAATTGAGGGAGTAGCAACGAATGGGCCTTGAACTCAGACAGAGTTAAGGCCCAGATTAGAGAAAGTTTAAATTGTTTGGGTAGTAGAGTTGAGGCGATTTCAAATTGGGCTGGTATCCGGACTAGAAAAATGGCCTTGTCCCTTATCTTTTATTTAGTCTAGCAGGCCAGATTTTGGCTATTTTTCACTTCCTAACGATCTCCCGGCCTATTTGCTCGAAGCTAAGCAACCACACCAACCAAAGCCACTAGGCTTTAACCGCAATTGTAATTGGATTGCATGATGGATTCTTTGCGCTCACACAATGCAGGAGTCTTTTTTGGAGCCATGGTGATGGGCATCACCTGCTTGGTGTACCACCTGCTGCGGCGCCGGTCGGCGGCCCTCCGGAGCCAGCAGAGCACGAAGCGGCTGCTGTCGGAGGCGTCCTGCACGGTGCCCTTCTACACGTACCGCGAGATCGATCGCGCCACCAACGGCTTCGCCGAGGACCAGCGCCTTGGCACGGGCGCGTACGGCACGGTGTACGCGGGGCGGCTGAGCAACAACCGCCTCGTGGCCGTGAAGCGGATCAAGCAGCGCGACAACGCCGGGCTGGACCGCGTGATGAACGAGGTGAAGCTCGTGTCGTCGGTGAGCCACCGCAACCTCGTCCGCCTCCTCGGCTGCTGCATCGAGCACGGGCAGCAGATCCTCGTCTACGAGTTCATGCCCAACGGCACGCTGGCGCAGCACCTGCAGCGGGAGCGCGGCCCGGCCGTGCCGTGGACGGTCCGCCTCCGCATCGCCGTCGAGACGGCCAAGGCCATCGCGTACCTGCACTCGGAGGTGCACCCGCCCATCTACCACCGCGACATCAAGTCCAGCAACATCCTGCTCGACCACGAGTACAACTCCAAGGTCGCCGACTTCGGGCTGTCGCGGATGGGCATGACGTCCGTCGACTCGTCGCACATCTCCACTGCGCCGCAGGGCACGCCGGGGTACGTCGACCCTCAGTACCACCAGAACTTCCACCTCTCGGACAAGAGCGACGTGTACAGCTTCGGCGTCGTGCTCGTCGAGATCATCACGGCCATGAAGGCCGTCGACTTCAGCCGGGTTGGCAGCGAGGTCAACCTGGCGCAGCTGGCCGTCGACAGGATCGGGAAAGGCAGCCTCGACGACATCGTCGACCCCTACCTAGACCCGCACAGGGACGCCTGGACTCTCACGTCCATCCACAAGGTGGCCGAGCTGGCGTTTCGGTGCCTGGCGTTCCACAGCGAGATGAGACCTTCCATGGCTGAGGTCGCCGACGAGCTGGAACAGATTCAGGTCAGCGGGTGGGCGCCGTCCACGGATGACGCCACATTCATGTCAACGACGTCCTCGCTTTGCTCGTCGGCTCCATCACGTTGCACGGACAAGTCTTGGGGGACCGCTAAGAGCAAGAGGCAGGCCGCGGCAAACGCAGTGGTAAAGCAAGAGACGACGAAGGGTGCAGTCGCCGACTCCCCCGTGTCCGTGCAGGAGAGATGGTTCAGCGATAGGAGCTCCCCTTCCTCAAATAGCCTGCTGAGGAATAGCTCCCTGAACTAACTCAATCAATGTCCTTGTCATGGCATTTTAGGTGTAAGTAGCATTAGAACGATCTGTAATTGATGCAATGATCCCTTGTGCATCGATTGTCGATGTTTATATCTGCAATATTGAATATGGGGTTATACGTCGTGGTTAAAGCTACACACAGTGACATATATAGATGGCCATATGGCCTAAGGCCCGATGGCCCGACCCAAGGCATGGTGATTTGGCCTGGCCAATGCACGGCACGCCCTGACTTGGGTCATGCCTATGCCGGACCGGCCCAACAGTCGTGCCGTGCCTGGGGTGCTACCTCGGTACGCTGCGCTGGCACGACTTGGCACGAAGTTCAGAGATACGAAACAGACTTATTGTCAATCACATGTAAGGCACGCATAAATATAGATAGCCATAAGGCCCGCCCGGCAAGGCTCGGCCCAGGCACGGCCCGATCAACACTTCGTGCTGGGCCAAGCCGGCCCATGGGCTGCACCTCCGGCCCAGACACGACCCACCAGCAGTCGGGCCGTGCCATGCTGGCCCAAAGGAACGTGTGGACCATCGTGCCTTTTTAAAATAAGTCTATTTTCCTCCCTCTTCTTTGGGCTGTGATATATATATAGCTAAAATAAATCTATTTTACCTCCCTCCTCTTTGGTCTGACATATATATAGCTAAAATAAGTCTAATTTTCATCCCTATTCTTTGGACAGTGGCATATAATGTCTTTTTGTACTCCCTATTCTTTATGTGCCGGCCCGGCATGAACGTACTAGTGGGGAGGCCCAGGCATGGCCCAGCGGTCGGGCCGGGCTGGCACGAGCCCGACTCCCGTCGGGCCGTGCTGTGATTGGGCCGGGTCGTCGGGCCTGGGGCCTTTTGGCCATCTATATGCACAAAGAATAGGAAGGAAAAATAGACGTATTATATGGCACGGCCCAAAGACTAAGGACATGAAATAGACTTATTAGCTATATATATGCTAGATCCCAAGAAGGGAGGGGAAATATACTTATTTTAAAGAAGGCTCGATGGGCCACCCGTGCCTTCGAGCTAGCACGACCCGACTACTGGTGGGCCGTGCCTGGGCCTGAGGTGCAGCCCGTGGGCTGGCACGACACGGCCCGAAGTGCCGACCATGCCGTGCCGGCCCGATCGCCTCGGGCCGTGCCGAGCGGGCCTTATGGCCATCTATTGTAAATCCATGTAAATTTTGCTAATTCCTTCTATACTCCTGAATTTTGCTTACTTCCTTGTAAGCCCCCAAAATTTGATTGTGATCCCTTCCATATCCCTCCTGTCATTTGACCGTCTAATTTCTGTAAAAATGACCATTTTACCCTTTGTATGAACATAGAAATTTACATTATTAAAAATGTAAAAGTTTGTCATATGAGACTACTATAGTTATGAGTTTGTTGTGTGATGCATTATTGATGACAAAATTTATTTTTAGATAATGGAGTAAAAAAATATGTATTTATTTTATTTTTTAAAAAAAGTCATAAAATAAGGAGCATTTATACAAAGATAGTACTACCAATGCACATGATATTTTTTTTATGAATGCTCCCGATAAAAAAGAATCCATTGTCCTATAAAAATTTCAAATCAAAATTTTAATTTATTACATTTGTTTTATTTTCAAAATTTATGTCAAAAATTTCTGCGCTAATTATTTAGTCTCATTAGTTTCATAAAATGCACATATTGTGCACTCAAACAAAATTTTCAATCGTTTTTCAAGGTTATATTCAAATCTAAATCATCAAGGGCTTAAAAGACATTGCAATAGTGAAATAAAGAAAAGTGTAACGACAAGGTCATGGAAGGGATTAAGTTGAAATTTCAGGGGTATAAATGGGATCGAGTAAATTTAAGGAGTATGAAAGGTATTGAGTGAGTTTTGAAGGATATACAGGGAATCTATTCTATAGATTTAGGCCCTCGATAAGAGGATGGTCCTATTTGACCAGAGGTCGGTGTAGTATTACTAAGATTTGTGCCGACTAGAAAAAAATTTCTGTGTGTTGCAACGGATAAATAGTTTTTCTAGTGATACAACAACTATTAAGACCTAAGCAATAAATTGATTCATTGAAATCGCTATACATTGTAATTAAAAAAGTTAATGAAATTTTTTCCTTGGTTTTGGTCCGAAAGCTCATTCCTTTTTTCCTTTTCAGTCCCAGCCCAGTCTACTACCTTGCTCCACTCAGCCTGCCTCTCTTCGCACCAACCAACAAGTAGACTCGTAGGCCCAGCTCGCACAATGCCATCTTCAACCTCCGAAAGGTGGTCCCATACCCGTACAATGCCGGAGCCAATACTCCCTATTATGGTTATGGATATCACATACCTAATAATAGTTGACTAAACTCGGCAGAGCCCACCACATACCAAGTCTTATACGGAATCATATCTCGTATATAGAAGGAGTTCCGGATAAGGAAGGACAAATATAATTCTATACGGAAACGACAAGGACTACCCGGATTGTATCCATACTGGTCTCCCTAGTTCTACTTGAACAAGTGGACATCTATGGGTATAAATACAAGACCCCATAGGGAGAGAGGGAACAACAAAAACAAAAATAGATAGACACACAATACACAAGCCAACACACGCCAAGACAAGCTGACGAATATCGACATCAGAAATAAGCCTAGACAAACCCAATGTGGTGTATGCGGAGGCCAACAAGAGGAATCTAGCGTTATCTCTGATCTCGCCGAGTTCATACTCAAGGAGGAAGACTACCCTGTCGTCGACTACGTGTTGGTTATCCATACCGCCAAATAGACGACAGCTAGATAAGTTATCCCAATTATTGTACTTGTGTGATTCAGATGAATAAAGGGCAACACCGGCTTCGGTCAACAGGAATAGGGCTATTACCTGTCAAATAAGGGGCTTGAACCTATATAAAAATCATTGTCTCCATCTCTTTTACTTCAATCTCACATATACCCTGTACTAACGATCCCCATATATACTATGCAAAATACCGTAGTCGCGATCTCAAACGTCGACACTCCCCATCAAATTCGGCTGAATCTTTCTCGATCTCTCAAAATTGGTTGAGGGCTTTTGATCCACTCAATCTCTTCTTTCCATTTTTTCCAAAATCGGAGCGAATCAAGCTCGTGAACTAGCCATCATTAGCGACTTTTAAATAGAGATTAAATTCAATGAATTAAAGTCGAATTTTTAATGCTACTCAATTCATTTCATACTACAAATTTTGTTGGCTTTTTTTCGTAGTCAAACTTCTTTAGGCCTGACCAAATTTATATAAAATTTTAGTAATATTTACAACACCTACTTAATTCCATTAAATCTAACATTGAATATATATATATACATATATATATATATATATATTTATTTAATAATATGTTTGTTTTGTGTTGAAAATATTTCTAATTTTTACTATAAACTTGTTTGGACTTAAAAAAATATTGACTAGAAAAAAATTCAAAACAACGTAAAGAAAGGAAGTAGAATTTAGAAGTTGCCCTATTTTGGCCATGTTTCTTTCCATAAGTCTTAGGGCTAAAAATTAGTTCTAGGGCTAAAACATAAGTCATCTTTAGTCATACCCTGTTTGTTTGGAGGGACTAAAAGGGACTAAAACCTCATTAAATGACCTATCTTGTAGCACTTCATCCAACACCTACATGCTTCATCCATTCAATAGTAGATGCGCTATAGGCCTTTAGTCCAAATTAGCACCTCCCCTAAAGATTTATGGACCTAGGTAGTTTTAGCCTCTTTTAGTCCCTCCTGTTTGGTATTTTAGGGGCTAAAATAGACTAAAGTGAAGGGACTTATGATTAGCCTCTCCAAACAAACAGCCCCTTTGTATGAAGGGAGTACTGTTACATAGTGATTGACACATGAACTGTTGACAGATGGAACTGTCAGTACACGTTGGATCCATGCTTTAGACGTCTCGACAATAACTTTGGATTTGGATATACTAGGGAAACAACGAGGGAATACAATCTTCGAATTCTAGCCTTCGACCAAGTCACCCGCGCGCATGTACCTTGGACGACGATGTTGTCCACTTGCCGTGCGAACGTGTGGAGGTAAAGCGAAAAAAGACTAGGTAAAACCATGCAAGCAGCACACGCGTGCTTATTTACTGTTTAGTTACATGGACGGATGCACCAAATAATTTCAGCTAGACAGCAACCATTCCACACGTTGTCCTCTCCTGCTCCAGCTCCCCATCCCAGATGAGGTGGCAACAACACTGCTTAAACACGCCACCATCTCGGCCGCCGTCCGGCCGGCCGTCTTCGCGAGTGACGCAGCTCCCATCAGCAGCAACGAGCTCTGCTAGCTTCGTCTCAGCGCTCCGTCCTGCGGTCTTTTGGGTCTCGAATCGCCTCATGTGGACCCCACAATCACGTTGGCAAATAGCAGCTGCCCTGGTGCTGCTTCTCACGTTTTAGAGCAAGTTTAATAGTGGCCACTGCTAGCTCCAATTCATCTATAGCCATTACAATAGTTGCTTACTATGTTATTAATATATGGTCTCATCTGTCATACACATATTATGTCTTGGAGTCCGCGCTGCAGCTGGCTACAGATCTATAGCCTGCTGCTCTTCTCTCTCATCTTTTATCTTATTAAAATATGTTTACAGGCTATTAGCCTGCTATTGTACCTGCTCTTACAGAGAGTGTGTCGTGGGTGACTATTCAGTCTCCCCTCTCATTTCTCTGCCACCTCATCACTTTTGACATCGTGGACACACTATCGCCAGGCTCCAGCTAATTTTTTTCAATTGTACGTGCTCTTAGTCGACGTACGTCCAATTTCTTTCTCCAAGAAAGAACGCCGAACAAGCGCCGACGAAAAACGGTTCCTCGTTATTTCTCTCCAGCGCGCGCGCGGGCTATTTCTACCCCCGTCGCCGAGTAGTTAGGCGTCCAAAGTTTCGGGAGTTCATCGTGAACGGTGATCGATCCAAAGAACAAACAACTCGGAGCAAAGCTAGCTAACGAAGTTAGTTCCAAACAAAGCTAGCTTATCGCGATTAGCTAGCTAGAAGAGAGTTAGCTAGGCGCCATGGAGCTAGGCGTGCCACTGCCACGACGGCCCGTGCCCGGTAGCTACGGCGTGCCGTTCGTCTCGGCGGTGCGCGACCGCCTCGACTTCTACTACTTGCAGGGGCAGGACAAGTACTTCGAGTCGCGCGCCGAGAGGTACGGCTCCACCGTCGTCCGCATCAACGTCCCGCCTGGCCCATTCATGGCGCGCGACCCCCGCGTGGTGGCGCTCCTCGACGCCAAGAGCTTCCCCGTCCTCTTCGACGTCGCCAAGGTCGAGAAGCGGGACGTGTTCACCGGCACGTTCATGCCGTCCACCTCCCTCACCGGCGGCTACCGCGTCTGCGCCTACCTCGACCCGTCCGAGCCCAACCACGCCAAGATCAAGCAGCTGCTCCTCTCCCTCCTGGTCTCTCGCAAGGACGCCTTCGTCCCGGTCTTCCGCTCCAACTTCGGCGCGCTCCTCGACACCGTCGAGTCGCAGCTCACGAGCGGCGGCGGCAAGTCCGACTTCACCGCCCTCAACGATGCCACCTCCTTCGAGTTCATCGGCGAGGCGTACTTCGGCGTGCGTCCCTCCGCGTCGAGCTCCCTCGGCACCGGCGGGCCGACCAAGGCCGCCCTGTGGCTCCTATGGCAGCTCGCCCCGCTCACCACGCTCGGCCTGCCCATGATCATCGAGGATCCGCTCCTCCACACGCTGCCGCTGCCACCCTTCCTCATCAGCTCCGACTACAAGGCGCTGTACGCGTACTTCGCCGCCGCGGCGTCGCAGGCGCTCGACGCCGCCGAGGGCCTTGGCCTGTCGCGGGAGGAGGCCTGCCACAACCTGCTGTTCGCGACGGTGTTCAACAGCTACGGCGGCTTCAAGCTGCTGCTCCCGCAGATCCTGTCGCGCGTCGCGCAGGCCGGCGAGAAGCTCCACGAGAGGCTCGCCGCGGAGATACGGAGCGCGGTGGCCGACGCCGGCGGCAACGTGACGCTGGCCGCTCTGGAGAAGATGGAGCTGACCAGGTCGGTGGTGTGGGAGGCGCTGCGGCTGGACCCGCCGGTCAGGTTCCAGTACGGGTGCGCCAAGGCCGACCTGGAGATCGAGAGCCACGACGCGTCGTTCGCGATCAAGAAGGGGGAGATGCTGTTCGGCTACCAGCCGTGCGCCACCAGGGACCCGCGGGTGTTCGGCGCCACGGCGAGGGAGTTCGTCGGCGACCGGTTCGTCGGCGAGGAGGGGAGGAAGCTGCTGCAGTACGTGTACTGGTCGAATGGGCGAGAGACGGAGAACCCTAGCGTTGACAACAAGCAGTGCCCCGGCAAGAACCTGGTGGTGCTCGTCGGAAGGCTGTTGCTCGTCGAGCTCTTCCTCCGGTACGACACCTTCACTGCCGAGGCCGGCAAAAAGGTGGTCATCACCGGGGTCACCAAAGCTTCAACCTCCGCCGTCAATCGTACTGCTTAAGCCGGCCATCACTTCAGGCGTGGGTCGTCGATCATCCACTCAACCAGCTCCGTCCTACGCATATGCAATAAGAAATGCTCGTACCTGAATTCTTGCATGGCTAAACACTACTAATAAGTGTATGTATTCTGTTTATTTGTTCGATTCCATATTTGTAATTTTGTTGTTATTGTTTGCTGTTGAATTATGATTGTGTATTTTACAGGGCTGACAGTGTCTTTAAACACCTCTAATATGTATCGGATCAATCTGCCCTAGTCATGTCTAATTTGTGAAGATCCACTTTCTTTAATTATTCAATCATGCAATTTTTTTTTCTTCTTTGTCGTCGTCCTTCCCCCACGTACATAGCACTTCATATCTCTTAGAATAAAACAAGTAATCTTTACCTGTTGTTCCAATATTATTACTCCCTCCGTGTTTTTAAATATATGATGATGTTGATTTTTGACGGCGATGTTAAATCATTTGTCTTAATTAAAAAAATATAAATATTTTTTTATTTTATTGTGACTTATTTTATCATCAAAAGAAGCTATATGTAATTTTAACTTATGCTTTTACATATTTATATTAATTTTTAAATAAGACGAATGGTAAACATTATAACAAGTCAACGGCATCATAAATAAAAAAAACAGAGGTAGTATATTGTAAGTTGTTTTGAATTTTCCCTAACTCAGATTTATTTATGTTTGTCCAAGTTTTTTAAAAAATAAAACAACATTTTTAAAACAGAATAAATATGGTATAAAAATATGATTTATACTGAATATAACGAAACTAATTCAATAATGCTCAAAATCGACCCCCCCCCAGGCACGTGCATGCCAGGCCCGCCACATGTCGCGCGCCGCTCCCATCACTTGTCCCCACCATACGCGCCATTGTAACAAATCACCCGCATATTAAGGGAATTCGTTTCAATTTTTGTTCCACCAAAAATGTTTCACCTAATATGTCGACGGGGGATACCCGTAGACCAGATATAGAGGGTATTGTGGTCCGTTAGTACGAGGATCTACGTAGTACGATATCAAGCAAACAAAAGACAAGGATTATACTGGTTCAGGCCCCTTGATAGGTAATAGCCCTAATTCAGTTGATATCGGATTATATGATGAAAACCACAGATTACAAAGGGAATAGCAGAACTCGATGGTACCGACGAGACCGTAGTCGAGTTGGTTCAACTAGATCTCCCAGCGACTTGGCTCCTGTAGGCTCCGACTTCGTAGCTGTGATGGATGTATTGGCGGTGAGATTCGATGCCTTATGTCCTGCCCAGGGGGTCCCTTTTATACCGCGGGTCAGTTGATCTCCAAGTAGGACTCGGAGATATCGGACCCCTCACGATATGGTAACGACCCAGTCTCGTCTGAGTAGGACTCCTCCCATCTGTGGATTCTGTTTCTATCACGTGATAGATTTCCTTAACGTGTACAGGAACTATCCGTATACGCGCGGGTATACCATATCAGTATACAACGTATATCCAAGGATAGAGGGTATACCTTATCCATAACACTGACATAATGTACTCACAATGTTTCACTATGTATAGATTCAATGTTGCAGTGAATTGAAACATTCTTTTGCAACAAAATCACCCACATATTATGGAAACCCTCTATTAAGGAAATTCATTTTATTTTTTTTTACCAAAAATGTTTCACCTAGTGTATTCGTGATGTTTCACTATGTATGGATTAAATGTTGCAGTGAATTGAAACATTATTTCGCTATTTGCTGAAACATTGTTTTTATATAAGGTGACGCCCGATCTTAAACGATTGAAACATTTTCGATCTACTTAGTAAAAAAATTCCAATACACTTGGTACAACAGCGTGCAACATTTAAAAATAGTTCAATAATAAGCTATTTTTTTTCATCGGAATATATCCATGTGTGGTCTAATTTTAACGATTTAATTGCAACAAATTTAATGGTACAATCGAATCATGATTTGGATAAATAATTTTTTTAAAAAATAGTTTAAAGTGGTTTTGCATACATGCATGCTGACGTCAGCTGACGTGGGCGCCTGATTTTTTTACACCCGGATCAGGCGCCCAACACCTAGTCCCTTCCTAATTTGATATATATTGTACATATTACTATTTTATAAACTTTATTCAATTTAAGAAATTTGACTTATGATAAAAACCAGAAATATCTTATTTTATTGGAGGAGTACTACATTTGTCACGTGAAATCAAAGGCTCTGATTCTTTAATTTTATTTTTGTTAAGTAGTCGTGAGGCTTCGGTATATTGGGCTTCTGTATCTTCCAGTTGAATTAATTAATGGTTGGTTAATTCAGTACTCCACAAAGACAGCATATAAAGCTATACGTATATAGACCAGCTGTTCTTCAGTCCTCATCTAGAATTTTCTGCCATGCATATATATGGAACTTAATCATCCGACGTGCGTGAAGTCAGTCATCTATATAATAATCTACAGTAGAAACGTTGCCGCCGCGCGCCGCCGCTCTGGCAGCCGGCGAGTACGTCACCAAGTCATCATCACCAACCACCGAAGCGTGACGCCGCGCCTGTCCGGCGTAAGATACGTGCAGGTACGCCAGTAGTGACTGATATGGTTTCAACTTTAGTACAAGCTTAGATCGGTAGTACGTCCAGGACTGAACGGTATCTCTCACCTCTCACCCGGATCGGACTTTTCCCGGCTGACCAGTGACCAGAAATGTCAACTAAACTAATCGCATGCAGAAAAGGAGGGTTGAAGTGAGCAGATTTACTACGATAGCATGGTAATTTAATTCGTACTATCTTCTATTTTGTCCATTTCGAAACATAACGTATTGTATATGCAAAGGCGTTCTAATTTGAAAACATTCTCACCGCGTCCCCACTAATGCACCCTCCATACTATACATATATAGCTCAGATATGTGTTTGAACAGTTCAATTCAAACTCATCATGCATCTTTGTTAACTGGCAAGCCGAACTTTCGACAAACAATGCATGTTAATGTTGGCGTCGAAAATCGCTAGCACGCTTTTAGGATGTGTTTGAGGAGGAGGGGATTGAGAAGATTGGGAAGATACGCAAAACGAGGTGGGCCATTAGCGCATAATTAATTGAGTATTAACTATTTTAAATTGCAAAAATTGATTAATATGATTTTTTTAAAGTAATTTTCCTATAAAATTTTTTTACAAAAAACGCACCGTTTAATAGTTTGGGAAGCGTGCACGCGGAAAACGAGGTGTTTTCTCACCCAATGTCACTGGAACGAACGCACCCTTAGTCAAGAACAAATTAATAAAAAGATAACTATTTTTTTGAAACGAAATAAAAAAAACTATGCGCTTTCGTGATAACGACCGACCAATTTTTCAATCAAATCAGTAAAGGAATTAGATTAATCACTCCTAAACCTAGAAGAATAAATTCGGCGCTGAGCTACGACAATTTGGCACTTCTTCGCCGCCTCGGATAGAATCTCAGCGCCAATATTAGTGGCGTTGAGATATTATAGCTCAGCGCCATCGGGGTTGGCACAAAGGCTCATTTCTACAATTAGTTTTTTGGTACGGTTCAATCTTCAAATAAGTTTTCTAAAAGAGTCATTTTGTCAAAATTTCGGAGAATAAAGTGAGATAGATTATTTTTTTATCGATTATATTAGGGGTGGGCAGTAGGTGTAAAAACGTAGCTCAACCTTGTCGGGCCAACAATGACGGTGCTTTGGGCGTCATTTCCCTCTTGGGGTGTTGTCTCCCTCTTTCTTTAGTGGGGCTGCCAGGTGAAAACCTCATCTTGGTTTTTCTCGAGACCACAACGGATGGCGGTGTTTGTGCTCATCGCTGCTTTTCTCCCTGGAGACTTCGTCCAGGAGCCCCCCTCCCCCCGCACCAAAACTTCTCTCATACAACTTGTGGGCGCTCTCTCTAGATGTTTGTCCTTTTGCGGTGTAGTCCTATCTAATACAAGCTAGCCATGTTGGCAGGCCTTATGGGGGAGAGCGGTTACATTCTTTTCTCTCACCCTTTTCCTTCCAATCCATCAGGCTTAGATGAAGTTGAGTGCGGTGCTTGATGGTTAGAGTTTGGTTTTGGGCGGTTCGGATGTAGTTTCTTTGTTGGTATAGCGGCGACCGGTTCAGTGTTATCCTTCTCTAAGGTTCTATATAGGTGTTGTCGGTGATTTGGCTATCTATACAGAATAAAAAGAAATGGAAAAAAAACAAAGGAACAAAAGAAACGTATATAGGGAAAAAAAAAGTTCAACCCTTAACTAGGGAGAAAAAAAGGTAACGTGCAGAAATGATAAGTCCGAGTCAATTGGGTGCGCGGTTGTATGCACGACTTTCAGGACTGCACGTTTGCACGGTAACGAACCCGGGAATTTTTCCGATCAATCAACCAGAACGGCTTGCTCACACCCCATGGAATTTTTTGGTGATTTATTCGGTTCTTCCGCTAACTATATGCGGCTCGGCTACCTTCATCGTCCACACGAATAAATCATTTAATCCACAGAGACGGAGACAGGCTAAGCTCTCGGCCCAGTCCTGCATGGACTGTAGCTGGGTTGCTCGCCCTGTCACTCCCAGTGCTCTGTGCCCGTGCAGTGGCCTTTTTTCATTGGAATATATAAGTCTATATTGCTTCCCTCATTTCTTGTCCTCAGTAGAGCCACATCTCTCAACTATAAAACCGGGTACAACTCCTTCACAGACTTCAAAAAAAGTACAAATTGACTCCTTCGATAATTTGGGAAGCTATTTCTATCAATGCGGCGGATTAACTTGGTCCAAGTGTGCTAAGTGACAGCAGCGGCTAGCACTAGATCCTCCTCATGGCGGGTGGGACAACAGAGACATTCGGGGCATACAAGATCTACCACGACCCGACCGTGGTGGCCTGGCGCCACCGCCTCGTACGGCTAACCACGCTGCCGCAGCCTTCCTTAACGCTTCCATGTCCTCCGCCAACCTGGCAGCCCTAGTGGTTTCCGATCTTTGATTCCGTATGCTTCGATTTGGACGAGCTCCCCCTCAACGTCACGTAGTTGGCCAAGCTCGCTACCTACCCCCGAGGTCTCCGCCATCGTCACCATGTATACAGCGCCATCACAGCCGAGACACTCCGCCTAGTTGGATCCACTTCTTGGCCCGGCTTCAGTGGTGACGGGTGATGGCGGATGGTATGTCGACCGCCGATATCTCGCTCCTCCCCACCCCGGTTTTCTGGGACTCACTCCACGATGGCAGCAACCCCTCCTCTTCTCCGCCCCATTGCCTTGCTCAATGACCGCTCACCGATTATGCCACCTTTGTTGCTGGCAATGTGAGATCGAGGTGAGTCAGAGCCAGTGCCTCCCACCCAGCTTCCCTCCCCATGAGTGGCTCCCCATCGCCGTCGCCTATCTCCACCTTCTCCTCAACCCAACTTCCCACTGATATTCTTCGTCGGTTGTCCAGGATGGTGGCCATGGCGATGATAAGTGGGCCTCAAAATTTTTTTTTATTTTAACCCCTATCAATTACACGTCGGACCTACTTCTATTTTTAATTTCTTATATGATCTGGACTGCCACATCAACACACTTGAACGAAGTCAACCTGCTATGTTAGTAGAAACCGCTTCCTAAACCATCAAAGGATATAGTATAGATGGCCATAAGGCCTGAGGCCCGACGGCCTGGCCCACGGCACAGCCATCCTAGCCCAAGCACGGCACGGCACGACTGGTGTCGGGCCTGTGCCGACTCGGCCTGACAGTTTGGTCGTGCCTGGGCCGATGCCTTGGCACGGTGGGCCGGCTCGGCACGGCACGGTCAAAAAAATAATTGAGAGATCCAAAATAGAATTAATTTATCCATATAAGACATGGCCCAAAGTGAAGACAGATACAAAATAAGACTTATTCTATCCATGTAAGACACCAGGCCAAAGAGATGAGGGAGTAAAAATAGATTTATTCTATGTAGAAGCATGATGGGCTGTCGTGCCTTCCGGCTGGCCGAATACGGCCCTAGACTTATTGGGTTGTGCCTGGACCGTTGGTGTAGCCCGTGGGTCAGCCCGACTAACATCGGCCCAAGCCCAGTCGTGCTTGGGCCATGCTGGCCGGACGGCCCATTTGGCCATCTATAGGAATAGGATCTAGTCAATTTGCTCCCTTTATTTTACAAGAAGTTGGTGGATGGGTTATATCCGTATTACGGTTGAGGGATGTGATTCGACCAAGAGCAAGAGATGAGGGAGGTGAATTAGACTCTTTCCCTTTTGGGTGCAAGGCCCAAGGTAAGAATATGGCGTGATGGGTGTGCCACTCAACGTCCAACCCATCCAGCGAACGGCACACCAAACTACCGAAGTTGTACTTCCGAATGCTGCAGATCGAAGCGCATAAACGGCATGTAGAAAACCATCTTTATTTATGAGTTGTGTATCTTACATAGAACAAAACAGCAGTTGATTTAATCATTTGGACATACACACACCGACAAAAGTCCCTTTTGTGGGGCGAGGAATATTGAACGAGCACAATGCAACAAAGTTGATCAGCGAGATCATGGAGGTGGAGCAGTATATCTATCACTCAGCAGGCTTCATCTCCTGCTTGATGGCCGCGACCAGTTGGTTGTAGGCTTCGCTCCACGCGCTCTTCATCGCGGGGCTCCACATGTCCACCGGAACCGCCTCCTTGATCGTCTCAAGCAGCGCGAACCTCGTCACCTGTTTACGAACGTTCGACAAGGCCACAATCAGAACACGATCGATAGAGTTCCATGTCGATCGAATGGAGCAACAACTGGATATCACTCTACCTCAAAGTGGGCGTCTCCGACGCCGTACTTGAAGTGCGTGGCGCCGAGCCTCTTCAGGGTGGTGTCTCTCACGGTGACCTTCCCGGCTTTCCGCAGCTGCGCGGCGGCCTCACACGTCTGCAACATCGATTGATCACGACACACGCACACATTCTGTCAGTGCCTACTACTACAACAAATTTACTCTTGTCTGCAGCAATACTGATGGTAGTATTACCATGACGAAGACGGACATGGCGTGGGTCTTGAGCTTGGGGTTCTTCTCGAGCGGCACGTCGGAGTTGCGCAGGAACGAGAACATCTGGCTCGCCGACGGCGCGACCTCGAAGATCCTGGAATAGAGATATAGTAGCACCAATCACGCACACCGAAATGTATAATGCCTCAGAAACCAATGGTTGGTGCCGTAAACTGACTCTGCGAAGAATGGCACTAGTAAGTAGTAGCATGTAGTAGTACATACTTCAAGAAGAAGCGGAGTCCAATGTTGGCGGAATCCTTCTTCATGATGGCCCACGACTTGAGCACAAGCGCCTCCTGCTCCTCGCTGAAGCTGACCGCTCCCCCCGACACGCCGTTGTTTCCCTCCACGAGAGCCATGGCTGCTTCGATTTGATTCCTCTGTGTGGTGAATCGAGTACAATTCGAGCTCAATTCAACTCAACTGTTGGTTGCGATCTGAGTCCGAACTGGAGCAGAGCGAGGCCGATTTATATAGGTGGATCGGTCCCAGGCTGGAGCGGCCTTTCGCGCTCGCGAGGAGCCAAGAAGCATGGAGACGGGATAGCCATGCCATGATGCCACTCCAACTCTACGGTGAGACGTACAGGGGGGAAGGAACAACAGATCGACTTGGAGACTATGGCGGATATCCATTCGAGCCGAAAATCTGTGTGCCGGATGCAGCTGCGAGAGCGGGTAGCTGTGCCTGCGCAAGGCAGGCATGCCGCATGCTTCTGCAGTGTGCGCTCTCGTCTCGCCTCAATAACGTGGGCGGCCGGGCGCGCGAAAACCAGCGGCGGCTTTAACCTTTAAGAAACCAAGTCAAATACTCCACGCTCTCTCGCCTCTCCTCTCGGTCTCGGGTCGTTTCTTTCTTGTCCACCAAGACGCAAAACGGTCGTGTTCGCTCGGTCGTTCGTGCAGCCCAAAAGTCCAGTAGTGTGGAACGTTCCACAAACGAAAGTCACGGCCTTTTTTGGGCCCGGCCAGCCAGACACTCCGAGAAGATGTCGTTTCCTCGTTAACTGGGCTCTCGGTTGGGCCCTCTACGTGGACTCGTGGAGATAGGTCTCGTTAATTGTTTCACTTCCGCCGATCCTTATCGCGGACGACGGCCGGCGGGGTGGATGCGGAACGACGGCGACCAGCGGCGGCTGTGCCGTTTGCTTGCGAACTAGCCGTGAGCCCATGAGTTCGATCGGGCAGTGTACGTGATTTGTGGACATGCCAATCGCCACCTACATTCTCTGTCTGAATCCACACTGTGTTTGATTGGAGAAAAACATGATCAGAAGATTAGTAGATTAATTGACTTTCGGTAAGAAAGGTCAAGGTTAATTTTTGACCGGGCAAATGGATTCTCTCTTTCGCTTTCTGAAGGTACGCGATGACGGGACAGCTTAATCAGAAGAGCGATGTGTACAGTTTCGGAGTCATCCTACTGAAGTTACTGACCGGCAGGAAGCCAGTGGACCATACCATGCCGAAGGGACAGCAGAGTCTTGTAACCTGGGTAGTGTAGTAGGCCATGTTCTTGCACATCTTGTTGGAGCTTTTCATGTGTTCCAAGAGCCATATGCTCTTGTGGTTGTCTGAATTCTGGTTTTTTTTTTTTTGGACAATGCTGAATTTCTGAACATTTTCTACTGGTGAATGGACTAGGCGACGCCAAGGTTGAGCGAGGACAAGGTGAGGCAGTGCGTGGATCCGAAACTCGGGGATGACTATCCTCCAAAAGCAGTTGCCAAGGTAATACAAGACCATCAGTTTCTTGCAAGTTTGCAGGAACGATCTGAGATGCTATCTTGTCGTGCATTGTGTGTGTTTTCAGATGGCGGCGGTAGCGGCGTTGTGCGTGCAATACGAGTCAGATTTCCGGCCGAACATGACCATCGTGGTGAAGGCGCTGCAGCCACTTCTCAGCAAGCCAGCCGGAGCAGGAGGGCCCTAGCAGCACATGCATACTAACACCAGCCCATGCATCAAACCAACTTAGCATCCAAAACACATTATGTGCTCTGTTCTTCTTGGATGCTGAGACTTGTTAAACAGCTGGTGATTGTACCATGTACTACTCACAAATCAATCAAACTGCTAAAAGGGTCCAAGGGCTCACAGAGTTTCAGGTCATTGGCTGTGATTCTCCATTGTTCCTTCAGTCCTTACCTTTGTTTAGGTTTCAGATCAGTAGATATTTTTGCAATTTCGCTGTCCCTTTCTGTATGTACGTAAGGGTCCATTCCACTGCATGACTGCAAGCTACGTCGTGTTCTTATCTTAAGACATTTATTGACATCACACCGATGGGAGACAAACTGACAACCGAAGGACTGTAGAGAAAATAGGAGGCCTCCTTATCAAAGAGAGAAACATTAATAGAGACAATATCTCAGTGTAGCTGCAGTTTGTGATGACTGTGGCTTGATTGTTCGCATTACGCTGTCAGCTGTTATGGGTTAGTAGTTATAACTTTCTCACTATGAACAGATGATATTTTCATTTCAGCGTCAGTAATGGTCACTGAATATGATCGGTCTTATCACATATCAGAGAATGTGAGCACTTGATGAGTTGATGCTATTGTTGTGGAAAAGATCGCCTCAACTGTCGAAACAGTGGTTTTCAGGGAGATAATCAGAATATCATATTAGTATACTGGACTTAACAAGAATCAGGACGCTTACTTCACTGTTGAATATTTATTCCTCTCAGATAACTAAATACCTTGTCCTGTAAGAACAAATAGTAAGCTGCAAACACTGCGGTTCAAGATGGTGTGGCTGCTAGTAATTCTTGGATAAGGTCTGGCAGAAAGTCAGTAGCAACAGACTTGCAAAAATGAAGTTCACCAGTACTCCCTACACTCCCAAAACAAGCTGATTGAAGTGCAAAATGATCACACTGTAACAGCAACAGGCTAACAGCACAATTTTACAAAGAAACAACGAATATCATATCACAATTGACACCTTCTGGCGTAAGGACCACATGGTTTCCTGTTTGTATTGCTCACTTCATTTCAGTGCTCAGAAATTCATAGTTTAAGAGGCCCAGAGCACGCTGAAAAGCTGCACCTCATATTGTCAGTTTGTCACACAGCAAACTCACATGTCCCTTTCAGAATTTCCTAATTTCCTTTTGGCGTCAGAACAAAACGAAGAGAAAGAAGCAACAAGAGGTGTAACTGTACGTTGCTGTACTTCGCGGCAAGCGGCGATACCTCTTGCTGATAATAGCGGTTACGACGCACAATCGCGGTGAGAGGATGAGAGCCCATTCATCCACCCGTTCGGGATGATGATCCTACTCGTTTTCAACTGATCTCTTTCATCTCCTTCTCCCCCTTTCTGTTTTGCAAGGAAAGCTTTCAGCGTCGAAGAGAGCGGCAGGAAATGGACAAGAGAAGACGAACCACTTAGCCGAGGATCATATGGCGTGCAGAATCTGATCGGTGCAGCCCGCATCTGGAATTCTTGTTTTGCATTTGTTTCATCATGGCGTCGATCTGATTCCCTGTTGCTTTCACAAAGAAAGAATGATCTTTTTGGCAAGGAAAGCTTCTACCCATAGCAATTTACAAGTGACATTTCCATAGTTCACGGATCAGTATACAGAAAAAAGAATTGCATCATTTTCATCGGGACATCGGGTACGCTAGGTCGTCGGAGCCCTAAGCATATTCAATGTTTCATCCTTGTCGCCATGCATACAGGCAGCATGTGTTAGATGAAGGGATGGGCAGCAGCCATCAGCAGCAATGCCGTGCCAGTTGCAGCATAGCACAGTGAGAGGCATGTGAGGTGCCGTCCTGACCTAGCGTAGATCCCACTCATACTCTGTTCATCGAGAAAAATCTGTGACAATGCGATAATGCCCTAATGGTAATAAATGGAAGTACTAGTATATATATAAATTTTGAGCAAGCTCAAGAAAACTAAATGTCAAGTGGCCAAATTCTGATTTTTTATTCCTTGTAGTAAGATGCCTGAACTTCTCTTGGATCTTACATTATTTACTAGCAAAATCCTAATTGCGGTTCGCCGGCTCATGCCATAGTGGGGCTAGAAAATTATATGCTTACCTGCAAGTCTGCAAAGTGTGCTTCTCTTTTAATGCCTGCTATATGATGCAGAAATGAGGCCCAATTTAAGGTCACTGTCCCAGATTTGGTCCCTGTCAACAATAGCTGACGATTGTATTATACTCCCTCCGTCTCAAAATAAGTGCAGTTTTTCACTATTTATCTCCAACGTTTGACCGTTCGTCTTATTTGAATTTTTTTTATAATTACTATTTTTATTGTTATTAGATGATAAAACATGTATAATACTTTATGTGGGGTAATTTTTTTAAAGAAAATCATAAATTTTTTAAATAAGACGGACGGTCAAACATTGGACACGAATTTCCACGGCTGCACTTATTTTGGGATGGAGGTAGTATATCCAGGACTGGGTCAACTGCAATCCAGAGGTGACAACTGGTAATCCATAAAAATTCAATGTGAAACACACCTTGCTAATTTCGTGGATCTGAACGAGTCCTGGTCGATCCACACCAATTGTGCATAAAATGATCGAAGACTTCGGAGTTCTTATTCCAGAAATTGAATTTTGGTGATGCCGTCGTGCGATTGAAGAATGGACTTGACCTTGATCGACCTGAACAAAATTCTAACAAAAAGGAGGGATTGACCTGAACAAATTTTTTTCTATGTTTGATTGGGGCGCCACGTGATCTTAAAGAATTTTGACGGGCACATGACCATGAACAACCCACACCAACACATAACGCAAAATGTAGGTCGTTCGTTTGCATAATAAACGTGAAAAATTTGAGGTCAAGAATTAAACTGGGCCTATGAGCTATAGATGTACTACAAAATGGAGTATCTTCTTTGCATTCTTGTGAAGCTTCATTCAAACAAACAGAGTTACTTGTCCAAAAGCTAGGCAAGACAAATGTAAATCAAACGAACTAAACAATACTCCCTCCGTCCCATTTTAAAAGCAACCATTAGTTTCTATACTAAATTTTGATCGTCCGTCTTATTTAAATTTTTTATAATTAGTATTTTTATAATTATGAGATGATAAAACATAAATAGTGCTTTATACGTGACTTATGTTTTAATTTTTTTAAAAAAAACAAATAAGACGGATAGTCTAAATTGGACACGAAAAATCATGTATGCACAAAAATGAGACAGAGGGAGTACCCAATAGTACAGCAAAGGTAAGTCGCCGGTCGCATAAGTTCAGAAAATAAATGAAAAGGGCCGAACACATTAAGAAATTAAGGTGACTGCTCCCCATAGATAGGGACAAGCTAAAGTGTACAAAAACTGCTCATTCGATATGTACGTACAGACGACAGCCAGATTTCATGAATGTACATTGCAAATATCGCAAGTCATAAGCAAACAAGAAAAAATGTAGACCACCATAAATGTGCACTGAGTGTGTTCAATAAAATGCTTCCTGTCTTCTGAAATTTATTTTACACGCACACCATATCGCTATGAGCATCTCTAAAAGACCGGGCTGATATATCTTAAGATTGACGAAGTCACCACCAACGTCTCGTTATTGATAGGTACATTGCCTAACACTAAGGTAATTGCAAATGTGAGTATCTGTATCAAGTCTATGGCTTAAATTCGGGTGTTTTAGTTCCACCGTAAGAAAGCTAGCCGATTGAGTTAAGTTCACTTCGTAAATTCATCTTTGTATACGTGATGATTTTTTATTTGTATTTTAGAAATTGACGTAATGATCGTCTAGATCTGTACATGGAGTGTGCAAGACGGCAAATGCATCTTAAAAAAAATACATACTCCTCTAGCTTCGTCTTAAAATATGATATAACAACAAAAAATTAGATGGGATATTATCTAATACTACGTATTCATATCAGGAAGGAGTTACCTAAATACCTAATGCAACATGCTGTATTTGAACAAGAGAATTCGCCCAGTGGAAATCAAAGCAATTATTAACTAATTATTGTGAAATTCAAGTGTTTTAAATTGTGCCCAATGTTCAATTTTGTTAAAGATGTTAGTGATATGCTCTAGAGGCAATCATAGAAATAATTGTATCACATGCTATGTTTACATATTTATCCGACATTGTTCCTTGAAATAGATAACTCTTTATTAGTTAATGAATATGTGATTCTTTCATGAGACTCTTTATGTTGTTTGTTACTATTTCTAAAGGATCCCTGATCAAATATCATATGTGGAACAAATATGTTTATATGATCAGCACATGTATTAATTGATAATCATGTCTCATGGATCATGGTATAGAGATACCAAATTAATAATGTGGACACATGTTGGTGAACATGTTGTTGGATAGACCCAACATGAGACACTGCAAGAGCCATATGTGTTGTGTCATCAGTGATCTCATTGAGTGTTGGTGTTGAAGCCTTAGATCTGAGATTATCATGGTTCTCAACATGTGTAGTAGCTTACTTAGGGACTGCTAAACGCTACTCCGTAATTGGGTAGTTATAAAAGTAGTTTTCGGGTATGCTATGAAACATATAGTGGGATATGAATAATCAAGATGGGATTTGCCCCTCCAATGGAGAGATATCTCTGGGCCCCTCGATGTTGTAGATTATGGAAGTGCATGGCAATGCCAAAAGTGATTGAGGAGTCAATCACAAGTTATATAATCTATCAACAGGTTCGAGTGAATGATTGAGCTATTAGAGGATGGCACATATCTAGCCTTAAGCTTAATCGATATCGTGAGGCAAAGGGGTTCATACAAGTATACACTAGAGGTTCAGCCGATATGATCTTTATGTATGCCCGGTGGGTCAATACGTTCTGCTAGGGGGCCGCTGTTGACGCGTGGACCGAAAAGGAGTTTTCAGGTTACAGCCGAGTATATATGAACCTACAGGGTCGCACGCTTAATGGGCCGGAATAAGGGGATTGGATAGAGATCCAATATGAGCTTAATTCGGATAGGGACCGAATAGGAGTCCTACGGGCCTTGGAGGCCCGAGTGATGGATCCTATATATTCGTGAGGGGTGTGACCGGCGGAGGCATAGTATCACGTGAGAAACCCTAGCCATCACTTCCCTCCCCGAGCAAAACCCTAACCGCGCGCGGGTGCTAGCACATCTGCGCGTGGCGTTTCGTCCCTGTACGTGTGGATACCGGTAGAGGCGCCGCTGGTTTGCGGTGCTGATCGACGTGAGAGTACGGCGAGGAGAACACATGAGGAGGAGAAGGTCGAGCCGGTGCGATCGACTATTTCCTCTACATCGACGCGCGCTACTTCGCGAGAGTTCCTTCGACTTCTCAGCGTCTTCTTCCGCTGTACAGCGCGTCGAGTGGTAACGATCTATGATCTAATACTTGCATGGTTTCTCGTTTACGCGATAGAAAATTTTGTTTTATGCTATCGTAGCCTACGCGTATCCCAACAAAAGATTCTAGACGAAAAAAAAACATAGATTGGGTATAATTATTATGTTAAAGTTTCTTCCTATGTACTATAATTTGGAACTGGGTGAGTATATGCTGAGAGGCAAACTGTACATGATTGGTCTCCTTTGGAGTAAAGAAAAAGTATAGCAAATTTAGAGGATTGAATTCCTTGGAAATAATTATCATATGGTTCTTTGGATCAAGGAATGGCTCTTTCAAATTTCTTTGAAAATTCTATGAAATGGATCATTTCATAGAAATGTTGGAGGAAAAACAACACGAGGTAAGACCTTATGGTTTCTCTTGTTTGAGTCGTAGAATTCCTACATTCTTTCATACGGTGTTACCAAACAACATGTTTTGCAGACTGCATATATCCGGTTGGATATATAGACCGGGTAAAAAAATACCATTCTTCTAAAAAATTAAATTGTTTTGCTAATTCCTGTGGATTTCTATGTAGGGTTTATCAATACTCGGCATATGATTCATACCCTTTTTTTTTCTATTTCTATATTTTTTAATCTTACGTATAATCCTACGTTCTAAAGAAGTCCTTAGTTACTAACCATGTATACTACTCTATCTGTTTCATGTTATAAAACGTTTTGACTTTGGTTAAAATTAAATTGTTTTAACTTTGATCAAGTTTATAGAGAAAAGTAGTAACACTTTTAATCCAAGATAAATTTATTATGAAAATATATTTAATTATTGATTTGATGAAACTAATTTAATATTATAAATATTATATATTTGTTTATAAACTTACTCAAATTTAAAACAATTTGACTTTGACTATAACCAAAACGTCTTAGGACATGAAGCGGGGGAGTAGGCAATAGCTGATAATTCCAATTTGATGGGTGGGGTACACAGCCACATCTTACCAAAGCTCAGTTCTCGCGCCAGCACTATGATCTGAACCGCACATCTCATGATCGGCGGTCTAGCCCTCTGTGCACACCACTCTCACATGCGAAATAGTCCCCTTCTATTTTCCCCTTTTTCTTATCTTATTATTACAAAATCCCTTTTAAGAGGGCGTCCCAGCCGCACCGCAGTCCGCACGTCCGCAGCACGCCACGGTAGCGCGACACCCGGCCTTCCGCCCGGACGCCAAAAATAACAAACAAACCACGACCCGATCGCGAATCGCAGGGAGAGGAGACAGGGAGAGAAGAGAGAGAGAGAGAGAGAGAGAGAGAGAGAGAGAGAGCGGAGGAGAGAGGCGGCTCGCCGGCTCGAGCTCGACTGCTCCCCACTCGCGGCCGGGAGGGAGGGAGGGGGAGAGAAAGGAGAGAGGTGATTCGATGGAGGCGAAGGGGGAGAATGACGCGCGGGCGCCGCTCCTGGCGGAGCGGCGGCGCAACTCGGTCGGGTCGATGCGCGGGGAGTTCGTGTCGCGGCTGCCCAAGAAGGTGCTCGACGCCGTCGACCCCGAGAGGCCGTCCCACGTCGACTTCTCCCGCTCCAAGGGCCTCCGCGAAGGTACCACGCTGGACAGCCCTCCCCGCATTACTTCTTTGTAAAGCGCGTTCTGATCTTTCCCCCGTTTTCGATCTGTCCTTTGTCCTTTGAGGTTTGGCTGTGGCAACGTTGCATGAAAGTTGTGATTCTTTTTAGGCTCTCCTTTTTGTTAGTCATCACTTGGGTGTTTGTGAGTTTGTCTTTGGGGTTTGGCTGTAGTAGCTTTTCAGAATTACGGTGGATAATGCCGTTCTTGCTGGTGATCGCGCGGTCGATGTTGTTGTATGGATGGAAATCGCCTTCTATTCTTGATTCACCATCCACTTGCGCGTGCTTGGTAGTTGTGTGTCGTCCTTTGGTATACCGTTTGACGGTGACGGATCAAGTTCGTGGGTTTACTATCTTTTGGTTCGCATTTTTACGGTCTTTTCATATGGTTTTAGCGATTGTAACATATTGAATGACTCCTAATAGAATGACACGCAGATCTCCTTCTGGTTCTAAAGAATAACAGGTGGCGATTTATCCCGACTATAATGTTTTCATGCATGCTCCTAGGCAAAGGTCATTCGTTATATGTTCTTTAAAAAATGCTAAGCAGCTATCAATTGTGTACGAAAAATCTTTCAGGACAATGTTATTTCTTTCTTGCTCTGATGCTCTCTCTAACGGACATGCTCTTTTTTTTTAGCCAAAGGGGGAAGAAGAGTACATAGTTCAAGAGATACAACCAATAGAAAGAAAAGGCAGTAGCTTGGGTAGGGGGAGGGCTATCTCGCAGCCCATCTAGAGTTCTTTTTTTTAAAAAAAAATCTAAATTGCTAGAAAGGAAACTGTTGTCGAAGTTAAAGGAATTACACATCAAGGAGAACATCTCCGTTTGATCTTTCTGTCTCCTCTGCATTTCTTCTTTGTCCAGGAGAACCAGGACTTCCACTGTTCCACAGTCTATTTCCTCCACCAGAACAGTACTTTTTCTCCGGTCCTGGTCAACGTAATACAAAACATGGGTATACCGGCCTTTGTTTACCTGAAATTTTAGCTGTGCCTTTTTTAATTCTGCCTGCCTGCCGTTCAATTCATTTTAGCACTATATACTTCCCTTTCCAACTTTGGTCTTTATGTCTTTTGAAATTGTAGCTTAGATACTAAAACACGTCAAGACTAAATTACAGTTTGTCAAACCGAGGTGATATGTAGATTATACAAAAACCAGCCGGCGTTGGCTGTTAATACCAATATATTTGCAAGGATGTTCTGCATCTACCAGTGGAAATTTTTGACTTCTCTACCAATAGCATGTACTAAAAATTTGGTTACGAGATTTCATTGGTTGTACATTTAATTATTGTATTGCCATTTTGTTCCCTGTCTCTTTCTTTAAAATAAGTGAGGTGGGTGGGATGTATTTTATTTATTTTTAATCCACGATTTGATGTAACCCTGCCTAGCTGTATCAGGATTGTGAGACTGTCAATTGTCGCTAAGTGGAAAAACATACACCTTTACTTTTCATAAACGACTACAAACTGTGTTAAAAATGGTGGGATGAAAACACTTAATGCAAATATTACGAAATAAGTAATACTCTTTGTATCAGGGAGAGAAATATAGAAGTATAATGTGGTGTTTACTCTTTAGTATTTCTTATGCAGTAAGTTCTCAGTTGTATGAATCACCACATATCTTTCTTGTACTGGCATTAAGTATAGAGATAAGATTTGCAAATCCTGGACTATAATAAACTAGTTTTTATTGTTCCTATATTCACATCATTTTTTAGAGTTTGTTCTTATTAATAATTTTTTCACTACAAACTCTTAATATAACTGTTAAGATAAGGTGTGCCCAATGTGTCATACGGCTTATTCCTAATATTTCATAACCCTGGACAAACTCCCCATAATCCATATGAAGGGTAACACCAATTAAATTCTCTCTTTTTATATGCTCAAAAGACACTGCTTTCCTTCATGTGATATGGTTACCTTTTGGGCTAATATAGGAGAGAAAGAATACTACGAGAAACAATTTGCCACCTTGAGATCCTTTGAGGAAGTTGATTCAATAGAAGAATCCAATGTAATGAGTGAAGAAGATGATATTGCGGAGCAAAAGCAGAGTGAGTTTGCCATGAAGATATCAAACTATGCAAACATGATTCTTTTGGCGTTGAAGGTTGTACTTTCCCGATTCATTTTAATCCCTTTTTTAACATTCATCTAGGCTGACTTTATTATACTTCCACACCATCATTAGATATATGCTACAATTAAAAGTGGATCAATTGCTATAGCTGCCTCGACATTGGACTCGCTGCTTGATCTCATGGCTGGCGGTATCCTTTGGTTCACACATCTCTCGATGAAGAGCATCAACGTCTACAAGTATCCTATTGGTAAACTGAGGGTGCAGCCTGTTGGAATCATCATCTTTGCTGCTGTAATGGCTACATTAGGTATGCTTGCAACTTTGCCAGGACAAGAATGGACAATCAAGTCATGTCTTTACTTGCTTTCTTTGTATATGCAACAGTATTGTTGTCTTCAAACTACAAAATTTATTACTCAACTTAGTATGGTCTTTGTGCCAAAATTATGCATTAACACAGCAATGTGCTTTTTATTTGCATTTCCAGGATTCCAAGTATTTGTTCAAGCTGTGGAAAAGCTGATAGTGAACGAGACTCCAGATAAATTGACTCCAGTGCAACTCACATGGCTATATTCTATCATGATTTTTGCAACAGTAGTTAAGCTAGCCCTCTGGCTCTACTGCAGAACATCTGGTAACAAGATAGTCCGTGCCTATGCTAAGGTTTAGATCTTTCTCCATGTTTTAATTTCAATAGATGCTTTGAAAGGCAAATGAGTGCAGTTTCCCAAAGTTTGTTGGGTTGGTATTCACAGGATCATTATTTTGACGTCGTCACGAATGTTGTGGGTTTGGCTGCTGCTGTCCTTGGTGATATGTTCTACTGGTGGATTGACCCAGTTGGTGCAATTGCCCTTGCAGTGTACACAATTACAAACTGGTCTGGAACGGTGTGGGAAAATGCAGGTTTGCAGTACTCCAGCATCTGTTGCATTCGTTTATAATTGGCCTACCCCCCTCCCACATCCATTATCTGTTGTCGTAGTAAAAAGTTTCATACCAGAACTCTTGTTAGGATCAATTGCTTTGATAGGCCTAATGGACATGGAAATCTGATGAACTAAACCCATGCAAGAAGCAGGATTGTAGGGAACATGTTTTTCCGAAAAAAAATATATAAATTGACTCACCATATAAGTGTAATTCCTGCACAATTCCTTATGTGTTCTGAAAGTTACTTACTAGATTAACTGGCAGATAGTCCTATACTGAATTAATGATGCTTATTGCTATCCTTGATGCAGTGTCACTAGTGGGTGAATCAGCTCCGCCAGAAATGCTGCAGAAGTTGACATATTTGGCCATCAGACATCATCCTCAAATCAAGCGTGTCGATACAGTTCGAGCATACACCTTTGGGGTTCTTTACTTTGTTGAGGTTGGTACCTCAGTTTTTCTGTTGCCTTGCTGTTTTTTTCCCTTTTAGGTAAATATATATGCTCTTCCCAGCTAATTTGATCAACGGACTGGCAGGTTGACATTGAGCTGCCAGAGGAATTGCCCCTTAAGGAGGCACATGCTATTGGAGAATCACTTCAAATAAAGATCGAGGAGCTCCCAGAAGTCGAGCGGGCATTTGTTCACCTTGATTTCGAGTGTGACCACAAGCCAGAGCACAACATTCTCAGCAAGTTGCCTAGCAGCCAACCATGACCACCAACTTGAATTCCACCGTGAAACGAATTAGCTGGCTTGTTCGCTTGCCATGCAGGATGTGCTACAGTACGTGCCGCATTATGCTATATGAAACGGCTGAAGACAAATGAGATTGTCTGGCCATCATTTCTGAAAGTAGGCCTAAGAGAATACTGTATTAGTTAAGTACCTATATTAGAGATTATGTGGACTGAACTTGTGCATCCCTCTGTTTAAGAGTTTTGTTGTGAGGAAAGTTCAGCACAAAGGGGAAATCACGTTCTGGATGATCTCAAGCAATTTTTTTGTTCTGAAATTCAGGTCAGTTGTAAATATTGTCTGGTTTGCTTAACAATGGTGTGTAAGTGCCCTACATTGCTGGGAAGGTCAAGGTGTATGTGCTAAAAGAAACTCATTTTAACAAATGTGGTTTTGCCTTTTTCAGCCCAACATCAGGCCCAGCACTCTTTCCAAATTGAGAAAGGAAAACAGAACTGGCCCAGTAGGTGTAAACTGGATGCAAAGCAATGCACCCGGCAAACATCCAGCAAACAACAAGCAGTAAAAATTTACAACGTAAAGCCTCTTCGATAGACCGGATATTTTCATTTATTGAATTTGAAATTCTTTTGAAATTTCTTCACAGTGCAAGTACTTCTATTAGGATTGTAGGATGATTCTTCTGCAGTTGTACCCTTTGTCACTAGTGGTTGTACCATTGCAGTCCGTAGTACGGCCGTGGGACTGTCTGTAAGCCACGCATTATTGGCTGAAATGCTGAATTTTAGTAGATGGAATCGCGCACTGGCCTATACCTGGTAGTATAATTATTATTCAGTCGATCAGATCTGTCTGGAGTAATGCCATGTTAGGTGATATTTTGTGTGCTAGTGCGTCGAATCCAATCTGATCTACTCACCTCCCCGTGAAGACGTTGACACCCTCTGATATACTCCATGTACCATGGATTGAAGTTCCGGACATGTATGAAAGTTTCGGAGAATTCGGCCCGATTCCCTCAACTTCACCATTAATAATTACATGAAAGATGACATGTTTAAGTGAAGGGGGCTGCTATACATGTAGGTATCTGATGATACATGTGAGTAAAAGGGAAAGTACCACTTCATGCCTCACCTACGTCGTAAAGTTGGTACCACTTGATACCTGGACGATGACAAATGACGTGCTGGCCTCCGAGCACTCCTCCCCCCACTGCCGCACCAGCCAAATGCGGCCGTCTGCCATCCCCCCCCCCCCCCCCCGACTAGCCACCCGTGGCCGTCCAACAAACCACCGCGTCGTGCAACTCACCGGCGGACCACTGCCGTTGTTGGGCTCACCACGACGGCCTTCAGCCATCGTCTGCGCCGGCTTCCGGGCGAGGGCCTCCCTGCCGTCACCCACGCCCACCGCTGCCCTCGCTGCGGGGGACGGCCCGCGTCGTGCAGCTGACGTCGTCGTCCTCCTCCGCGCCGCTCGGCCTCCGTACCCGCTCCCGGCCGCGCGCGCCAGCAGTCCCCGTCGCCGCCATCACGATCACTCAACCCGTGGATCTGGGCGGGGGTTTCCGCCGTCAACAACGAACGCCTTTACCACCCATCGCTAGACGGCGCCGCCACCACTCTGCCCTGCCGCCAACCGTCGTCCCGCCGGATCCAGCCGGAACGGCGCATATTGCCACCGCCGCAGCCCGGCCAGCTCCTCGGGTTGTCCGAGCGTACGCTGGGCAAAGCCCTGCCGTCGTCGTCCTTGCGGCCGCGTGGCTTTGTCGGCACCCGCTCAGGCAGTGGCGAGGCAGAGAAGGAGGAGGGAAGGAGGAAGTCAGTGGTGGCATCGCCTCTTGTGTCGCCCATGGGAAGGGCGACGTGAGCTAAAAAGTGTTCTGCTGCTTTTGTGCAACGTCGAGGTTCGGCGCGTAGAGGCACGTCTAGTGGCAGTGGAGGCTGGCACGACACGAGGAGGTGCGACCGGGCGGCGGTGGAGGCCGGCTTGGTGCGAGGAGGCACGACCAGCGGCGGGAGGCTGGCTTGGCGCGATGGATGTTCTACATCGTATGCTCGTATCAGTTGCGACGTTTTAAGATGTGGAGAAGTTTGGTTTGGTTTAATGTCTTTGTTTATGTAACAATCGTCTCTTATATATAATATAATCAACATTGTTTCGCAAGAAAAAACAAACGTATGAAATTCTCATTAAACACATTTTTATACATATTTACCTTTTACTAGCTTATTCATAAAAAAATAAATACTCCCTCCGTTTTATAATATAAGACTTTCTAGCATTGTCCATATTCATATAGATATTGATGAATCTAAACATATATGTGTGTCTAAATTCATTAACATCTATATGAATGTGGACAACGATAGAATGACTTACATTATAAAACGTACATTATAAAACGGAGGAAGTATGTACTTGAAAAAAAAGTAGCAAGATACATTTGATTTCTTAGACATTTTTTTATTGATAAATGTTTTAGAAATTCATTCGTCTATAAAAAACCAATCTAATACTGGATGTGACACATCCTAGTACTATGAATCTGGACATACCTCTATCCAGATTCGTTGTACTAGAATATGTCATATCCAATCCTAAATTCATTTTTTTGGCGGAGGAGTAGAAATCAATAATACCGAAGAATCACATTAGTTAGTTCTGACTCTAATGTAGTAAAAAATAGTTAAGCATGGGACGGTCTTAATCAGGCCTGGCCTAGGGGGGGTCGAGCTGTGCCATCGTAATGAGCCCTCGAGGTCAAAGGGCCCAACCCCATATATATATGCTATGGAAATAAGAGCCTATAGGCCATAGGAACTTAGATTTAGAAAGCCCACGAGAGGAAAGATATATAACTTGTTTGATAAGAATTTTTTTTTATACATTACATTTGTTAGAAACATCATTATATTATCAGAGTTGTATTAAAGGCCCATCTTTTTAGCTCCGTTCCAGGCCATTAAATTAACAACACCGGGCCTGGTTTAATAGGTTTAGCACCTAGCAGCACGGAGCTACACTCCTACTAGTACTATCTAAGAACATCTTTACTTCTTTAAAAGAGGTAATAGTGGTGACAGTGAATCTATCACCCACTAACTCTGTTGTATACTACGGCTGTGTTCTTTGCTCTGAATTCCCAACTTCTCTTCCCTCTGTCTCGCGCGCACATTTTTCGAACTGCTAAACGGTACGTTTTTTTACAAAAAAAAGTTTATATATGAAAGTTGCTTTAAAATTTCATATTAATCAATTTTTCCCAAAAAAAAGTAAATACTTAATTAATCATAAGAAAATGCGTTGCTCCGTTTTCCGTATGGAGGAAGTGAGTTCCCAACTCAATATAACAAACAACATCTTCCAGTATTTTAATTTTACAAAACGGTCCTTCTACATATTGTTAATATTTTATTTCATCTCTACAATTTCAGTTTATCAATTATCATCATGGAAAGACATCTACATGAATCAGGGACGAAATTGTTCCATAAACTTTACAATTAACTTGTTCCAAACAATAGCACATGTATAATTCATTTTTATTTGTAGCCAAGCACGGGTATTTAGCTAGTTTGGGAAAAATCTGACACCCATGTACAAACTCATCGTAGCTTAGTCAGTTAGATTTTTTATGATGTAACCTGTCATTTTGAAAGTTCTTAACTTAACATAAGTGCTCAGAGTTAATGCTAATTATATTTTTATTTATAGGTGGCATAGACAGCGGGGTGTTTATGGTTACTATGTTAATCTCAAGATATATAGGAACTGTCTTCGAATGCATTTGTGATAATGTCGTCAATCTCTCTTAAGATATACTAATCCAGTCTTCAAAACAATTTTATCAAAACTAAGATATATTGGTTCAATCTTTGAAAGTATATGTGGTGACTTTCGTAGACGCAAAACTAACCGCCACATGTTCGTACTGTTGTGGCTTTACATGAAAGCTCCTTTACATCATTAGCGAGTCACAAATTCACAGTTATATAGAAGCACAGTGAGTCACAATTCACAGTTTTATAGTAGGAATAATGAAATCTAGAGTTTTCCAGTAAACTGCATGGTGTAACTTTAAGGATTTACATCAACGGCCAATAATTTCAAAGGAAGTTCTAAGATTAACGACTACTCACACCGTCAAAAAAAAAAAGACAAACCTTGGTTTCCGTCTCCAACATTTGACCGTCCGTCTTATTTAAAAAAATTATAAAAAAAAATTAAAAAGATAAGTCACGCATAAAATATTAATCATGTTTTATCATCTAACAATAATGAAAATACAAAATAAAAAAATTTCATATAAGACGGACAGTCAATGTTGGACACGACGGAGGGAGTAGACTGTGTTTAGATCACGCTAAAATTGGAAGATTGATTGAAATTGGGACAATGTGATGGAAAAGTTGTAAGTTTATGTGCGTAGTAAAGTTTTGATGTGATGGAAAAATTAGAAGTTTGAATAAATATTTTGAAACTAAACACGGCGTAGTAGTCCCTATTTATCATCTTCACAAGGTCAGATCAACACGTGACAAAATTATATCCTCTTTGGGTTTGCAGCAACAGTGGATACGGTACCCACGTACGTCACTGGTTTCCTGTTCTCCGATTAAGCAGCACTTGCACGGCCGGACAGGCGTACAGTATAGCATCAGGCCATCAATCCATCCATCACCGGCTGCGCTGCACACACATCGTGTCGCGCTGCTTATGAAACGGTGTCATCATCGTCGTCTCCATATATCCCCCCCGGTCCCCGGATCTCGCACATGGGGACATAACGTCGCCCTCCCACGGCGAGGCGATGACGACACGATGGCATTCCCCACCCCACCCCATCCACTGCCCCCCTCTCCGTCGTGCACAGCTTCCGCGCACGCGCACCGTGCGCTGGTGGCATGCGCCCACGGTGCATCCACCGGCCCATCGCTGGTCCGCCAGGTGCGATGCATCGCGCGCACCGAGCGGCGACCGCTCCCGTGGCATGATGGGTGATGGCTCAACGATTTTCTTGCGTCTCTTGGAACAGTTCTTCTTTTTTTTTTCTCTCTTCTTATCTGCTTTTGTTTTCGGTGCTCAGGGCTGCTGTTTTCCGGACCCAATGTATCTGGCATGTGGATGTGGTCGTGAGTTTGTGTCGAATCGTGGAAAAGTATACTTTAATTGCTTAGCTTGTACGTACATGCCGAGGAAGGGACAAATCGATGATCGTTTGTGTGTACAGCTCGCAAGTTCATCGCATTTTTAGCAACCATACGTTTTTGCTGTAGTTCTGTGTGCCCGATTGGAATTTTTCATTTTCGCCGTCCAACGCGAGTAGTAGAAAACTGCCAGGTGGGGCCCGAGGGCAGTGAGCGCCGGGGCTTTGCGCACCCCATCGGCAGCACGCGATCCAGAAAGCTTCGCCTTTTGCTTGCCCTCTGGCATCGATCTGCTGTCCTTAGCTTTCCCTTTTGAGTTTTTCGTGGATCTTTTCTCAGTCCTTTCCATCCTTCTGCTTTTTTATGAAATTGCCTGAAAAAGTCCAGAGCAGAAAGTTTTAGGGCTCTGCTTGGCTATTTTGGTTGGTGTCTTTTCAGTAAATCTGGTTATTTTCAGTTGGTGTCTTCCCCATGAATAGACGAAAAACCGTTGTTTAGTTTTTAATGAGTTTTAGGATTTTGGGAGTGAATTGTTTATTTTGCAGAAGGCAACTAAAGGGTGATTTAATCTTAAATTCAACTCTGAATGACCGAATTTGAATAGAGTGTTGTTTCATCATCACCATCTCATCCTCAAAGCGACATGCTTAAAATAGAAATGAAAACAATATAGTAACTCATCTCATTTATATATTAGACCAACTAGACATACCAACCATACGGTTTAATTAAAAAAATACAAGAAAAATAGCTCCGATATATAGTCAAGATAGTACTAGCTACTCGCACACACCATACCAAATACCAAAAAGAAATCATCCCACAAAAGGAAATAAATAAAACTAAAATAAAAAAAGAAGAAAACAAAGACAGCCACCCGAGGAAAACGTCACGCGACAGCATTTGACACCAAATTAGCGAACCGCCGCCTCGGTTAAACTGATTTTTACAGCGGAAAATCCCGCTTAAAATCCCGAAACAGCTAGAAACCCATGTTCCAGACATCGCAGCTCGCACCGCGGGGCCTAACCGTGGCGGTTAAAAAGCGTACGGCGTCGTCGCGTTCCCTCCCCCATTTCATCCCTCCCCTTCTCCTCGCCTTTTACCCCCACACCTCGCCTCGCCTCGCCTCGTCTCGCCTCGGCGCTCCGCTCCCCTCCTCCCATCTCGCTCGCCGTCTGAGCCAAAACCCACTCGGCTAGCCACCGGCGGCGGCCGATCGGACCCGGGGCCAAGCTGCGGCGAAGCGGCGGGTCACCTCCGGCTGCGTCGTCGCTGGCGGCGGCCACTTGGATGGGCGGTGGATCGGGGGCGAGCTCGTCGTTGTGTTGAGGGCGTCTGCGGGAGGCTTGAGGGGCGTGATGCCGGGTGTGGCGGCGGAGACGGCGGTGGCGTCGGCGTCGGGATCGGGGATCTGGTCGCGGCGGCGGGACGAGATCACGTTGGATCGCCTCCAGAAGGTAGGCTCGCGTGGGCAACGACTTTGGTCTGGTCGGGGGGCTGGATTTGATGTGAGCGGTGGGAATTCGGGGTGAATCGATGGTGGTGTTATCCGAGGATCGGACTGAGACAGTTGCTTGCGTGTGGGTTGGATTAGCGTTTTTTGTTTGTGCGTAATTCGCAGAAGAGTTGTCTGCAAATGGCGTCGGGGAAAGCTAGGTTGTTTGGTTGATCTGTTTTTGTTTTATCTAAGCTTGTGAGTCCATTTGAGTGGTGAATTTTCATGCTTAGATTCAATCGGGTTGCACTTGGTCATGGGCATATATCCTAATTTTGACTTCTGATAGGCTCGATTGTACTGGCTTTGAGCTGTTTCTGGCGGTACATTGCTCTAAGCTATGGTGGCAGGTAGATTTGTACGCCTGGTTTGGTATATAAACGTGGGGGGCAAAATAGTGTTACCGATTACTTCCTGTATGAATTTTGGAATTGAATCAGTCATTCCTCGTTTTGCAAGAGCATGGGGCACTTGATTTGAAATGAAGTAAAAAAGTTGGGGACTGGTTTTAGGTCGTTCATGATTATTTGAGTAGCCTGTAAGTGCTGTTATGCTGATGAAATCTGATGTATGAAAATGTTCTTGTTAGGAAAATAAAATTCTGTCAGAATAATTTTAGGAAAGCAAGTCATTGGCTCGTGTAGAATGTTATTTTCTTTCTAACTCTATTAAGTTTTTACGAGTTTCTGACCTTATCAACAAACTATGCATATTGTACACACTCTTCAATCATAAATTTCATGCCTTGCATATTTGTTCAATTGCTCATCCTGTTATTTATTTTCTTCCATTGGAGCAAGCTGATAAACTAGTATAGTTGTAAATATAATTTGATTGAAGAGTAACTGCTAAATAAGACATAACGATATTTGAACTTCTTTCCCCATTTTGGCACACAGATATTTTGTTTGCAGCTCTGTTGAAGCATCTCCAATGATGCACCACCTCTGATGCTTTAAATGTGATGCTCCAATAGTCTTGATTAGAGTTGTGGTTGATTGATACTGTCATTAAACTACTCCAGAGCTATCTCATTTTATCGTTGAATAGTAGATTATACTGGATTTTATTGTTTTTATGACTTTAAAGTAGCACTTCCCTTTGTGCTGGAAAGCAAACCAAATAGCTTATTTAAGTGTGTCTTAGTGTTATGGAGGTTTTTGTGATAGCCATGTTGCAAAGGGAACTGAGCATGTCATGGTTGTGGATTAAACTTGTTTCAGTTCTGGAATGGCTTGCCTCCTCAAGCGCGACAGGAGCTTCTCAAATTGGATAAGCAAACCCTCATTGAGCAAGCACGCAAGAACTTGTATTGTTCAAGGTGCAATGGATTGCTTCTGGAAAGTTTCATGCAAATAGTCATGTATGGGAAGACACTGCAGCGCGATGCCTCGGTTAATCGTCTGAACACAACTGGAGAAACAAGGATTAGGCAAGGGGAACAAGAAGACCCATCAGTTCATCCTTGGGGAGGCCTTGTAGCAACAAAAGATGGCATCCTTACGCTTCTTGACTGCTTTGTAAATGCAAAATCATTGCGGGTGCTTCAGAATGTAAGTTTTCAACTTGGGATTCATGTCTCTTTTTGTGTAGTTCATTGGCGATTGTACAATTAATAACTAATTTGCTCTGATTTTTATATTGATCCCTTCTGTTACTTTTTCTTAAGCAACCTCCAAGTCATGTTTGTGGAGTTAAGTTAACCTAGAAGTTTCAATGCTAGTACAGGATAGGTTTACTTGATTAGCTTATACCTTAATGCATTCAACATTGGTTTAATCAGGTATTTGATAATGCACGGGCAAGAGAAAGGGAAAGAGAGATGCTTTATCCTGATGCATGTGGTGGCAGTGGCAGAGGATGGATTAGCCAACGCCTAGCTAGTTATAGCAGGGGGTATGGAACAAGAGAAACATGTGCTCTGCATACTGCTCGCCTTTCATGTGATACACTGGTGGATTTCTGGTCAGCATTGAGTGAAGAAACTAGATTATCTCTTCTGCGGATGAAGGAGGAGGATTTCATGGAAAGACTTATGCGTAGGTGAGCATAATGAAGTTGACCTCCATATCATGCAAATTTAAATTAGTGATAACAAGTTGTTTTGACCTGAATAGGCATTCAGCTCATGGACATTATTAGTAACATAGTTGAACTAGTGAGTTCATAACTGACTTGCAGATATTCAGTGAATTCTAATTAACGATCATAGCTATCTGATGCAAATACAATAAGGGCCTGCTATTTTCTTTTTCATATACTGATAGCTATCTATGATCTACCTAGATATGTAGGGATTTTTTTTTTTTGCCAATAATGCATCTATTTGTTTGTATTTATCCAGCAACTGACAATTGATCAGTGTAGGATTGATTTTATTTTTTCTTAATACAAATGTCAATAGGTTTGAGAGCAAGAGATTCTGTCGAGATTGCCGAAGGAATGTTATCCGTGAATTCAAGGAACTGAAGGAACTGAAACGCATGCGAAGGGAACCTCGCTGCACCAGTTGGTTCTGTGTTGCAGACACTGATTTCCAGTGTGAGGTCAGGGTGCCTCCTCGACGCCCACTTCACTATTCTAACTTCCATTCAATAGCTTCTGAGTTATATTCAAGTTACATGTGGCTTCTCTATTTTCTAGGTGTTTGAGGATGCTGTCATAATTGATTGGCGCCAAACTTTATCAGAGGCAGATGGATCTTATCATCATTTTGAATGGGCCATTGGGACAGATGAAGGGCAATCTGATGTTTTCGGCTTTGAAGATGTCGGGATGAATGTACAAGTCCACAGAGATGGTATTAATCTTGATCAGTTTGAAGACTATTTCATAACTTTGAGAGCTTGGAAGCTTGATGGGACCTACACAGAGCTGTGCGTTAAAGCACATGCCTTAAAGGGCCAATCGTGCGTACACCACAGACTGGTGGTAGGGAATGGTTTTGTGACAATTACAAAGGGTGAAAGTATCAGAAGTTTCTTTGAGCATGCTGAAGAGGCTGAGGAAGAGGATGTACGTGATTACCACTAATGGTGGACTATATCTAACTAGGCTAGACTTAATTAGGACATTTATTATTGGTGCTAAAAGTTGCCATTCTGAGTTTCTGACCCATAAAAATATTTGCAGGAAGAAGATGCCATGGACAGGGATGGAAATGATCTTGATGGTGATGGCTTACATCCACAGAAGCATGCCAAAAGTCCTGAACTGGCAAGAGAATTTCTTTTAGATGCCGCGGCAGTTATATTTAAAGAACAGGTAATTTGTAATCAAAGTATAGAAAAGAAATGTTGGAAGCAATACTTGTTGTAATGATTGTGGCTGTACAAAGAAAGAAAAAAAACTTGATTTTCTAAACCACAGCTCCCAAATTTGGGTGCACAACCTGCATATCATACATTCCATTTCAATAAGATATACTTTCCTTCAATTGCTACTTCATAATGAAGGAACAGTAACTTACCAGTGTTTGTGATTGCTATATGAAGTCCTCCACCCACATACACCGTGTGATTTGTCTATCTTATCAAATGGCAACTGAGTGGTATGTTATTTCCAGCAGCACTACTCCTTTACCTAAGGTTCATGAATAAAAGTTGTTTTTTGTTGTTCTTGTTTCTACCCGTCTTGCCCCCATCATAGCATTGTCAGTCACTTTAGTCACTTCTGAGGTTGTGTTTTCTAGCCACTGTTGTAGCCATTAAGTACATGCCAATCTAGTTCTGGACCTCCACATATCAAAGTCAATTTTCTTTTTTTATTATTCAAGATATTTAATGCAATAAAAAAATTAAAGAACGATTCTCCACAGAGATATGTACATAAGGGGATCCATATTCTTTTATCCTGTAATATTACTAGTAGTGGTTACTGTAGTTACTAAGATCAAATCAAGATTTATTTATTGAGGGTTTTGCTAAAATTTCAGATGCTTATGTTACAAGCTTAAGCATATGCTAAATATGGGTTAATTGCAGGTCGAGAAGGCATTCAGAGAAGGTACAGCTCGGCAAAATGCACACAGTATTTTTGTGTCTCTTGCATTAGAACTTTTGGAAGAGCGAGTCCATGTAGCATGCAAAGAAATTATTACGTTGGAAAAGCAGGTACTTGTGGTGATTGCATAGAAGTCATAAAATATTTCATATCATCCATGATTTTGTGCACATCAACTTCGTTGACACACTTCTTGCAGAACAAGCTTCTTGAAGAAGAAGAGAAAGAAAAGCAAGATGAACAAGAGCGCAGGATGAGGAGGAGAACAAAAGAGAGAGAGAAGAAACACAGGAGAAAAGAGAGGCTGAAAGAAAAGGAGAGGGATAAAGGGAAAGAAATCCTTGGGTTGAAATCATCAGATGATAATTCATGTTCAACTCTCAGAAACTCAACATCTACTAATGATGAATCAACAAATACTCCTGACTCTAGAGATTCAGCTAGTGAAGAAGAAGATAATTCCACAGTGGTGGATCTTTGCTCCCCTGACACCTTTGTTGATCAAACAGCTTGCAGGGAGATTAGTGTGCAAAACAATATGGACTACTGCAATACATTGACAGAATTTGCTCGAACAAATAGCAGTGACCTTTTCACATCTGGACAATCAAAATCATCAAGATGGAATCTGAGGCTGAGAAAAGATTTCCATCAAGATCAGTCCTCTTGTTGCTATGATGAGTGCGGAGATGAAAATGGAAGCATTGGTGATTTTCAGTGGCAATCAAAGGAAAGGACAAGACATAGTGCTCGAAGTTGTAACTCAGTGTTTACTACAAATAACAGAACAAGGGATAGACACAACTACATTTCCTTCAGCTGTGACCCTCGTGATGACTATGTAATAAATGACAGCTGTTCTTCATCATCAACTGGATCAGGTAGGGAGACAAAGATGGCAAGAAAAACAGGAGTTGAGAGACCTAGGGTGCAGTACCGCAGGTGCTATCCTTTGGACAACTTTATTGTGTCAAAAGAAAGCCGTACTGGTAATACTCAGCAGAAAAATGTTGCTCCAAAGCAAGTATGGGAGCCAATGGATTCTCAAAAGAAGAATTTCTTAGACAACAAAAACAATGGGTCGGGAGCAGTTTGTAATGTTGATCCAACCAAATTAGTGGAACAAGATAGCAGTGAATGCCCAAATTTTGACGCAGGGCATGAGCCACTAAGTCAATCTTCTGAAAGATCCAGGGATATCTGTAAATCAGAAACAGATCAACCTTGTGAAAACAATGAGAAAAATCAAGCTACTTCTTGCGGTGGTACTATTATGGTGGATAAACAAGACTGCTACTCAACAAAAGATGAAGGTTCTGGGCATGATGAAGAGCTGATGATGAACTCTACCAGTTCTGATGGCTTGTCTTCATGTACGAGTGAAGCAGATAGAGAAAGCAGCACAAGCAGTGTGACTTCTTTGAGCGCTCAACATCAAGAATCATCATCATCTGACTCTGAGGAATCTCCAGAGAGAGTCAACAGCATCGAGGAAGCTCCATCAACAAAGACCGTTTCACGGTCCTTACTTGAGGCTTGTGCAGGAAAAGGTTTCAGAGAATACCAACCAAAAGCCATGCACCGGCCTCACAACGACAGATTGGGATTCAACATACCCCCTTTCCAAGATCAGCTGTTGCATCACCAAAGCATGCATGTACCTACACATTCTTCAGCCATAATGGGGCTCCACAACCATCCCTGGGCTGCTCCAGCAAGTGGATACATGCAGTATGCCCAGCCTAGCCACTTCTATTCCAATCCACTTGGATTTGGAGTACCTGGAAAGCAGTCTCCTGATTTTCCAGTGCAGTACAGCAATGTTCATCACTTCCCAGCTCCTGCTTTTAGTTATGCTCCTCCGGAGCCGATTCGGAAGACCACGCCAAGCTTCAGAGTCATGCATACATCGCCGCCTTACCGAAATGGATTGCATCAGAGTCAAACTGTTGGCCATCCTCATGGAGACCCGACTCTAGAAAGGCATCCTTCTCAGCCTAAGCCGTTGGACCTGAAGGATGCTCCAGGAGAGAACAAAAGCTCGCCTGAGGGGAATGCATCCTTCTCGTTGTTCCAATTTAACCTGCCAATAGCTCCCCCTGCCCCACCATCATCCAAAGATGACACGAGTGGAGAGTCAGCTACAAGAACGCCGTTGGCTCAGGTTCAAGTTCAGCCTTGCTCGAGGGAGCAGACTGATGTCAAAGAATACAATCTGTTTTGCTCGAAAAATGGCAGCATGTTTTCATTTATATCGAGATAAAAGCAACACACGCGGGAGATCTATACTGTTGTTGCTGTTGTGGTTGGCACTATACTTGGTGAGTGATTTGTATTGTCCGAACGAAATAAAAGATGCTTGAGTTTTTTCCTTGTATTGGCTGCCTTTGTCTTCTTTATTTTAGCCTCCTCCTTGTACGTTCCTCATGTGTATGAAAACTTAGTAAAGGCATAGATTTCAGAAATGCGGTAAAGTTCTAGTTCATGTGAAGTGCGAACTGCCTTGCAGGGCACTGGAAATAGAACGGTCACCTAGCCCTGGTTCCGGTTCCAACGTGAAGGAGAGGCCACTCGCTAGTCCCTACGCCACAGTATCTATGGCCTTGTTTAGTTACTAAAACAAAAACTTTTCATCCATCACATTGAATGTTTGAATACATGCATGAAATATTAAATTACGAGACGAATCTTTTAAGTCTAATTACGCCATGATTTGACAATGTGGTGCTCCAGTAAACATTTGCTAATGACGGATTAATTAGGCTTAATAAATTCGTCTCGCGGTTTCCTGACGGAATTTGTATTTTGTTTTGTTATTAGACCACGTTTAATATTTCAAATATGTGTCCGTATATCCGATGTGACAACCGAACCCAAAAATTTTCCCCAACTAAACAAGGCCTATATCTTTTATAAAGTTACAACCCACTAAACATCTAAAACTCAACATATGTAAGCATAGTAGTAGTTGTTAGTATATTCAAAAGAATAACATGCAAACATGCCACATCAACTCACTAAACACCTAAAACTCACCATGCATGCATAGCAATTACTTCTACAATTCATTATATTCTAAACCTCAATATAGAAGCATACTAAATTATCATCTCACATTATTTTCACAATATTTAACCCAAACCGGTCAAATCTATCGATTAGTCCTACGACATTTAACATAAATTCATCCATATATCCCACAGTAAAGCGCAGGGCTTCATCTAATCGTAAATGCCCTTAACTGCCAGTGCTTCTGGTAATTCCCATATGTCAACAGGGATACTACAAAGTAACTTGGCTGCCATAAGGATCATTAACTTTGCAATAATTTCTTGCATATCTACAAACTACAAAGCCGAGTTGATTCTCGCCGGCATGGATGGCAAGCTGTCTATATAATTTGTTGTTTTCAACAAGTTCATCATTGAAACTGCAAAACAGCAAGATACAAAGTAGGCTCGTCAACAAACTCTAATATTTCAAACTTGCTACCGGCAGTAGCCTTCTCTAGAGAAGGCCTGGTAGGCAAATCGGCAGTTACAACTTCAGGATGTTCCCTGCGATGTTGCTCCAAACTTTGCCGTCCTTGATCCAAAAAGATGACAACTCTTCCACCTATGGCAAACGGCATACAGCGTTTCAATTCAAGACAAAATGCATACAAGAAATATCCAGGTGGTATAATCACAACATATCAGAATGACCTCAACACATGAAGCACCCTGACACGTCGATGTTCATGAAATTTGGCTAAACTAGGGGATGTAGCAAAGGTTGATGACTGATCCTTGATGATGTCTTGTTAATAATAAGAAGCAACGGGTTAAGATAGCTAATCTAAGAGCTTTGTGAGAAGCTGGGTTGTCGGAGCTGAGGAGTGGAGCAAATGTATATAAGAGAAAAGGACAGCTGAATACTATTGAACTAAGAACAAGGACATTTTGATAGCTTGATTCAATTCTCAGATGCAAAAGATGAACTATAAAGCATATATAAAGCAACAAGGCCGCAAATCACCCCATTAAAACTTTAGAGGGCAAGGTTAGGCACATACAACTATACAAGTAGTGCCTGAATTGAGCTAATGCACTCCATGAAACAAACACCATCTACAATGTAGAATTAGGATTTAAAACTAGCCTAACCACAGGAACTGAAAATAATCAGAACAAAACAAGTATATGCATGCCTACGGCTGTTTGTCTGTTCCATAAATCGCATCAAAATTGTTTCAAGCAAACTAAATCAGCACACACAAGGATTAACGATTCAAACCATGTAGGACACTGTATCAAAACCACATGTAATTGTAAACTAATGTATCCAATTTATTTCATGAATATGGCAAGGCAACAGGTTACCTAGTACTAACATTGATATCTCAAGTCACTGTTAGTCATACAAACCAAATTTTGTCACAACAAAATGTACTCCTAGTTTCTTAACCATCACAAACCACCTCAAGAGCAGTGAGCACAGCAATTCCGCTGATTATGTACAAACCCACAACTAGGCCCTCCAATTAAGCGAGGAATGCAGAGTTTTAACCCTCAAATGATTGCGAAGCTAACAGAGCAAAACAGAGATAAGATAGCATCTCACCTTTGGAGCATCTCTTGGCCAGCGACTTGAGCAGCGCGGCGGCCGAGACACCCATCCCGGGGAAGTAGCAGACGAACACGGCGTCGAACGCGTCGAACCTCTCCGGCACGCCCTCCACCACTCCGCCTCCCCTGCCGCCTCCGCCTCCCTCCAAGTGGAAGCACCTCACCTCGTCGTGCCCCTCCTTGATCCCCGCCAGCACGTACAGGGACTCGTGCGCGGCCACCAGGAGCTCGCAGGGGTGCCCCGAGAGGAGGGCGTCCACGAAGGACGGCGCGGGGGTCACGGCCAGCACCCGCGACGCGGGGGAGAGGGCCCCCGCCGCGAGCGCGCGGGGGAGGCTGCCGCCCGCGGCCGCCGCCGCCGCCGCAGCATCGAGGAAGGACCAGTCCTTCTCCACTACGTCCGCGACGGCGACGCCGTCCGGGACCGCGGCAACCGGGCCGGCGCGACGGGAGGGCGGCGAGCACGCAAGGCTGAGCCGTAGGGGGGTAGGAAACCCCGGGTTGATGGGTCGCGAGTAGGGTCGGGGTCGCGGGGTAGGGAGGAGGAGAGGGGAGAACGCCAGCGAGAGGGAGGCGGAGGCGGAGGCCATGGGAGGAGAGGGTGGTGTTGGCCGGAACGGGAGGAGGATGGGAAGGTGGAAAGGTAGACAATGCAGTCTCGGCAGAGTGAGTAGTCGCGGTAACTATGGGCCGAGCCAGGAAACCATAGCCATTAATAATTCGGCCCAATTAGCTAGTTGCTGGTTAGAGAGTTACGGGCTTCTGAAATAGTGTACTGTATCTCACGGCCTGTTTGTTAATGTTTGGTACTCTTGCCGCGAGCCCCCGAACCGCGAGTCCATGACCAATCACCATCCATCGCGAAGATGAATAGTTCATGCCGAGCAAATTTTTTTTTCTGCACGGTGATTCAAAATTCAAACAGTAAGTATAATCAATCACAGATTGAGCATAGAGATATGCATGAAAATGCTTCCTTTTTTTCCCATACAAAACGTATGGCAAGGGAATCGTACGAGTACGATGGAATTCAAACGGTAACCAGAAAGTTTCGGAAATTTTCAGTTTTTCACACAAAAGGAAACTGTGACCAGAAAACGAGGTGATCACCCTGCTCCTGGCGGACCCACACGACCAGCCGATCGGACGATCGCCGCTGCCAGACAATGGGTCTACACGAATCTCAAAGCCCAAAGTTTGAATCGTCCCGCTCTTGGCCCTCCCGGCGCTGATCAGTCTTCGCCCAATGACACGTGGGTCCCACTGAGAGATCACAGATGCTGCTGACATCGCGGGAAGGACAAGCCATTGACTAGTCTCTAGGCTATCGCCACCGGAAAGAAAAAGAAGACCAACAGAACTGAGGATTTGAGGAAGGAAAGTGTCCGTCACTGCAAGTGGGGCCCACTCGGAAGCCACGACCCCCTCTTTTGCATGAGCTGCGGCGAGCACGGGCCCACCGCCCACCGCCCCTGCTCTCTCCGATTTCCATTCCAATCTTCCGCGTCGGCACGAGACCACGACGTCACGCATTCCCGCGAATCCGGCCTGCTCGAGACCTCCTCCCGTCGCGACGCCGCAAGCCATCAAAGCGCCTCCTGCTTCCGCTCCTATCCAAGGCGAACCACACTCTGCGATCGAGAGCTCGCTGAGCCGTAAAACCCTAGCTAATCCTTCTCTCTCCCCCCTCTCGCTGTCGTCTCCGTCTCCGTCTCCGATCTCCGCGGCCTCGGTTGCGGGTTGCGGCTGCGCCGGTGCGGCTCCATGGTCCCGGAGCCGGCTCCCGCGGCGGCGACGGAGCCGAGGCGCTCCACGCGCAGGCGCCTAATGACGGCCGCCGCGATGGAGGCCGAGGCGGAGGCGGTGGCCGACCTCGACGAGATCGACCGCGAGATGTCGCGCGCCGAGTCGCGCAAGCGCCAGCGCAGGACAGCGAAGGAGAAGCCTGGTGCCCGTAAGGGAGCGACCGAATGGAAGCCGGAGGACGTGGAGAAGGCGGCGGCGGCGGAGGGGGTGGCCGAGCTCGACGAGATCGACCGCGAGATGCCGCGCCCCGAGTTGCGCAAGCGCCAGCGCAGGACGGCGAAGGAGAAGCCTAGTGCCCATGAGGGAGCGACCGAATGGAAGCCGGAGGACGTGGAGAAGGCGGCGGCGCAGGAGCCCGAGGGGGCCGAGCTCGACAGTGGGTTGTCGCCCGCAGAGTCACGCGGCAAGCGGCAGCGCGGGGTGGAGAAGGTCAAGCGTCGTACCCGTAAGAAGACGGCCAAGGAGAAGACGAAGGAGACGACCGAGAAGTCGGCGGCTCAGGCGCCCGAGAAGATGAAGGTGAACGATGCGGGTGGCGCGCTGGCCGAAGACGTGTGCGCGGATGAGCCGGACGCCGAACAGATGGCCATGGAGGAGGAGGAGGAGGCAGCCGACGTGCTGGAAGCAGAGGAGAGGATGGGTAAGTGTGTCGGAGAAGGATCAGCCGAGAAGGCTGCGACGAGGAAGAGGGTGGCGCGGCCAAGCACTGCGAGAAGGGTGGAGGACTCAGATGACCACTTTGTGGGCGATCCAGTACCGGATGATGAAGCGCGACAACGATGGCCCGTGAGGTACAGTAGAAAGGTAAGAATTTCTAGTAAACCTCTAACTCTATTCTAGAGTTATCTCCTGGAATACTAAAGTTTGTTATCACTTCGATTTTGAGATGATTTTGAAAAATAAAACTGACATGCTCTTTTGTTTTTGTTGCAGGGGTCTGATTCGCTTCTTAAGCAGGAGTATGTGTGTTTTTACGCTAACATTGTTCTGAAAGTACTCTTAATCTCTTCTTATGCTGCTTTTATAATGGTGATCAGAATTTTCATTTATGCAGGCCTGACGAAGATGAAGAAATGAAGGCTCGATGTCACTACCTGGCTGCTAATGTGGATGATGAAATCTATCATCTTGATGATGATGTCTATGTCAAGGTCAGTCATGAATATCTTGTTCACACTTCTTAGAACTTTATTAACCAATGTTGTTTCCTAGTTTTATGTATTGCTTTTACGATAGCATTTTTATATGACTGACTAACAAGGGATGATTAATGTACCTTTTACTTTCTGCCATTTTTGTTTTGCTCTTCATTATAACCGTTATTAAACTTATTATCCTACTATTTGTTCTACTGGTTGTTAACCACGAGATATTAAGTTTTCGATTAATTTGTTGGCACTCATTTTGTACGCACGTAAATTTTCTCATATCATTGTTCTGTGCATATCAATTTTGTGTGGGAAATGGGTACATAACTTGATTTGACTGTGGAGATTAATAAGAATATCATTTCGTTTGGCTTGCATATGCTCTATGGTGTATCGTTGTAAATTATTCATGCGTTATCTATTTGCTTATCATATTTCTTGTCTACTAGGTCCATATGAACCAAACTAACTAATTTGCAGGCTGGTCCTGATGAGGAAAATTACATTGGACGGATTACTGAATTTTTTGAAGGAGTCGACCGTGGATCATATTTCTCTTGTCAGTGGTTTTTCCGTACAGCAGATACGGTATGTCTGAACTCTGAAGTACCTTTTTGTTGCTTTTTAATGGAAATGTAACACTTATAAGAGACATGTATTTGCAGGTCATCTCATCAAAGTTGTTAAAGGTGCATGATCATAGACATAACCATAAGCGTGTTTTTCTTTCAAAGGAGAAGAATGACAACTTGATTGAGTGCATAGTCTCAAAAGTAAAGATTGCCCATGTTGATCCAAATGTAAGTGATATATTCATTAGGCATATATCCTATTTAATGCTTATTATGTTGTCATGTTACAGATGATTTTTTGTTGTTGCTAATATTTAAACAAATTCAGATGACGCCTCAAGCAAGAGCTCATGCTATATCTGATTGTGACCTGTACTATGACATGCCTTACTCTGTTGCATATTCCACGTTTGCAAATCTTCCAGCAGGTAATTGTTTACATGATTCTTTTCCCATTGCAATTATCATAGGTGTGTATGTGCATCATTCACTTTGTTGTTAACTTACATAAGAGACCTTTTATGATAAACTGTATGAGAAAAATATTTTATATTATATTACTATTTTGAATATTTGACAGATGCAAAAATACACTTGTTGCTTCAATATTGTCAATCTCAATGTTTATTGTCTTATCTTCTGAGGGAGCTATTTTCTTGTAGATAATGATGGTGCATTGGGGAGTGAGGCAACATCAAATATTTCCTGCGATGATGCTGACAATTCTTCTAAGGGAAAATTGTCGGCTGATATTGTGGCACCATATAGTGAACAAACAGAGACAGCTTCTCTGCTTGATCTTTACTCAGGATGTGGCGCTATGTCAACTGGGCTTTGTTTGGGTTTTGCATTTTCTGGCATAAATTTAGAGACTGTACGTTTTGTACTTGGTGTGACTCCTAACTGCCTACTAAGCTCTTTTGTCTATTGACAATGTTAATACTTGCTTTATTGTGCAGAGGTGGGCTGTTGACATAAACAAATATGCTTGTGCTAGTCTCAAACATAATCACCCATACTCGCAGGTAGTACATTCCTGTTTCCACTTGTGTACTGCCACTAGATAGTATCACCTTGCACATCCACCACATAGACAAATTCATGTGTTTGCTTTTGCCTCTACTTTGTAGGTGCGGAACGAGAAAACTGAGGATTTTCTTGCCCTTATTCAGCAGTGGGATGCACTTTGTAGAAAATATGTTGTCCACAAAAACGATACACTAGAACCTGGTATAGATATGCCCTTAAATGATGCTGACGATGTAAATGAGCCTCTTCCAGAAGATATATTCGATGTAGAGGAGCTCCTTGAGATATGCTATGGTGATCCAAGTAACACAGGAAAAAATGGCTTGTGGTTTAAGGTAATAGACTTAATGTTTACTAGTTAACTAGCATTCCTTTAATTTCATATTTATTTGTATTAATCTAGTGTGGTACTATATTATTGAAAAAGTACCCTGTGAATTATATTTTATATAGGTGCGGTGGAAAGGGTATGATCCAAGTTATGATACATGGGAGCCAATTGATGGGCTCAGGTTGGTATCTCTTTCATTATGCCCCTTTCACATTTTTTGTTTTATTGTTAGTGCCTCATCGTTACAAATTTCAGTGATTGCCCTGAGCGTATTAAAGAATTTGCAGAGAAAGGACACAAGGAAAATATTTTGCCCTTGCCTGTAAGTATCTTTCTCATCTTCTTTTTTTCCTTTTCAGTTTTGTTGTCATGCCATCTTATCATGTCCTTTAAATTCGTAAGGGTGCTGTGGATGTCATATGTGGTGGGCCTCCATGTCAAGGCATCAGTGGGTTCAACCGATTCAGAAAGCATAATGATCCACTTGAGGATGAAAAGAACAAACAGTTGGTTGTTTTTATGGATATAGTGAAGTATCTGAGGCCCAAATATGTCCTCATGGAAAATGTTGTGGACATATTGAAATTTGCAGATGGATTCCTTGGACGCTATGCAATGAGTTGCCTTGTGGCTATGAATTATCAAGCTAGGCTTGGGATGATGGCGGCAGGATATTATGGGCTACCGCAGTTCAGAATGCGGGCATTTCTCTGGGGAGCCCTTCCATCAATGGTTTCTCTCTATGCTTTCTTAATCTTATTCCTTTGTGACACTTTTGCATATTAAGATGTTACATTCACCAATAGGTATTACCAAAATTCCCACTTCCTACCCATGATGCTGTTGTGCGTGGAATAGTACCAACTACATTTTTGGTAAGAGAATTGAGTAAATAATTGCCAAGATTTCATTATTGTATTATGTATTGTCTTAATATTTGGCTGCTCCATTTGCAGCAAAGTGTTGTTGCATACAATGAGGTAGAAACCCGTTGCCTACGAAAGGCTCTTCTCCTTGCAGATGCCATATCTGATTTACCCAAGGTTTGTGTTATTTTCATATATCCATGGATCTTTATCTTTTGAATGCTGATTGGACAATTGTGTTGTTCTTTTTTTGTATGTGCTATATTACAAATTTACAGGTTGGAAATGATCAACCTAAAGATGTAATAGAGTATAGTGTTGCCCCCAAAACTGAATTTCAACGGTATATCCGGAACAACCGTAAAGGTAGTCCATGATTTGTTACTAATTGAATTAACAAATATCGATAAATACTGTTCATGAAATCTACTCCCTCCGTCCCATAAAAAAACACACCTAATATGGGATGTGAAACAGTCTGTTCAGATTCGTAGTATTAAGATGATCCATATCCCTTACTAGGTTTATTTTTTTATGGGATGGAGGGCTATGTTCGTTTGTTATGCTCTTTCCCTCTGCATTTGTGGAATTCTAACTATTTAAATTTTCATTAGTGTGTGGGTTTGACAATTGCCTTGCCCGTTGGTTTATGCAATTCTAAGTGTTGCTACTTGTAGTTTCTTGATTGAATTTGTAGGCCAAGTTACTTTGTTTTGTTATTCATTTTCAGACATTCAGGATTACTCTTTTCGTGGAGATGATCCTTCTGAAGAAGGTAATTGTTTGATCATCAACCTCTAAAGCTAAACAAAGATGATTATGAGCGTGTGCAGCGGATACCTGTAAAAAAGGTTAGCAAGGCTTAAGATTGTCATGCCAGTTACTTTCAATACCTTGGTTGCTTACCTTTTTTTCTGTTTCAGGGAGCGAACTTTCGTGATCTAAAGGGCGTCATAGTTGGCCCAGATAATACTGTGCGGCTGGATCCAAACATTTCCCGTGAACGACTGTCATCTGGGAAGCCTTTGGTACTTTTATATTTTGCTATATTTCAACAACTGCAATGTCAATGTTTCCTCTTTTGCATGCCATTAATTACTGCTTCTCTGGATAGGTGCCTGACTATGCCATATCTTTCGTCAAGGGGAAGTCAACTAAGTAAGTACGTTGAGCATAATGGTTCATTTTACACAATCTTGATTGATAATTCTAATTAATCTGGCAATGCAGACCGTTTGGACGCCTGTGGTGGGATGAAACTGTTCCCACTGTAGTTACCAGAGCTGAGCCTCACAACCAGGTATCATTTTTTTTTTGGCGTTTTTCCCATCTTAATGCCACTTCGGTTGTAATTGTGCATAAACGGACTCCCCCATATTGCAGATTATTTTGCATCCTAGCCAAGACCGAGTTCTGACTATTCGCAAGAATGCAAGGTTGCAAGGTTTTCCTGACTATTACAGATTGATCGGCCCACTAAAGGAGAAGTAAGTGCTTATAGGATGTTTGTATCAATTGTAGTGGATTCAGGAATCAGTAATATGGACTTTAGTGTCCATATTTTGGATTGAATTACTCACAGATATAGTAGTATATGACAGATGAGTGTTGTGTAGTTCCATTCTTATGCTATGTATTCTTGTTCAATGTAGATATATCCAGGTTGGCAATGCGGTTGCAATTCCAGTTGCTCGAGCTTTGGGGTATGCTCTTGGGCTGGCCTACCGGGGTGAATCTGATGGAGATCGAGCAGTACTCAAATTGCCAGAGAGTTTTATTTATGCTGATCAAGAGACGGTTGTTAAATCTTCGGCAGGAACTCCTGGAAGTGAAATAGCTGACTCGGAACAGTTGTTTGAATAGTATGTTATCTGAGTCACTTGTATAGTTGGGTGATGTGCTATCATTGTTTCTGTATGAGTTTCGAACACTGACAGTGCATGCATTGTCCAATGCTCCAAACATTCACTGGTTAACCCTGGAACTGAGTAATTTGCATACGTTTCTTCATTGGATGTCCATTTCCTTCTGGTTTAGATATGTGAGTGAAATACTTTATTTGCTTCGATTCTAATTGAGCTGCTGCTACATTGTACTATCGGGCTCTTTATTTAATGGGATACTGGCTACTTTTGAGCAAAATCTATCCTTATGCTCTTGTTTTTACTTGTATGAAATTTCCCTGTCCTGTCTGACGTTACACAAAGATGCATGGAACGATAGTGTTCAGTACACCAGTTTCGATGCTGTTTTCTTATATGGGCATAAGTTATTTGTTATTTGACAACTGCTGACTGTTAATGACCGAAGATTCAGTCACTGTTTTTTTTTACTGATACAAAATTCATTTAATTTCTATTACTGGCTCTTTATTAAAAGAAAGAAAAGAAATCTACATGGCACAAAGCATTTGCATGGTAATATACATAAACTCCTTTTTTTTTTTTGGAGTTTTTCATGGACGGGGCCTGATTGGCTGTTAGTACTGCTGGACAGTCTCATTACTTCAGCGAAGGCACATGTATTTACTTTGGAGAGCCTGGCATCTGCGAAATGACGTGATCCATGGTAAAGGAAATGCATCAATAGCTGACTCGGCTAGCTTCCTGGTAAGCTATGAAAATCAACTGTTGCCGATCCGACAACGGGAAGATGATCACAAAGGGAAGGGTCCTATGTATATGGAACATAATAAAAAAGTTCCAACTACAAGTATGAACAGACAGATGGTGTGCGCCGCCGGAATATTTCGCTAAACTGAATGTTGACGCTGGTTACAGAGAAGAGTCTGGGGATGCAAGCGTCGGATTTATATTCAGAGACTGCAGGGGATTGGTGCTTCTTGTTGGCCACAAAACCTTGCATCAATGCGGTTCTTCGGCCCAGGCGGAGGCGCTAGCATGTCTAGAAGGACTGCGATCGGCGGTTGAATTGATCCACATGCCAATTGTGATGGAGATGGACAATGCTGAAATTGTCGATGGCATAAAACAACAGGGGCCATTGAAATCGGCCTGGGCGACGACAATTGAAGAGATTAAAGGAGTGATGCAATGTTTCCAACAAGTGCAAGTGCACAAGATAAATAGGCGACGACAATTGAAGAGATTAAAGGAGTGATGTAGTGTTTCCAACAAGTGTAAGTGCACAAGATAAAGAGAGAAGCAAATAGGGTAGCTCATGTTTTAGCACAAATGCCATTGAGTACTAGATCTCGTGCGGAGTGGAAAAAAACATAAGCTCTTTTTTTTTTTTTGAATCTACACAGAAGCTCCCTTGACCACCAATGATAATGATGTTTGTCAGCTGAGCTCCAATGGTTGGGAACGTCCCAGTTGGCATGGAGACCAAAAATAGAAAATATAAAGAGATTGTATCCCAGAAATGTGCGCGAGGCGGTGCGGTGGAGGTTGGACAATGTGACGAAACCAGCGCTTTGAAGCCTACTTCCTTTTCCCTTCCCAATTCTGCTTCAACCCCTTCTGTTCTTTTTCAGAAAGAACAGGGAAAAAGGAAGGTACATTATTGATTCTTCAGTTTCATGGCATTTCAATTCCTCTATTTGTTTGGTACTCTGAATGTTGTATTCGATCTCACCTCCAGTTTCATAAACCCCAATTTCTTTTGCATGATGTTTGCTTTTCTTAAAGTGAATGTGGTTATTCCCTTGATCCTAGATTCTAAGATGTAAGGTAAAGTAGCTTTTGAACTATCTTCCTTGATGATCCAGGATTCTAAAATGTAAGATAAACAAAAAAAAAGGACTGCTTTTCAGCGTGTAGTTCTGTATGAATGGACATGTTAACTAAACCAAAGGTCTGATGAAACATGAGACAAGTCCCTCAAATGCAGATAAAATCCTCAAATCACTCACTATCCTCTCCCATGGTTATGCATCCTTTCTTTCTTTTTTTTCCTTTTAGATAATATCACCATTTTTTTCCTCCCATATTTTTGCAGGGGTTCATCGCGACGAGGAGCCGAGGAGGGGGAGGCGCGCCGCGCCGTTCCATTCCAGAACATCCTCTCGTGGGAGGGGTGGAATCGTTTTGATCATCGCCGGGCCGAGATCCGTCTCGACGTCCGGCGGGAAATGGACGATTCCCCGCTAGATAATCTGTTTGATGGAAATGGATTGGATTCACCGGCAGGCGCGGACAGCTCTAGCTCCACGGGATCACCGCCGAGCTCCACGTCGTCGTCCCCTCCGTCGTCGCAGTCACCTCCTCCGGGGTCATCGCCGCCTCCTGCCAGCCCGCCACCGTCCACACCGTCGGCCCCACCGACCAATTCCTCGGGCTCAGCACCGTCGCCACCTTCCCCGTCGCAGTCGGCGCCACCGGCGAATACCGGCGGCGGCGGGTCCCCACCACCATCGCATGGCTCGCCGCCAGCGCCAAAGGCCGTCCAGTCTCAACCCGCTCCGAAGCGTAGCGGCGACGGTGGCTCCTCCTCGGACAGTGGGAGCTCCAAGGAGGGAGGCAGCTCGAGTGACCGTGGCAAGAGCGAAAGCAACGGCAACAGGCCGGGGCCAGAGGCTGCCATCATCGCCGGCATGGTCATCGGGTTCTTCACCTTCGCCCTGCTGCTGGCCATCGTCGCCTGCGTGTGCTGCTCCAAGAAGAAGAAGAGACCTCCCCACATGCACATGCCGTACTACACCGACGAGAACGGTAAGCACACATCTACACGCGACGCGACGGCATGGTGCGCTCGCCACGCATGCCGCAGAGAGATCTTGTGCAGTTGACATGGGGTGCGCTCCCGCGTCCGCGTGCATGCAGGGAAAGTGTACTACGCGAACAGCATGCCCAGGTGGCAGAACAGCGTGGACCAAGGCGGCGGCTGGCACGCGCAGTACTCGCCAGGCCAGGCGCCGCCGAGCAGCGAGATGAGCGGGTCGCACGGGGCGGGGCCGCTGCCGCCGCCGTCACCGGGCATGGCGCTGGGGTTCTCGAAGAGCTCCTTCTCGTACGACGAGCTGGCGCTGGCGACGGGCGGGTTCTCGTCGGCGAACCTGCTGGGGCAGGGCGGGTTCGGGTACGTGTACAGGGGCGTCCTCGCGGGCAGCGGCAAGGAGGTGGCGGTGAAGCAGCTCAAGGCCGGGAGCGGGCAGGGCGAGCGCGAGTTCCAGGCCGAGGTGGAGATCATCAGCCGTGTCCACCACCGCCACCTCGTCTCCCTCGTCGGCTACTGCATCGCCGGCTCATCCCAGCGCCTCCTCGTCTACGAGTTCGTCCCCAACGACACCCTTGAGCACCACCTCCACGGTCTCCATATCTTTCCTGCTCTTTTCCCAGCCATCGTAACGCGCCATTCGTACGTGAGATTTTTGTTCGATTCTGACACGCGCGTGTGCCGGATGCGTGCAGGGAAGGGCGTGCCGGTGATGGCCTGGCCGACGAGGCTCGCCATCGCGCTCGGCTCAGCCAAGGGCCTCGCGTACCTTCACGAAGATTGTAAGGTCCCTAATAAACTTTTCGTTTAATTTGCAGTCTGCAGGGACAAATCCTGTCTGTACGTCCTTCTAACGATCTGATTTGTTGCATTGTGGTTGTCACGTACGAAGGCCATCCTAGGATCATCCACCGTGACATCAAGGCGGCCAACATCCTCTTGGACGAGAATTTCGATGCTAAGGTGAACACACCAGCTTGTTTAAGCTGCGTTTAAGATTGAACTAGCTAGTCCTGACTTGTTTGAATTCATTTGCATTAGGTTGCGGATTTCGGGCTTGCAAAGCTAACCACGGACACCAACACGCATGTCTCAACGCGCGTCATGGGGACTTTCGGGTTAGTGCAACATGAGACCGTGGCTCGCTCGTTGACATGCATGACGGACGAGCGGGCACGGATGACGAGTCCCAGTTACATGTGTGTAGGTATCTGGCTCCCGAGTACGCGTCGAGCGGCAAGCTGACGGACAAATCGGACGTCTTCTCCTTCGGCGTCATGCTGCTCGAGCTGATCACCGGCCGGCGACCGGTCGACCCAACGAACTACATGGAGGACAGCTTGGTTGACTGGGTGAGCGTCACCCTCGCCTCCATCGCAAACTATCACTACTACATCCTAAGCTTACATACGTGGTTCTGACACGCCGGCCACTCGATCGCTTGGTCGTGACAGGCGAGGCCCCTCCTGGCGCGCGCCTTGTCGGAGGACGGCAGCTTCGACGAGCTGATCGACCAGCGCCTGGAGAACAAGTTCGACCGGCTGGAGATGGAGCGCATGGCCGCATGCGCTGCCGCCGCCGTCCGCCACTCCGCCAAGCGCCGCCCAAAGATGAAGCAGGTAATTGAAACCGCACAGCTCACAGTGATCAAACTGATCATCGATCACCTGGTTGCCTGGCAATATATGATATTTTTTCTTCTTTGCGTGTATTGCAGATTGTCCGTGCGCTGGAGGGCGACGCGTCGCTGGACGACCTGAACGAAGGGGTGAAGCCCGGGCAGAGCATGATGTTCAGCACGGGGTCGGAGTACGACTCCGGCAACTACGCTTCCGACATCAACAGGTTGAGGAAGGTGGCCTTCGAGAGCAGCATCGAGGACAGCAGCGAGTACGGGACCCACTCCAGCGCCGACTCGGGGGAGCCACCCCGGCGGCAACAGCATCGCTAGCCGTATGATCGGAGGCGTCGAGCTAGACTTGACTATTTCTTCGGTGCGTGAGTGTGGAAAGTGGAAACTGTGTGGTGTTGCGAGATGGCGAATCATCGATGGGAACCGGGGCGTACCGTGTATGTGGGAATTGGGATACGGTCGTGCATATTGCAGGCCGATCGTTTGACGTGACTGCTTTGTTGGCTGTATTATCGTGTGATTTAATGATGTATCCGATCGATGAGTAATGCGATATTGCGCTGTTATCTTGCATATATCTACTGGTGAGGTTTGCACTGAATCGAGAAAAGGAAGAAGAGAGGTTTCGTTTGAAGTTAAGGATACATTCGAAGGAACTTACATAAGTTTAGTCAGCTTGTTTCTAAGGGCATTCCCAACTCTCCATCTAAGATGGTATCTATGGCATTAACTACTGTCATGTAGGACTTTTAGCTTATGTGACACTGTATTAATTAAGAGAGAGAGAGAGAGTGAATAGAGGAAGAAACCGGGTCTCATGCAAGACACAGTTTCAACACGAGAACCCATGCACTAGACACTATCAAGTTTTGCATTTGGAGATAATAGTCTCTTTATAATAGATGAAGAATAAATATGATTGGTAGAGAAGAGACATGATGTATTTATTAATGGCCCACTTTAAGAAACCATAGGTTGTAGAGTGTAGTTTCTATTGCGATGTCTTATTGACATGGCACCATAGATACTGCTTATGAACAATATGAGTTGGGACTGCCCTAATGGAACGGTTGAAAAGCGTCGAACGTACTGCACGTGTTTCTTTGTGCCGTGTCCCGGCCATCCTTCCTCTCTCCTCAAGCTCCCTCGTCGGCTGGCGAGCATTAGGGATGCAAGCCGAGCAGGCAAACAGGCTTTTTTTCCTGCTTATCCTACTTCTAGTTCATTTTTTCTTCTAAATTTTGTACTATCATGTGAAAAATAGACTAGCAAGCGGGTTTTTATGCAGGTAGTAGGACTACCCACTTGCATCCCTAGCGAGCATGCATAGAGAGGGAGAAGGGGGGTGTCTTCACCGGCACCGCTTGATGGGAGACGAGGTCACTGCCGGCTTGTTCCTCTTCCGCTGTAATGGAGACCACTGTCTGCAGGAGAAGTGGGGAAGCAGCTGTGCAGAGAGAGGGAATGGTGATGTCGGCCTTCGAAAGGGGAACTCAACGACGACAGGAGGGGATCCGATGGCGGCATTAGGAGACGCGACGAGAGGGGATCCAACTTTGACTGGCTCTTGGATCCATCATCGATGGGAGGGGACCCAAATCCCCATGGTTGTCGTGGGTTTGGTGCTTAGCCTCGCCGCGGCGGGAGCTTAGGAGGCCCGATGGCGAGGCGGGAGCGGAGGTCCCTAGACCTCCCCACGGCGGTCGAGCTCGGTGACACCGCGCCCATCGCCTAGCTCCTTCCCGCCGGTCATTGCCCTTCTCCCCGATGGCCATCCTCCCCCCAACGGAGAGCGGCCACTCCACTTTCACCGCTTGTTGCACACTGCTCCTCTCTCGCCGCCCGTCGCGCTCGACGTCCTCGCTGCGCTCCTCTCCCTCTTGCTCTTGCCGCTGCCATAGGAGCGGGGAAGGATGGAGGATGGACACCCAAAAGAAGATTGGAAAAGAGGGGAAGAGGGTGAGGTGGAGGAAGTGGGAACCACTGACATGTGGCCTATTTTTTTTGTTTGGCTGACATGTGGGTCTCGTATATTTTGTTTTATTTTTTTAGTCTTTAATTTTGTTCCATTTATTTTTTTTTGTCAAACTGCCACGTAAGTGCCATGTCAATGCCACGTGGGACGAAGACTTAGTCAAAGGCGTCACGTCAGTTAAAACTGGAGTCAATACTACCGAGGGACTTCGTTTGTACGGTTATATAAGTTGAGGGATGGATTATATCCGGTTTTTGGATCAAGGACGAAAAATAGATTGGGCGACGAACTAAGGGACCTAAAGTGAACTTCTTCCTCCTCCAGAATACCTTCAAGGTGTTGATGCGAAAAACACACACTGGCCTGAGATCTGCTTAGCTCCAATGCAGATCCAAAGGTTGGTGAGATGCGGGCGTGCCAGTCAGTTTGACCCTGCAACTGACAAGATATGTAAAGAGTAGATCAAATAGCCGATCGGTTGACAAGCCGATGGAATAGTTCCAGCCGATGCCGATACCAGCCGATAACCGATGCCAGCCGATAGCAATAGGTTTCTGAGCTATCGGCTTTATGTCCAATGTAGAGTCTGACACTTGACTTAAATAATGATATAAAGGCAGTTGGCTGATGATAATGTAGTATAACAATAACATAATCCATTAGAAACCAATCGGCTAGCAATGATATGATAGAATAAGCACTGATCCGACGGTTAAAGCATACATCGGTTGTAGGTCCGATGTCATAAAATCCACAAGATTAGATTAAACAGCGAAACCTTTGTTGCGATCGGCTAAGTCCAACTTATATGTATATGCAATCCTTGTAAGCCGATGCAACGTCCAGATAACTTATCGCTAGCACCCCAATAAACACCAGCATGAACCTATCGGCTTAACAAGACTTATATTATAACAACAATCTAGTAGGTCGAACCTAACCGATGTAGCACGAGATTGTATATGATAATCTAATACTCGATGAGCCGATAGATCTGTCTACTGTGATGGATATAACAAATCTATTTAGAACACCTTTGTGATTGTAGAGATATATCGGCTAAGACAGAAGATCGGACCTAACCGAGACATTCCAACTAAATCGATGCGTTTCTAAACACAATGCAACTAGGTGCCAAGTTCCGTCGGATGATAAGTAAAAACCTCGGTAAAGAGGGTGGCGATGCGCCGAGAGTAGTATTGATCGAGAGATTGATAGATTACAATGACCTTGGGTGTACATATTTATACCCATAGGGAGATACTAGTCCTTGTCGGACAATAATGAAACTACAAATAAAAAGGAAAAGATAAAGTCCTTATAGGACACTAAACACACTTTCCTAAAGATAAAAGGAAACTAACAAACTATTCTTAATTAATAGATAACTTGCATGCCGCATTCTCTTTGAACTTGGTCTCTTCTGGATAAGCTTCCTTTAGTAGATCAATTTCCTTAACCGAATATAGCAAGAATCCGACAACTGACGACGTGATAAGTCTCATCGGCTAATCTCAAGACTTCGAAGTTGATGCTGACTCTAAGCCGATGATTACTCCGGGCTTACCAAATTTCACTGTTAACACAAGGAAAAAGTCCACTTTGATCCCCTTAAAAGTATCTCGAATCTAATTTATACCCCTTATCCAGAAAACCAGGTAAAACGACTCCCCTAACTATTAAAACCAGTATAATTTAACTCCCTCGGCGGTTTTGGATGCCGGTTTTGCTGACGTGGCGCTTTGACTTGGTCCAATTGGCTAACTGAGCATGTGGGACCCACATGCCAATGTCACATTTTCCTCAACTCCCTTTCTTTTATCTTTTCCCCCTCTTTTTCTACCTCTTTTTCTTCAGGGGCGCTGGGAGTGGGCGGTGACTGACGGCGAGAGGAGCACGTGGGCGTCTTCTCTGTGCGGCTGCACCCGTGCCGCTGCCATTGGTGGAGTACGCCGAGTGCCACCACTCGGGACGGCGTGTCCGTGAACTTCAACACGCCGCAGTTCGTCAGCGATGGCGGGGAGGACCACCTTCGTGTCGGAGCGAGGCGGTGCAGTGAGGCTACTCCTATGTCGGCCAGGGTCCGAGCTGGCCGAGCCGCTGCCGACGGTGGAGGGGACCTGTTCCATGACCTCCCTAGGCGGCCGCAGGGCGTCTGGGCGCGCCACGCCACCACCCCGTCTCCAAGCCGGCTCGCCGCCATCCCCCTCTACGCGGGGCCGACGTCCTAAGAAATGCATGGGAATAAAGGTCAGATTAACCCCAAAAAAAGTAATCCAAAAATGGATTTATCCTAAAGTTTCAGGATATGTCTGCCAAAGATTTTACCCACCCAATAGTAAAATCCAGCAAATAAAGCAAAAACGGCTCCCATAGAAAGTCGCTCCGCTTGAGGCCAGGCCGACGCCGCGCATCAGGACCTCCAGCCACCACTCCGCCTCGAGGCCACGGCGTCGCTTTGCCTTGGGGGAGAGGAAAGGGAAGAGAAAGAGAGAGAATGATGGAGCAGGTGATAAGAAGTGAGGAGAAGGACTGTCGCGCACAGGCACATGAGCATCCGTCACCGGCTGAGTTCCCGCGGCGGGGAGACGGGCAGCGACGATGTCCTTGCAAGTATCCATGAACGACGACAGTTTGCGGCGTCATTCGGAGGCAGGAGAAAAAGAGGGGAAAAAGAGAAAAGAAAGAGAGAAGGAAAACGTGACATTGACATGTGGGTCCCACACGCTGAGTCAGCCAATTGGACCAAGTCAAAGCGCCACATCAGCAAAACCGGCATCCAAAACCGTCGAGGGAGTTAAATTATACCGATTTTAATAGTTAGAGGAGTCATTTTACCTGGTTTTCTAGTTAAAGGGTATGAATTAGATTCAGCATACTTTTAAGGGAGTCAAAGTGGCCTTTTTCCTACCTTCAAAATTCCCAAAAGGGTCGAGGTTGGTGCTGGACAGTTTGGGCCAAAAGGCCGTGTCCCTTCCATCAGGCAGGCTGGCCCAACACCTGGCAAGTGGCAACCCCAACAAACCGGCCTCCACAGTCTGGAGTCTCGAGTATCGACTCGACCGAGGGACCCAAGTGCAAAAAGGGCGCGAGCAAAGAGAGCTCCTCCCCGTCCCGTCCGTCCCGAGCTCCCCCACCACGGCCAGGCCCCCCCCACCACCACCACCGCACGGCCAGGCCACCGTTTCGTAGGATCCGGAGCGCGACAAGGGGGAAAAGCTTCCCTCCACGCACCACCCCACGGCCCTCAAAAACCTACCACCCCACGCTCCCCGGTTCGGTGGTTGCCGCCGCCTGCCACAGCGTCGCATGCCTCGCTCCCTCGCCGGCGACCTCACCGATCCGGAGATGGCGCAGCCGTACATGAAGAAGGATGACGACGACGAGGACGGTTAGTCCCCTCTCCCCCCTCCTAATTCTCCTCCTGTTGGCTTTCTCCCGGCCGCGCTGCGATCTGGGAGCCGCTGGCCCAGCGGCGGAGATGCCGGATCTGGCGGGATCTCGCGGTGGATCTCGACCTCGTGTGCATGTCCGCCCCCGAGAGTTTGTGGTGGTGGTTGTGCGAGTTTCCTGTTTGAATGTTTGATGCTCTCCGCTGGTCAGAGTGGCCTTCTGTTTTGCGACTTGGCGTGCTTTGGCCCTGAGAATTTGTAGTGGGAGAGCTTGGGTTTACCTGGATCTGGAGTGCGCTTGATCACTCCTCTGAGGCATCACAGGCGTTCGGTTCCGACGCACTTCGTTTTTTTTTTATGTTCATCCTCTAATTATCAGTCGGCTAGGCCCATTGGTGATCCAATAGTGAGATGAGATTCAGTTGCGCCCGTGTGCTGGAACCATTTCGTTTCACTTTCCATTGGAGATTCGCACGTCTAATTTGCATATAGGAGTAGATCCGTTCCTTAGGCTGTGTTTAGTTCCACTGGCAAAAAAATTTGCCGGGTCACATCGGATATATGGACACACATTTGAAGTATTAAACGTAGACTAATAGCAAACCAAATTACATAATCCGCATGTAAACTGCGAGACGAATTTATTAAGCCTAATTAATCCATCATTAGCAAATGTTTACTGTAGCACCACATTGTCAGATCATGGCGCAATTAGGCTTGAAAAATTCGTCTCGCAATTTACACGCAAACTGTGTAATTAGTTTTTTTTATCAATATTTAATACTCCATACATGTGTTCAAACGTTTGATGTGACGGGGCAAAAAAATTTGCCGGTGGATCTAAACACCCCCTTAGTCTATATGGGTGTTCGGCCAATTTGTATGATCCAAATATGGTAAGGTTTTTGGTGCGCAATGCAAGCTGGTTACATGCGGTGTTTACCTTAACGTCAGAGCATTTCATTTTGATATTGCAGTTTGATCTTTTATAGAGAGTGTCCTATCTCTTGTTTTTAGATTGAATTCAGTCAGTGTAGTAAAATGCTTTCAAGTTATTACCTGTTTATTAACCCATGGATGCTTTTACAGTTGAGTACTCGCCATTTTATGGGATTGAGAAGGGAGCCGTTCTGCAGGAGGCAAGGGCTTTCCATGATCCGCAGCTTGATGCCAGGAAGTGCTCGCAAGTAAGTGTTTCTTGCATGACCTCTCTCATTTTCATATCAGTTCTGAGTATTGTGTTCAGATGTATGTTTCACCCTCTTGTTATTCATTATTATGGCTTTGCTCTTTGTTTGATGTGTCTTGGAATTTCTCAGGTCATCACTAAGCTATTGTATTTACTCAACCAAGGGGAGACATTCACAAAGGTAGGATACTACATCTCGTGCAACCAAACTTGCCTTATGCCCTCAATGCCCTGATGGATTTGCTTCTGATGTAGGTTGAGGCCACAGAAGTTTTCTTTGCAGTAACAAAGCTGTTCCAGTCCAAGGATGCTGGTCTTAGGCGGCTGGTGTATTTAATGATCAAAGAGCTTTCACCATCATCAGATGAGGTCAAAGGAAACTGTTTTTAGATCCATGAATTATAACTTGTTTCTTGTATTGTCATTCTAAATTGTTTGAATTTTACACAACAGGTTATCATAGTCACAAGCTCATTAATGAAAGATATGAACAGCAAGACGGATATGTACCGTGCCAATGCTATCAGAGTTCTTTGTAGAATAATTGATGGCACCCTCCTTACTCAAATTGAGAGATATTTGAAACAAGCTATAGTTGATAAGAATCCTGTGGTTGCTAGTGCTGCTCTTGTTAGTGGCATCCATCTGCTTCAGGTACACTTCTATAGTTCTATACGAAAAAAAAACATAATTCTTTTCGGAAGTCAAAAACTGTACTTATTATATGCAGGCAAATCCAGAAATCGTGAAAAGATGGAGCAACGAAGTGCAGGAAGCTGTTCAATCAAGATTTGCACTTGTGCAATTTCATGGCCTAGCTCTTCTTCACCAGGTTTGTATTTTGTTTCATCGATCAATGCCCAACTAAACTTAGACTAATAGCAAAGCAAAGACAGGTATTGAACATGAAGGTGAGATAGATTATAATGCCTATGTTATGGTATATCTTGTTGATCCGGTGAATGGAACTTCTGAGTTGTACCTGGGCATTACCAAAGAAGCCGGCAGCAGTTCTGTGCCTAATAATATAGGTTGCACGTTGTGTTTTACTAGCTTTTGACGAAAAAATGAAAAGCATGACAAACTCTGATTAATCCTGGCCCTTTGAAGAACACTTTGGCTGCATGATCTCATTTGAGGGAGATAGATTTTAACCACTTAATGGGATTCCATCCTACTTCTTAATGCCCTTGGGTTGTGTCATGGCACATTTTGAGATCTGTGCATGGATTTTTCGTAGCTATATATTTTTTGTGCACGGATCTCAAAGACATTCGGATGATCGGTGGTGGTACAGGGGAGCATCTGTGTTAAAAGTATTTTTCATCATTTGACTAAATGATGGAACTGTGGAATATCAATCTTTTACTTAATATATTGTAGCTTTTCATAGTTTACTCTTTAAATTTTCTAGGAGGACATCTTTCTTTATTGAAAGTTAGAATATCTACCTGAATCATTTTGTGTGCCCTGTTTCACTTGATAGCTTATGGATTCAGTTCAGGAGGCCATTGTCAGGCCACAGGTCATATGCTTTGCAGTTTACTGTTTTGGAATAGTCCATGGTTAGTTTATCAGTGCCGACGATGAACTTATACACCAGATGTCAATGTCTTGATATCTCAGAATGAAACTATTTAGGTCAAACACTTTTACCAAAGTAAAGCTTTTCTGAACTAAGGTATGACTAGCCAATTTTCAGTTGCTTCAGTCCATTTTGCACTAGTTTTAGTCATATGCTATGCTGGGTTAACATCTTCAAATATCACTGACCTCCACTTTACTTAATCTTAAAATAACTGTAATTATGTAGAAATTGATTTATTTTTGTGCATTTGGTATGCAAAAGGAATAGTATGGTATAAGGTGTCCTAGCCTGAGACACATGATGAGTTGATGCTCTGTTAATTTTGTCTCCCAACTTTCAGATCAGACAGAATGATCGTTTAGCTATTAGCAAGATGGTTTCTGGCTTGACTAGGGGGTCTGTCCGCTCACCTCTTGCACAATGTCTTCTGATTCGTTACACGAGCCAGGTAAGCTACATATACCTCTACTGAAGCTTAAAACCTAGCAAAAGTAAATTGCTGAACATTGGAAGGGTGATTTACCAGGTAATACGCGAGTCAAGCATGAACACACAAACCAGTGATCGCCCATTTTTTGATTATCTGGAATCATGTTTGAGACATAAATCAGAAATGGTGATTCTAGAGGCTGCACGGAAAATAGCAGAGATGGATGTGACAAGTCGTGAATTAGCACCAGCGATTACTGTGTTACAGTTATTTTTGAGTTCATCCAAACCTGTCCTTCGATTTGCTGCTGTCCGGACACTCAACAAGGTTATCCCTGCATGATGTTTAATCTTTGACATTTAAATTTTCTCAGCTTATGTCTATATCTTGATTTGCCTGTTATCTCGCAGGTTGCTATGACACGCCCTTTGGCAGTGACAAACTGCAATGTGGACTTGGAAAGTCTGATGTCGGACCAGAATAGGAGTATAGCAACCCTGGCAATCACTACACTTCTTAAAACAGGCAATGAATCTAGCGTAGACCGCCTCATGAAACAAATTACCAATTTCATGTCAGACATAGCAGATGAATTCAAGATAGTTGTTGTTGAAGCTATACGATCTCTATGCCTTAAGTTTCCCCTGAAGTATCGTTCAATGTATGTAAATCTTAATTCGGTGTTGATGACATTTACATTCTTTTAGTGCCGTATGTTTTGACTATCAGTTGCATTTGGTGTCCAATGCTCTTCATTTTTTTTTCTTCTATAGGATGAACTTCTTGAGTAACAGTTTGAGAGAAGAAGGGGGCTTTGAGTACAAAAAGGCCATCGTTGATTCCATAGTAACTCTTATCAGTGAGATACCAGATGCTAAAGAAATTGGTCTTTTGTATCTCTGTGAGTTCATTGAAGACTGTGAGTTCACCTATCTTTCCAGTCAGGTAATTACATTAGCTATTTGCTGTTGATTAAGTAACAACTGGTTAACTTCCATCCTTCCAGCTGCCTATGAATTATCAGGTAGTATTACTTGATATAGTGAAAAATGCTGATGCAATGGTAAAAAAAGAATGGGGACATAACAAACTGACGACCTGGGGACATAACAAACTGACGACCTTTCTATAGATAAAAAGAACTGTTGAGAATGTTCATAATCAATCTTTTCCAATTGGTAGTTCCTTGCCTAGCTCTTGTTTTTCAACATTTGAACAGAGAATCAATCCTCTCTATTTGTTAGATATTGCATCTTTTGGGAAATGAAGGACCAAGGACATCAGATCCAAGCAGATATATACGCTACATCTACAACCGTGTGATACTGGAAAATGCCACTGTCCGTGCTAGTGCTGTCAGTACATTGGCAAAGTTTGGTGCCTTAGTTGATGCCTTGAAGGTAGGATAAATCATATATCATGTGCTCTAATTTATAGACCACTTTTGTGTATTCTTAGCTCATTTGAGATCTTGCTTTTCTTTTTCTTTTTCAGCCTAGGATCTTTGTTCTTTTGCGTCGTTGCCTGTTTGACACCGATGATGAGGTAAATAGCCAACCGACATGATTATTATCATTTCCTTTTTGTGACATGCATATCTTGAAGTATGTTTTTATCAGTTACAATTCTTATTTTTAAGGCCACCTATTGTAAGATGCCAACTTGGCATTTAGAAACAACATTGGTGTATGGTGTCTCTCCTCTCTGGGCAATAACAAGTCTTATTGGTCTTTGTCATAGGTTCGTGACCGTGCTACACTTTATCTCCAAACTCTTGATGGTGAAGTTGCTGTTGGTAGCACTGAGAAGGATGTTAAGGAGTTCCTATTTGGATCATTTGATGTGCCACTTGCCAACTTGGAAGCAAGTCTTAAAACCTATGTATGTTTTACAATGAGCATTTTATGTTTTAAGCAACTGCCATGCCCTATGGTATACTAACATCTTCAAACTTAAGGAACCCTCTGAGGAGCCTTTTGATATTTCTTTGGTGTCGAGAGAAGTCAAATCACAACCACTTCAAGAGAAAAAGGCCCCAGGAAAGAAGCCACCTGCTGGTGCTCCTGCTCCTGCACCTGTTCCAGCTGTTGATGCTTATCAGAAGATTCTCTCGTCCATTCCTGAGTTCTCTGGGTTTGGAAGGCTCTTCAAGGTCTGTAGCTTCTATACCATTAATGATTTTGATTGAGTACACATGCTAAACCCCTCTCTTTTTCCCCAGTCCTCAGAACCTGTGGAGCTGACAGAGGCGGAGACTGAATATGCGATTAATGTGGTTAAGCACATATACAGTAGCCATGTTGTGTTGCAGTACAACTGTACAAACACTATACCCGAACAACTGCTAGAAAATGTAAGCAGCAAACAATTAAGTACAATTAAATATGTTCTTGGAAGCACAGCTGTCAACTCACACTGAAGATTTTTTTTCATATATGTATGTTGATTCTTGTAGGTGACTGTTTATGTTGATGCCACTGATGCTGAGGAATTTTCAGAAGTTTGTTCAAAGCCACTTAGAAGTTTGCCTTATGATTCACCTGGGCAAATTTTTGTTGCTTTTGAAAAGCCAGAACATGTTCCTGCTACTGGGAAATTTTCAAATGTGCTGAAGTTTGTTGTTAAAGAGGTAAATGTTTCCTTCTGCTGTTGGATCCTGATATGACCGACAGTAATATCCTTTGTTATACTAATTCAAGTATGACTGTTCTATATCATATGCTTTGGATATACTTTGTATTGTCTGTCTATGCCCGTACGTGTTATGGTTGTTGGTACTGAAAGTGAATTTCATCTTTGTTAAAGTCTTTTGATCTCATATAAAACTATGTTTTCACCTTTAGTGAGTTTCGGATCCTTCATAAGAGTCCTGCTCCCTTGTTCATAGAACTATGGCATTCTAAATCAAATTAAGAATATAGTAATAAAAATATGTTCTATGGTTTAAATTGTTATAAGCCATTTTGTTCTAATTAAATTGAGGCATCAACACGTACCTTGTACTGGGGTAATCATTCTCTATTTAAGTTGTTCCATGGCTATTTCTTTTTCTTAGAACAATGACTAATCCTGCCAATTCTCAGGTTGACACATCTACAGGGGAAGTTGATGAGGATGGTGTGGAGGATGAATACCAGATCGAAGACCTGGAAATTGTTTCGGCTGATTACATGCTGAGGGTTGCAGTCTCCAACTTCAGGAATGCCTGGGAAAATATGGACCCAGAAAGTGAGCGTGTCGATGAGTATGGACTTGGTGTTAGAGAGAGCTTGGCTGAGGCTGTGAGTGCTGTCATTAGTATCCTTGGTATGCAGCCTTGTGAGGTCAGTTTCCACTTCTGTTCCTATTCATCGTAATTGGCCCTACATCATTTGGTTTTTGAGAAATTTAAATTCATTTGGTTTTTGAGAAATTTAAATGTCGCTAAATCCTTGCGCATGTTTGGCAGGGCACTGAGGCTGTACCAAAGAATGCAAGATCGCACACTTGCCTGCTGTCTGGTGTGTTCATCGGCGACGCCAAGGTTCTTGTCAGGCTATCGTTTGGACTGAGCGGGCCCAAGGATGTGGCGATGAAGCTTGCCGTCAGGTCAGATGATCCCGAAGTCAGTGACAAGATCCACGAGATTGTTGCCAGCGGCTAAAGCGGGGCGCCCTGCCCCTGATATAAAATGATGTAGAGCCGGTAGATAGTCTTTTTCACCTTTCGTGATAAAATAGTTATACTACACCTGTTGATGCCTCACTTTTTACAGACAACACTCCTGCCTCGTGCGTATTATTGCTCAGGTAGTGTATTAGTGTATCAGATCATGTCCCCTTGTGCAGTTGTGTTCACCGCTCGGTTTGATTTTTTGTTTCTTTTCTTTGGACACTTTGTTTACTTAATGTGGATATAGTTCATTGGTGAACCGTGAACATGCTGCGAATCCTGTGACCTGTGAGCTGTCACACTAACAGTAACAAGTTAGTTCTCGTATGCTCACGGAAAACCACTAAATAAAGTGTTGATTAGTTTGAGCTAATTTGCTAACTTGGGAGTTATGTGCGATTTGTCAAGAAGTTCTGCAGGTCCCGTATAGTTTTGAGTTAAGTCTGCTAACTTATCATAAAGACATGTAGATCCCCTAAAAGAAACATAGAAAAATAGACAAATAGAAAAAATAGAAAAAATAGAAAAAATAGAAAAAAAAATTCCATTGCCGGGATTGAACCCGGGTCGCCTGGGTGAAAGCCAGGTATCCTAACCGGACTAGACGACAATGGATAAGTGACATATGTGTACAGTGCAATTTATTTGTTCTCACTATACGACAATGGATTGGTCTAAATTTTCCAGTATTTCTATATAAAATTTACTTTAAAATATCAAATAAATATATTTCTCAAATTTGTAATAATTAAAACCAATTAATCATGCTCTAATGGTTTACTCGTTTTGCATGCCCTTACTTTACATCTTCATCTGTCTCAAACACCACCAGCAACCGTTATAATGTGTTAGTTCAGCTGACACATAGCACACTTGGTAAAATGCACTCTAACCGATGAAACTGGTTTTGGAAGTTTACCACAGATTATACCATATTTTGAAATTGATGAAAAAAAAACATACTATCTATCTATAACTCCGTCGATTGAAATACCATGCTATGTGTGTAGAGCCACCTCTTGAGCTAATTAGACAGTTGTTCGGGTTCTATCAATGGCATCTCCATTACAATTACAAAGCCGACCACTCAAATGTATGAAACTAGTGAGTAACCCGCGCATTACCGCGACACTTTTATATGATAAAAGAAAACTTTAGACGCAACATATATCTAGCCAGTTGTATACCTACATTAGCACTATTGTAAATTTATCCATTACTTCAAGCATCGGGTACACTTGATTGTTGTGATTTAAATACACCTTGCAACTATTAAAAAAATTACAAAAATTCAATAATAAATAGCAAGATTGGAGTTACGCATTTTCTGATGCTTGCTTCAACTGAGTCAGGTCGTTGGAAAGGAAGATTGTTCGTTCATCCATGCTAGCGAACTTAATTGTGCTGACATGCATCATTCCGATGCAAACAAAGATATAGGCCTGCTATGAAATAGCAAGTAAATTTTAATTAGTACCCGAGAATAAACTTCAAGAATCATTGCTGTATGAATGAATATCATAGAAAAATAGTGGTCGTATAGGGAGCTTAGTTGCTCATTGCCATAAAGCAACATCAACAGGATCAATGTCCATATAAGCAGTAGAAAAAGGGAAGAGCTTCAGATCATCACGGTGAGCGAAAACAGATAAACAAAGAACACATGAGAAAGAAAGAAAATAGTAACGTGAATATTTATAAGTAAAACAAAAATAATAATTTAAATTGTAGGCCGAGGAAAGGAACACACCACAAACCTTGAAGGAATGACTATAGCATAGCATTGACAGCATAAGACATCAAGAAAACCATCAGTAATTTGAAGAGATCACAGCCATTGCATCCACTGGTTTCACAAAGAATCTGTTATGATCCTATACGATGGCTAAGACATGCCATTGTGGAGAGGCATATAAATAGTGAGGTGAAAGGGTAGGTGAAAGGAAAGGAGTCAAGAAATGCAATCGATAAATATATGCATGTAACTGTTTAGTTTATTGGTGGTGAAGCATCTAGGCCCCCGGTGTTAATTTTGGTAATTAATGACAAGCGCTAATTGTGGACTAACCGTTGTCTTTGAGCTATACATTTTAAGTTAGGTCCACGTCATATGTGCGCATGGATGATTATCGATGGATTAAAATTGACGGCGCAAAGCAAAGGGAAAGAAGACGGTAAAACTAGCACTTTAATTTAGAATTGATCGAGGTGTAGGGCGATCAAATTTGCTAGTTTATTTTTAGTTTCGCCGTACTATTAAGAGGGGTAATGACCTAGCAAAGAGATGATTTTAATTGCCATATTAGGTCATTATGCATTTAAACTTGTGCTCACATTTCACACACACACTTCACTGGGTTCGGCCTGACCAGGGGCAGTCAGACCGGCCACATAGTGGCGGTCTGACCGGCGTGCCCTGGCTGGTTTGACCGGCCGCAAGAAGACGGTCTGACCGGCGCATAAGGACGGTCTGACCGGCGGCGCATAAGGACGGTCTGCTCGGGATGGCCGATACAGAGCCGACGGAGCCGTATTCGGTCAGACCGAGCCGATGGCGGTCTGACCGAGCCGAGGCCGGTCTGACCGGCCACCCCATATCGGTCTGACCGACCAGGCCGATGGGGCCCTCTGACAGGGCTACAACGGCTAGTTTTTTAGCTGTTGCAGAGTAGCACGGTCTGACCGGCCACATACCTCCGGTCAGACCGGCAGAGCACAGAGTTGGGGGATTTCGTCCCCGATAGCTAGTTTTGGTGGGTGGGAGTATAAATAATCCCCCACCAGCAGCAAGGGGGCTCTCTTGGCACCTAATTCAATTGCATACACCCCTTGCACTTCTCTCACACTCACTTGAGCTTTGTGTTCATCCATCTAGTGTGTTAGAGGGTTGTTTAGCCAAGAGTCAAATGCATTTGCTTCCATTATAGAGCTAGTGTTGCACTTGATCATCTCCACGCCGGGTCATTGCTTGTTACTCTTGGAGGTTGCCGCCTCCTAGACGGCTTGTGGAGGAGTTGCCCAGTGACCTCTCTGAGAAGATTGTGGAGGAGGCCCGGCGCCGGTTTGTGAGTGGTTTGGAGTTCACCACCTTCGGAGTGAAGGAAGAACTACTCTAGTGATCGAGGCTTGGGTAGTCCTCTCCGTGGGCCAGCTCCCGCCTTGCCCACCCCTTGACGAAGGGGGCGTGCGGTGGCTTCGTGGTTGAGCGGTGGAGTTGGGCTCGCCTCAACAGGGAGTAGGAAACCGGCGAGTTTCCGAACCTCGATAAAAAATCTCTTGTCTCCTTGTCTCATTTGATTGTCGCATTTACATTTGTGCAATTTACATTTCTAGAGACATACTTGAGATCATTTCACCCAAGGATTGCAAAACTTTTGACATAGGAGTGTGATTTACTTTTGTAGTGCCCGTTCCGTCTTGGCGCCTAGCGGGAAAACTAGCTCTTAAAAATCCTATTTGCGAAATCCGTTTCTTTGCTTGTTGTCTAAGTGCCCGTGCCATCTCAGGTCTCAAGTCCCCGATCCATCGTCGAGTTCAATCCCGAATCCAAATCCTTCCCAAATCAAATCCCTCCGCAAAAGTCTATTTTGCCTCCCTAGGGTTCGATGGGCCGAATCCCTCTCGGCCCATCTCCCCCTCCCTCCCCGGCTCGCTCTCTCTCTCTCTCTCTCTCTCTCTCTCCCTCTCCCCCGCTCTGCCCGAGCGCTGCTCGCGCGAGCGCGCGAGCCGCGCCGAGCCCTCCCTCCTGCCCCGCTGCCATTCCCGCCGACGCCGCTCAAATCCCCGCGCCGCCCGTTGCTTCCCGCGCGCGCGCGCCGTGGTGGCCGACCGCCTGGTCGCCGCCGCCGTCAGCCTCTGCCACGCCTGCCGCCCGTGTCGCCGCTCCGCTCCAAGCCGCCTCCGCCGTCACCGCCGTCGTCATCGACTCGGCCCCGCTTCTCCCCGCGCGTGCTTCCAAAGGATGGAGGCAGAGCTCCTCCTCATCGCCCTCTCTCCTTCCTCCGTTTTCCGAAGAGGAAAGGGGCAAGCCCCCTTTCTCCCTTCCTTTTTCCCTTTTCCCTTCCCCGCCGGCGTCATCCTCCCTGTCGCCGTTTTGGCCGCTAGCCGGAGCTTCAGCCCGCTGGCTCGACCGCCTAAAGTCGGTTCCTCCCTCCCAAACCGACATTGCCGCCCTATAAACCCGAGCCCTCCCCAAACCAATCTTCCCCGTTTTCGCCCTCGCCATTGCCGCGCCCTGCCCTGTTCGCCTCCGCCGTTCGTCGCCAAGGCGCCGGGAGAGCCGGTGCGTGCGAAGGACGCGGAAGAGGACTCCGGGCGCGCCCTCTTCTTCCTCTTCCCCGGCCCGAGGCCGGAGAGATCGTTCCCGTGCCGTCGGCCTCCCGTCACCGCGCCCTTCTCCGCACGGTAGTGTCGCCCTCCGTTCTCCCTCCTCGTTCCATCTCCTCCCCTTAGACTCGGGTAGTCGCACGAGTAGCCTCCCCGTAGCTAGCTGGCGCCGCCCCGACCGTTGCCGCCGCCCGCCGTGTGCTCGCCGCCGTCGCCGCCCGAGCTCGGAAGCGCCGCTCATCGCCGGCCTCGCTCGGCGTAGCTCCGCCCAATCCGACGCTAGCAACGGATTCCCGTAGCCGCGTAGATGCTCTCACCGCCGGGAATCGACCCCTCGAGACCTCATCGCCGTTCCCCCCTTCTCCTGCCGCCGGTTGCCGCCGCCGCAATCCGCCGCCGTCGAGCATCCCCCGGCGAATCCGAGCCGTTGGCTCGTCTCCTCTCGTCCCGTGCAACCTCCCGGTGTGCTCGCTTTCGCCTGTATCGCCGTGGTTCGCTCCGCCGCTCGCCGCCGCCGCCCGCCGTCCGTTTCGGCCGTCGTCGTCGTCTACCTCCCGCCGGCCCGCGTGGCAGCCACGTAGGCGCCACGTCGGCCGCGACCGGGTCAAGCAGACCCCGGTCCGCCGCTTCCCTCCGCCCCCCCTCGCGCGCGCGGTCCACCGCGAGCCGTGAGGCTGCGCGTGGGCCCGCCGCACCACGTCCTCCGCGAACCGCGCGCATGCGCCGCGCCCCCTCCCCAAACCCTAGCACGCCCGCGTGCACCTCGCTCACGGTGAGCCGAGCCGCCGACAAGCGGGTCCCACTGGGGACCACGCGAGGATGGACCCGGCCCACCGGCTCTCTCTCTCCCCTCCCCGCCCGCGCACGCCTTGGGCCGCCCTCTTGGGCCGGCCGGCCCATTAAGCTCGGCCGAGCCGCCCCTTTCTCTCGGGCCGCGCCCTAGCCGCCCGAGGGAAGTCTAATTTCCCTCCCTCTTTCTTTTTCTTTTCTTTTCTTTTTTCAAAAAGGGATTTAATAAATCCTTTTCCTTTAGACAAAAATCCAATAATCTTAGAAATTCAATATCTTCCCAACCGTAAGTCCGTTTGACTCCGTTCAACTTCCAAAATTCCTCAAATCTCGAGATCTATCTAATGGCATGCTTAGAGGTCAATAATAGGGCTTTATTTTCGCCGTTTGTTGAGTTGTCCCGTTTCACGTGTAGTTTCGGAGCCCGAAGACCCGCAGTGCGAGGATTTCGAGGATCAAGCTCAAGATCTCGAGCAAGGCAAGCCACCTTTGAACATCTTGAGCCTATATTTGAACTTAATTAATTTGCTTGCAAAATATTATGCATTGATAGGATTGCACTTGATCTATTTGCCCCGTCTGCAAGGCAGACCGGTGGGCCTACCCAACTTGTTGCATCTGATCCTTCCACTGTTAATTGTTATACCATGTTCCCTTGTAACCACCTAGTTGCGCCCCGATATTCGTGCACTCTGTGCGAGTATCGACGGTCGCCTTCAAACTTAAAATCTGAGTAAGTTCTTGGGTAAAACTTGGGTTTTTACAAAAGACTTGGAAAACCCGACACCTGGGTCGGTGCTTGCGAACTAAATGAATTTCCAAAACCGCGGACCGGGGGACGTACCGGGAGTACGGTTTCCCGCTCTTGCAATTAAGGACCGTTTCCTTGGAATTTCATCCGAACATAAGACAAGTACGACCACATGGGTGGAATGGGACACCCCTGGCTGAGTAATTAGCTAATCGGGGGAGCCTTGATGCCAAGAGACATGTGGATTCGCCGGGGTGGTGTCGGGGAGGACCCCTGGGCTTCCTGGCACAGTATGGTCTGGGACCTAATCTGGTGTTGGTCTGGGACCCCTCTCGTTGGCATATGGTGAACCCGTGTCGGTTTTCGAAATGCCTTGTCATGAAAGCCTTAAGGTCTCTAGTCATGGCCGTTCTGCACGGGCTGGATGATCCGGGTTAGTAATGTCGTGTGGGTAAAGTGTACCCCCTCTGCAGAGGTTATTAAACTGTCCGAACAGCCGTGCCCACGGTCATGGGCGGATGTGAGGTGATTCCTAGCGTAGTTTTGTTTGACTACTGCCTTGTGAAATTTTGCTGTTGTGAAATGGGTTTGATGTTTGGAAAATCTGCGGCTGATGGGACCAGCCAGGCTCGGGTGGCCGTTTGAAAGCTATTGGCCGGGTGCCAATCTTGATCAATTCGAAAGACTGATGCATTGCACAAACTCCGACCGGACGAGACGCACTTTCTCATCCGTGTCGTTTGAGAAGCACTCACTTAGTTGTTTCAGGAAAGAGTTCAAATGAAATCAATTGCAAAAACAACAGCCCTTCTTTGAAGCCTGCATTAAACACTTATTTCCCATGGCTTGCTGAGTACTCTCGTACTCACCCTTGCTCCATATAAATAATCCCCCTCCCCCAGTTGCTGAAGAAGATGAAGCGGATCCCGCTGACGAGGAGTTCCTTCAGGAGCAAGCCGGCTACGATGAGTTTTAGGGTTTCGGCCTAGTTCCCAAGTCGCGCCTGTGATGTGTGGTCCCAGTCTTGGCTTCCGCGTTCCTTTTGTAATGCAGTTGTGAGCTCGGGATCTATCCGCAGCCCAACATGACTGTACCCCTATTCTATAATAAAGAGACCTCTGTTGCTGTGATATTCTGTCTTCCTGTTATACCAGCACTGTTTCCTGGGACTGGTATCAACTAACAGGTTAATTTGGAGCGTCGCGGGCTAGTTCCGCTCGGGACTAGTTCGGGGCGTGACAACTTTCCTAGAGATATAATTGAGCCACTATCACCCTAGGTTTGCAAAACATAACTTAGTTGCTTAGTTAGAGTTCACCCTCACCAAGCCTAGCAACTTAGGTTAGTTTTGATTAGGTGTTATTTAGTTTTAAATCGCCTATTCACCCTCCCCTCTAGTCAACATCTTGATCCTACAAGTGGTATCAGAGCTTGGTCTCTCTTGATTGGGCTTCACCGCCTAGAGAGAAGATGTCGAACGAGGTGAACCATGTAGGGAAGGCTCCCATGTTTAATGGCACAAACTATTCCACTTGGAAAATTAAAATGTCTACTCACCTCAAAGCTATGAGCTTCCATATTTGGAGTATTGTGGATGTAGGCTTTGCTATCACCGGCACACCCTTGACGGAGATTGATCACCGCAACCTCCAACTCAATGCCCAAGCCATGAATGCCTTGTTCAACTCTTTGAGCCAAGAGGAGTTCGATAGAGTGAGCAACCTTGAGACCGCATATGAGATTTGGAACAAGTTGGCGGAGATCCATGAGGGTACAAGTGAGTACAAGGATGCCAAGCTTCATTTCCTCAAGATCCAATATGAGATATTCTCCATGTTGCCTCATGAGAGTGTGAATGACATTTATGGGAGGCTCAATGTCATTGTGAATGATCTCAAGGGGCTTGGGGCAAACTACACCGATCTTGAGGTTGCCCAAAAGATGCTTAGGGCTCTACCGGAGAAGTATGAGACCCTTGTCACCATGCTCATCAACTCCGACATGTCAAGAATGACACCCGCAAGCCTCTTGGGGAAGATTAACACCAATGACATGTACAAGTTGAAGAAGAAGGAGATGGAGGAAGCCTTACCTTCCAAGAAGTGCATTGCTCTCCAAGCCGAAGTTGAAGACAAGAGCAAGAGCAAGGTGAATGAAGTCAATGAGGACTTGGAGGAAGAGATTGTCCTTCTTGCTAGAAGGTTCAATGATCTCTTGGGAAGGAGAAAGGAGAGAGGAAGGGGCTCCAACTCCAATAGGAGAAGAAATAGAAGACCCAACAAGACTCTCTCCAACTTGAGGTGCTTTGAGTGTGGTGAGAAGGGACACTTTGCTTCCAAGTGCCCTTCCAAGGATGATGATGGAGACAAGTCATCCAAGAAGAAGAGTGGAGGCTACAAGCTCATGAAGAAGCTCAAGAAGGAAGGGAAGAAGATTGAGGCCTTCATCGGGGAATGGGACTCAAATGAGGAGAGCTCTACCTCATCCGGATCCGAGGAAGAAGGTTGTGATGATGCAAGCTCCAAGAAGAAGAAGATGGCCGTTGTTGCCATCAAGGAGGCTCCATCACTCTTCGCTCCACTTTGTCTCATGGCAAAGGGCCCCTCTAAGGTAACATCTCTTAGTGATAGTGAGAGTGATGATGATTGTGATGATGTTTCCTATGATGAGCTTGTGAGTATGTTTGAGGAGCTCCATGCTTATAGTGAGAAGGAGATTGTCAAGTTCAAGACCCTAAAGAAGGATCATGCTTCTTTGGAGGTCTTGTATGAGGAGCTAATGACTTCTCATGAGAGACTCACCATTTCTCATGAGAAGCTTAAGGAAGCTTATAACAACTTCCTTTCCACTACTCAACATGGAGCTCTCATTGATGTTGGAATATCTTGTGATTTGCTTGATGATAGTGCTACTTGCCATATTGCTCATGTTGCATCATCTAGCATTTCTACCTCTTGTGATGATCTTATGGATATGCCTAGCTCTAACTCTAGCTCTTGCGTTTCTATTTGTGATGCCTCACTTGTTATTGAGAACAATGAGCTTAAGGAGCAAGTGGCTAAGCTCAACAAGAGTTTGGAGAGATGCTTCAAGGGTAAGAACACTCTTGACAAGATTTTGAGTGAGCAACGATGCATCCTTAACAAGGAGGGACTTGGATTCATTCCAAAGAAGGGTAAGAAACCTTCTCACCGTGCCACTCGTTTTGTCAAGAGCAATGGTAAGTATTGCTCCAAGTGTCGTGAGGTTGGGCATTTGGTGAGTGATTGCCCCGATGGTAAGCCTCCTAAGACATGCATGTTTGATTCTCATTATATGCTTAGGAAGGCTTATGATGGTAGCATTGTTGCTAGATATGTGGGTTCCCCTATACTCGGTGGTAAAAAGAATGCCATTTGGGTGCCCAAAGCTTTGGTCTCTAACCTCCAAGGACCCAAACAAGTTTGGGTACCTAAAAGAGCTTGATCTTCTTTTGTAGGTGAACTACCGCACCGGTGGGAGCCATTGGGTGCTTGATAGTGGATGCACTCAACACATGACCGGTGATAGGGCTATGTTCACCACATTTGAAGTAGGAGGGAACGAACAAGAGAAAGTGACATTTGGAGACAATAGCAAAGGAAAGGTAATTGGGTTAGGTAAAATTGCTATCTGCAATGATTTGTCAATTGATAATGTCTCTCTTGTTAAATCTCTAAATTTCAATTTGCTTTCAGTTACTCAAATTTGTGATCTTGGCTTGTCATGTGCTTTCTTCCCACAAGAGGTTATTGTTTCTAGCCTTCTTGACAAGTCTTGTGTGTTCAAAGGTTTTAGATATGGAAATCTTTATTTGGTTGATTTTAATTCTAGTGAAGCAAATTTGAAAACTTGTTTAGTTGCAAAAACTTCATTGGGTTGGCTTTGGCATAGGAGGCTAGCCCATGTTGGCATGAATCAATTAAGCAAACTTTCAAAACATGATCTAGTTGTGGGCTTGAAAGATGTGAAGTTTGAGAAAGATAAGCTTTGTAGTGCTTGTCAAGCCGGCAAGCAAGTTGCATGTTCTCATCCTACTAAGAGTATCATGTCCACATCTAGACCATTGGAGCTCTTGCATATGGATTTGTTTGGCACAACAACCTATAAGAGCATTGGTGGTAATAGTCATTGTCTTGTGATTATTGATGACTATTCTCGCTATACCTGGGTGTTCTTTTTGCATGATAAGTTTATTGTTGCCGAACTTTTCAAAAAGTTTGCAAAAAGGGCCCAAAATGAATTTAATTGCACTCTTGTGAAAATTAGAGGTGACAATGGTTCCGAGTTTAAGAATACCAATATCGAGGACTATTGTGATGATCTTGGTATTAAACACGAACTTTCCGCTACCTACTCACCTCAACAAAATGGTGTAATGGAGATGAAAAATCGTACATTGATTGAGATGGCAAGGACTATGCTTGATGAATATGGTGTTTCCGACTCCTTTTGGGCGGAAGAAACAAGGTGTGGACTTTGGTTGAAAGACCTAGAGACCACAATGTCATAGGGACAAAGTGGGTCTTTAGGAACAAACAAGATGAGAACGGGTTGGTGGTGAGAAACAAGGCAAGATTGGTAGCGCAAGGTTTCACACAAGTTGAAGGTTTGGACTTTGGTGAAACTTTTGCCCCCGTGGGAAGACTTGAGGCTATTCGTATCCTTCTTGCATTTGCATCATGCTTTGATATAAAACTATTTCAAATGAATGTGAAAAGTGCTTTTCTAAATAGTGAAATTGCCGAACTTGTCTTTGTTTAACAACCTCCCGGTTTTGAAGATCCTAAATATCCTAACCATGTTTACAAACTCTCAAAAGCTCTTTATGGTTTAAAACAAGCTCCTAGAGCTTGGTATGAAAGGTTGAGAGATTTTCTTTTGTCAAAGGATTTCAAAATTGGAAAAGTTGACACCACCATTTTCACAAAAATCATTGGTGATGATTTCCGTGTGTCAAATTTATGATGATGACATCATATTCGGTTCTACTAATGAGGTATTTTGCAAGGAATTTGGTGATATGATGTTTAGGGAATTTGAGACGTCCATGATTGGAGAGTTGAGCTTCTTCCTTGGACTTCAAATCAAGCAACTCAAGGATGGGACGTTCGTGAGCCAAACTAAGTACATCAAGGATCTACTCAAGAGATTTGGCTTGGAGGATGCGAAGCCCATCAAGACACCTATGGCAACCAACGGGCATCTCGACCTTGATGAGGGAGGTAAACCGATAGATTTAAAGCTTTATCGTTCCATGATTGGTAGCTTGCTTTACCTTACTGCATCTAGACCGGATATCATGTTTAGTGTTTGCATGTGTGCACGGTTTCAAGCCGCTCCTAAGGAGTGTCACTTAGTGGCCGTGAAAAGGATTCTAAGATATTTAAAGCATTCCTCAACTATTGGCTTGTGGTACCCAAAAGGTGCTGAATTTAAGCTTGTTGGCTATTCCGATTCGGATTATGTCGGTTGCAAAGTGGATAGAAAGAGCACATCCAGTAGTTACCAAATGCTTGGTAGATCCCTTGTGTCATGATCATCCAAGAAACAAAACTCCGTAGCCCTCTCTACCACCGAGGCGGAATATGTTTCGGCGGGTAGTTGTTGTGCCCAATTGCTTTGGATGAAACAAACCTTGTTGGACTATGGCATATCCTTCACCAAAACCCCACTCCTATGTGACAATGATAATGCCATAAAGATAGCCAACAACCCGGTCCAACATTCTAGAACCAAGCATATTGACATTCACCATCACTTTCTAAGAGACCATGTTGCCAAGTGTGACATAGTCATTAGCCACATAAGAACCGTGGACCAACTAGCCGACATCTTTACCAAGCCTCTTGATGAAACCCGCTTTTGCAAGTTGAGGAATGAGTTAAATGTCATAGATTCCTCTAATGTGGCTTAAGATGGTGCACCATGGTTGCTTCCTTTGCATATTGTATATTTGCTCCTATTTGCTCTTATGCTTTGGATTTATTGCCATTTGGTTCTTCATTGCGAAAATGGAGCATATCACATTAAGGGGGAGTTTTGCACTCTTGCATGTGCTCTACTTCCTTTTATATGTAAGCAAATCAACTAGTGGTGCTAGTAGTATTTTCAAAATGCCCAAGTCAACATAAGTCAAAACTTTTGTAAAATCAATGTAATTTGAAAACTATCTCTTGGAAAATGTTTCACAAGGTTCCCTATATGTTTTCCAACTCTCACTTTGCAAGAAAAATGATTTTTGAATGAAAATGCCATTTTGGCCTTCTTTTGAAGAATCTAAGAATCTTGTTTTTGGCCAAAATGAGATTAAACCCCAGAACGAGATTGAGAAGGAATTTGAGAAAAGTTTCAAAACAAAGTTGGTAGTGAAGAAGATTTGAAATGTTTTTGGTATTCAAATCATATTCAAAAACCAAATATTTCAAAAGTTGTTTGAAAATCAAATTCGCCCAAAAACCCCTATAGACCATAAATGGTCACCTCGTAGCACTCAAGTGAGTTTTGTTGCAAATCTTCATAAATTTCAAATATTATGAATGGTTGGCAATATTTCAACTCACACATTTCAAAATTGCTCCAAAAATCAAATTTTTGTTGAATTTTATTGTGTGGGGGTAGCCGAACTGTGCAAGGGCTGTGCACAGTCGGCTGAGGGCCAGGCGGTCTGACCGGCGCTATATGCGCAGTCTGACCGGTCTGGTGGCGGCGGTCTGACCGGCCCCTAGGGCCCAGTCTGACCGGCCGCACCCCGGCGGTCTGACCGGCCGTGTATAGCCGGTCTGACCGGCCGGGGATGGTGGGCTCGGGAATCTTCCCTTTTCTTCTCTCTTCTTCCCCTACCCGACTCCATCTCCTCCCATTCATCCTTCTTCTTCTCCAACTCGAAATTTCTTCTCATCTCTCCTCTCCCAAACCCTAGTCACCTCCCTCCACCAAATCCATCCGGTTCAACCGTCAAAATCACTCCGGTCACACCGTAAGTGATTCTCCTCCGCTTCCTCTCTCTATTCCATGGATTGATTTGAGTTTTTATTGAGTTTGTGATCCATGGCATGGAACCCTAGGTGAAGGAAGAGGTGTTCTTCGATTTGCACCAATAGAGGGTAGTTTCTTGGTGTGATTCAACTCCTTCAACTGGTAAATCACTCTCTCTCTTGTGCATTGCTCTCAAATCGGTCTAATTTAATCTCTAGGGTTAAGGGTAGTTTCCCCCGTTGCTTCAATCTCTATGAAATAGACCTACACCTTGATATTCATGTTCCAATCTTGTGCAACTTTGTCCTAGCAATTTTTAGAATCATTTGTGTGGATTGTGGAAGGATTCGGTTGTGCTACTGTCAGCGGCGGTCTGACCGGCCGTGAGACGCCGGTCTGACCGGCCGATGGCCGTCTGTCTGACCGGTCCATGGCCGTCTGTCTGACCGGCTTTGGCTCTCGGTCTGACCGCCCCTGACAGGCAGCACCCCCATTCCTTCCACTTCACTATGTGGCTTCTAAAATTGTTGCTTATCCATCCTTTGCTCCTTGTTTTCCAGCTATGCCTCCCCGCACTCGCCATGGTCGTCGTGAGCCCACGCCCGATCCCGTCAGTGAGAATGAGGAATCAAGCGGAGATGAGTATGTTCAAAGTGAAGATGAAAATATGGAAAATGTTCAGGGTGATGAGATGGAAGTAAGTGATGATGGTGATGACAATGGGAGTGGCAATGGTGAAGATGATGAGGCAAGTGATGATGGGAGTCCTCTCGATTCCACCATCCAATTTGTGCTTAATTTGAGGAATGCTCAACAACACACTATCCTCCGTCATCATGATCAATTCCGGAGGCCTAACGATTGTAATGATCCAAGATTTCATACACGGTTCCAAAAGTCCGTGTATGAACAAGTGTATGCCAACAAAGCCTTCGCCGAACACAAGTGGATTTCTTGGAGGCACATTGGTGAGACACCGGAGTTTGAAGATTTGCAAGAGATGTTCCGGACCGTTGGGATTGATAGAATTGTCACCATGAAGCAACCTTTTGATGAAGATCTCATCCGGCAATTCTATGCCACCATATGGGTGTCCGGCGATTGTGATGCAATGAAGTGGATGTCGGGGACCCTTCGATGCTCTATCAACCGCCGTGAATTCAAGGAGCTCTTGCACATCCGCTTCAATAACGGGGATGACCTTCATGATGAGCACACCCACAACCCCTTCTCCATTGATCACTTTTCTCAGTTTTATGAAGAAGGGGGAAGGCACACATATGGAAAGGTGGCGGGTTTGAGGGCTCTCCCAAGTGTGATCAACCGTATAGTAAGGGCCACCATCCTCCCAAGATGCGGCAACAATGATGACATACGCGGAGTTGCTTGGCATATCATTGATGCCATTTTGGATGGTCGTCGGTTTGATGTTATCAACCTTATGATGAAGGAGATTGCTATCTCAAAGGGGACTATTGGACAAGGAATCTATTATGCTTCCTACATAATGAGGTTGATTCAAAGCAAGTTGGGACAAATTGGTCACAATTTAAAAGAACATAAGGAGTACAAGCCTCGTCTCCAACTCTCCACTCCTAGAGCTCCTTATGTGCGCCAACCAACTTTTGATCAAGGTGCAAGCTCAAGTGCAGCCCCTCCTCCTCCTCATGGGTATGATCCAAGTGCTTTTTTCCATCCACAATATGCTTACTTTGGAATGCAACCCAACGAGTACTTCAACCCGGTACTTGGGGCTATTAATACCCTAAGTGAAAGCATTCAACACTTGTCTACCGAGCATGAAGCTTTGCATGAGGATGTTCGTGGCTTGCGCACCGATGTTGGTAACTTGAATACTTCGGTGGGAAGATTGCATATTAGGGTGGGTGTCTTGGATTCTCGAGTCCAAACTTTGGAGAGTACCCAAGCATTTGTGTATCATCGTCGTCGTGATGCTCATCATCCTTCCACTTCGGCGCGTCCTCCTTCTCCACCACAAGAATGAAGACCTTTTTGGTACTTGATGCCAAAAGGGGGAGAAAAGTGTGTTTCTATGTCTTGTGGGTTGGGACTAGTGGTAGTGAGGTTAGTCACCTCATATCTAATAGGTTAAGGAGGTTTGGGCTATATTATATATGGGTATGGGCTATTACTCTATATTGTGTGTTCCTTTTCGTTTTGTTGATCTCTATGTTATTTGGACCCTTCGTGGTCTTGTAATAGCCTATATTTATTTGTGAGCCCTTTATGTGGTCTTAATGTGAACTTGTGCTATGATGGATGGTTGGTGTGACATTGATATACTTGTGACCATCTTATGCATTCGGTTGATTCATATGTGAAGTTCACATTATAATTTGTCTATGTGTTGTGCTATGTTGATTTGTGAAATTTAATTGTGCATTGGCTCCATATTTGCTATTTGTGATTGTTATGCATATGTTTAGGGGGAGCTTTTGCTTGTCAATGCAATATATGTCCATGTGCTCTATGTTTGATTATATATATTTGTGGTGTTTGTCATCAATTACCAAAAAGGGGGAGATTGAAGCATCTAGGCCTCCGGTGTTAATTTTGGTAATTAATGACAAGCGCTAATTGTGGACTAACCATTGTCTTTGAGCTATACATTTTAAGTTAGGTCCACATCATATGTGCGCATGGATGATTATCGATGGATTAAAATTGACGGCGCAAAGCAAAGGGAAAGAAGACGGTAAAACTAGCGCTTTAATTTAGAATTGATCGAGGTGTAGGGCGATCAAATTTGCTAGTTTATTTTTAGTTTCACCGTACTATTAAGAAGGGTAATGACCTAGCAAAGAGATGATTTTAATTGCCACATTAGGTCATTATGCATTTAGACTTGTGCTCACATTTCACACACACACTTCACTGGGTTCGGCCTGACCAGGGGCAGTCAGACCGGCCACATAGTGGCGGTCTGACCGGCGTGCCCTGGCCGGTCTGACCGGCCGCAAGAAGGCGGTCTGACCGACGCATAAGGCCGGTCTGACCGGCGGCACATGCGCGGTCAGACCGGCCCCCTGGAGGCCGGGATGGTGCTGCTCGGGATGGCCGATACAGAGCCGACGGAGCCGTATTCGGTCAGACCGAGCCGATGGCGGTCTGACCGGCCACCCCATGTCGGTCTGACTGACCAGGCCGATGGGGCCCTCTGACAGGGCTACAACGGCTAGTTTTCTAGCCGTTGCAGAGTAGCACAGTCTGACCGGCCACATACCTCCGGTCAGACCGGTAGAGCACAGAGTTGGGGGATTTCGCTCCCAACGGCTAGTTTTGGTGGGTGGGAGTATAAATAATCCCCCACCAGCAGCAAGGGGGCTCTCTTGGCACCTAATTCAATTGCATACACCCCTTGCACTTCTCTCACACTCACTTGAGCTTTGTGTTCATCCATCTAGTGTGTTAGAGGGTTGTTTAGCCAAAAGTCAAATGCATTTGCTTCCATTGTATAGCTAGTGTTGCACTTGATCATCTCCACGCCGGGTCATTGCTTGTTACTCTTGGAGGTTGCCGCCTCCTAGACGGCTTGTGGAGGAGTTGCCCGGTGACCTTTCCGAGAAGATTGTGGAGGAGGCCTGGCGCCGGTTTGTGAGTGGTTTGGGTTCACCACCTTCGGAGTGAAGGAAGAACTACCCTAGTGATCGAGGCTTGGGTAGTCCTCTCCGTGGGCCGGCTCCCGCCTTGCCCATCCCTTGACGAAGGGGGCGTGCGGTGGCTTCGTGGTTGAGCGGTGGAGTTGGGCTTGCCTCAACGGGGAGTAGGAAACCGGCGAGTTTCCGAACCTCAGTGAAAAATCTCTTGTCTCCTTGTCTCATTTGATTGTCGTATTTACATTTGTGCAATTTACATTTCTAGAGACATACTTGAGATCATTTCACTCTAGGATTGCAAAACTTTGACATAGGAGTGTGATTTACTTTCCTAGAGATATAATTGAGCCACTATCACCCTAGGTTTGCAAAACATAACTTAGTTGTTTAGTTAGAGTTTACCCTCACCAAGCCTAGCAACTTAGGTTAGTTTTGATTAGGTGTTATTTAGTTTTAAATCGCCTATTCACCCCCCTCTAGTCGACATCTCGATTCTACAGGTGGTAGTAATTAAGATAGAAAATTAAGCGATGCATGCAACCCAATTATCATGGGAGTACCTCTCAAAAAAAAATCATGGGAGTTAATTGGTTTGGGGCCGGCCTCCTCGCTGGGCTAGACTCACTTGATAGGTTGTGGTCTGCAGACCGAAACTACATCTAGACTAATCACAGCCTTGAAAATAAAATCTAACGGGGGTAAACAATTCTGGTGATGTGGATGCACCACAAAGTAGAAAAATGGTATTAATTATAGTTAGCGGGGATCAACTTTAAAGGAATATAGGATAAATGGATGGAGCACCATAAAACATTATTGGTTGTGTAGACTTGACGGTGCCACTGGCTCTGTCACTACCATGACTTATTGAATCCTACTACCTAGGTTTTTATATTTTGGGACAGAGATAGTATAAAGCAGATAAAACCTTAGAATTGCTCAAAACAATAATATGGATGTCTCACACAAAAATACGAAAAAACAACATTCCAATTGATTAATCTATGGCTGATAACCTATAGATAAATAAAAGAAGAGACAACAATAATTTATAGGTACAATTTTTATATATGTATTATTTATGATTGAAACCAATGTTGAAAATAGACTACGAGAAACTCCCTTTCCTCTCCTCGTCCACCCAAAATTAACTTTAAAATCAAGTTTAACATTAAAACTTAGTTGTGGTTGATAAACATGGTTAAATGATGTTACGACGAGAGAGGAAGATTATACGTTTCAAAAGTTTTTTTTCATAAAATATTAAGTTATACCTAATGCCAGATTTCTTCAAAATATGAAGAGTTTTCTTTTCTATTCTATAAAAATCTCTTTAAAACAATATATACTACAGACAAACAAATGACTTAGTTATTTTTTTTAATTGATTTTGTAATATTTTTTTTTCCTCCAAAACCCTTCTAATCGCATTTCACTATAGAATCGAACTCAGGCGGAAGTCCTGGAGGGCGGAGAAAATCCTGAGCATCACAAGTCGCGACCTCACAGGGAGGGGCGGCGGCGCTCGCCGTGAGGCGCGGGAGGGGGCGCGCTCGCGGTGGTCCACGGTGAAGTGCGGCTTGCTCGCCGTGGGGAGTGCGGTGAAGAGTGGCTCCTCCTCATCTAGCAGTCTCTGCTCCAGTCGTCTGGTTCCCCCGCCAGCCGCCACTCGCGCATTTCGTCGAACGCCTTCGCCTCCATCCCCTCCCACCAATCAATCCACGTGCTCCAGAACCCTAACCCTCGTGGGGGCGACGGGGGAGAGGTTGGCATCTGGCGATGGCGTGTTGCTGCCTCCGTGCCAGCACGGCGCCCCGCTTCCTCCTCTTCCGCGCCGCCGCGCGGCGAGCCCCATTGCCGGTCGCGGTTTCCAGGAAGGTACATGCTATAGCGCCCCCTTCTCTTCCTTCTGATCCCTTTTCCTTGGGGAGTGCACGAATCGAAAACAATCAGCATATTAGCTAGACGCAATGAGGTTTGGGCAGCGCACAGCCATTCCACCAATGCTTCAATGACATTGCCAATGTTTGTTGTTCATCGGGCCACTGTTGTAATGTTATGCTGCAAATTAGACTATCCAAACATTTTTTTTCTCTTATTATAGATGATAGTTATTCAAGGGTTATATACGGTCACACTGTCATTCAATCCAATGATTTGAATGTAAGATAATTAATGTTACTGAAATTTTCTATGTAATATCAGGGTTTCTCGGAACAGTCCGTATTGCCAATCACAGACATGATCGAGAATTTTCAAGGACCATCCATGGAGAACACTCCACGAATTCCATTATATGATGATAGCTTGCCCTCAAGCTTGTTGACAACTTCTCCGAATCCTAGTGATAGTGTAGCTCATGCTGACCCTTCAAAGAGTAGAATAATGCTTGTTGATGGAACCTCAGTAATGTACAGATCCTACTACAAGATATTGGGTAAATGTTTCCTGATTCTCTTTGTTACATCTGTATTGGTATATTATGTTTGGCTTCTCCTCCTTATCAAGGTAAATGCATGTTTAGAAAATAAGTGTTTTGATATTTATGTTTAAACTAAATTCCACTGGCATGATTAATACATGGGAACTGAACATTTTTATTCTTCCTATAATGTGAAGGTACAACAGAATGTTGCAATATGTCCTAGATACACACAGACACATATGCACAAAGGGCAAAAGAAGTTGTACATGTGCCCACACTTGATGTTTTATTTCATGACATGAAAACATTTTCTCAATTTATTCTCATAATTTGGGCATGATCTTTTGATAAAAAAAATATGGGCATGGTTTTTTGTGGTTTAACTTCTCTGCTGCTTTCCTACCCTGAGAACACCCATCCATTATCTCAGTATATATCTGTCTTGTTGAACTGTGCTATGCTGTCATAGCATCTTATAAGCAGCAGAAAGTTTCATTATTGGTTTCCGGTAGTATGTTCCTTTCTAATTCCTTTAGGATAATCATGTCAAAGGCACTCAAACAAAATCATGTTTTGCAAAACTACCATAGTATTTTTCTGCACAAAACTGGTTCAGCTGCTCACATTAAAGAGCACTAAAATCCAGGGTTAATTTGGAGTTAGGTGCCCAATTGCATTAATTGTTGGATTCAACAGCTTTATTTTTTTTCCTCATGTATGCAGCACAGCTGCAGCATGGTCAATTGGAGCATGCTGATGGAAATGGAGACTGGGTTTTAACTATATTTAAAGCTCTGTCACTGGTAAGTATATTTTTTTATAGATTTTTTTGTGGCATACTTGTTAATAAGCTTAAATTTATTCATAGTTCGTTTTCCGGGTCCCTTTAATGATAGTCCTTTTTTTTGGTTGCTTCACCTAATGTTCGTCTGAAACGCATCTTCTAGGCTTCTAGCACAATGGTCTTCATCTGTGTTTCTAGTTAAGGTTGACTATGGTACATGTGTTTGTATTTTGTTCTCATTACAAATCTATCATCGTACAAGTAGGAAGTGCAACATTGTTGAAGTGGAGAAATATTAAGCAACGTCTTTTGTAGATAAGCAAGGTTTTCAAACTGCTATGTTGCAAAACGTGGATTGGGTAGTGAAATTTTGACACACATGCTGTCTTTAAGTGGCATTGTTTAATGAACCAGCATGAGATAAGACTTACTTGCGATGAATAAGTGTGATGACAGAAGATACACTTTTTTCTTTAGTATGCTTGAGATGAACTGTTGGTATTTGGAGTTGTTGGAAACTGATGATTTACTAAAAACATCGCCTGTTTGAAAAAAAAAGGAGTATATGTTAGCCTCATAAGTTTATCCCCGGTTGACATCTGTCCTTTGTGGATCGTTATAGATTTTTATCATGTGGCGGTGTTACAATTCAACATGTTAACCTTCTGCCTCTACACAGAATCTTCTTTTCTCGTTGTAATATTTTATGGCATGCGTTCCTTTGTTGTGATTCCACTTGATTTTGTTTATAACATGTGTGATCCCTATTATAACTACATTGCTTTTTATATCTCCAGGTTCTAGATATGCTGGAGTTCATTCCATCTCATGCAGCGGTATGCTCATCTTTTTTGTAGCCTAAAATGATATGGTCTTGTTCATATCTGTCATTTTCTCATGGAACTTTTGTTAAAATAAAGTGTTTTAGAACATTGTTGGATGAATCATAGAGAATTTTTAAAACCCTTATATATAACTAAGATCACAGACACCCCTTGCAATTCCAATCATATTTCTTGCTAACAAAATGTGAAAGTTTCATGTCTATCCTTAGGAACTGGGGAGCATTAACACATGGTGCTAAACCATGGTAATGAGAAGTGCATATAAGCAACTTAAATTGTATGTTTAGCCCATAATTAAGGATTCAAGGGCCAATGCGCCAAAGGAGTATTTATTTTACCATTATACTGGAACATAATACTTAATATTTCCAGAATATTTAGAGGTTACTGGCTTACTGCTAGGAAACCAATAACCAGGTGCAGTGTAAGCATCATTTGTAGAAACCACAGTTTGTTTCTGTATGTGGTTTTATGTTTTATGCCTCTTAGCATTCCTTTTCCTTATGGTACTTTGAACACATATGCAGGTGGTGTTTGACCATGATGGTGAGCTTCTTCAATTGGATAATTCTCATATTCACTGAGTAAACTTTCACTTTATTATTTAAGTATTTTGCTGTGATTGTTTGTTGATTGCTCTCTGCAGCAAACATTTGGTACATTTTTCTCTGTAAGCTTTGAGCATACGTAGCATGAGATCTTGTCCTGTCTGCAACTTGTTAAATGGCAACGGATGGTGGCAGTGGTCAGCAGTGCCTGTAATGGGAGGTCTAGCCTCCTGGAAACAGAGCTCAAGGAATCTTGAGTCTCTGTCACCTCTTCATATAATGTCAAATCTGTCCTTAAATCCTGGCTTAAAACATACATGCTCTTGAAGAATTTCTTGTGTATGTAACTCATATCAAGACAGAGTAGTAGCTGAGAAATAATATGAATCAGGAAAGAAACAAAAATTCTCCATCTGTCTTTTTAAGAAATGCAATATATTAAGACAAAACCTTCCTCTTTCCTGCTCATATATCCCATTCTCTGATTTGTTCCTTTAATTGCTGATTGGAACAACTGGCTTTTTCCTCACTTTCTTTTCTTACTAATCCTTGTTGAAGTGTACTATGATTTCCCTTTTTTTTTCTGCACAAAGGATAGTATTTGTAGATTTTGATATGACAACAAATAAATGTTATTGGCCTCCCATGTGATTTTATCTAATATAGTTCAATTCAAGATGCATGGCTTAAGTTTAAATCCATATAAATGTTTCTGTGGAGGGATTCTACTTGTTTGGATCTACATCCCCTGATTTATTAGATCATAAGAAAAATCCCGGCATCTTTACTACGAAATTTGAAATGATACATTTCCTTAAAATTCTTAGAGTAACAAATAAGTGGCCAAACTTTTCTTTTCAGGAGTCCCTTATGGTCATTATACTGCCATGCCATCCAAAGAATGTCACATGGCAAAAGGTAAGAGTGATATACTGAAGTAACTTGATAGGATCATGGGATTCATGGGAGAATGTAACCGTTGGATTCATCTAAGATTTTAGGCATAACCACATCTTTATGTGATGGATGTCCTGGATTTATGTCGCACTTTATGTTAGTCCATTACTTAGCCAAGTATCAAAGCAGTAGGAGTGATTTAACATGACCTTCCAAATGCCTGCCTTTCATTTCTTTTATGACTTTTAGAGAGATACTGCTTATTTCTGATCCTATTTCAAATCATCCTTTTCTTTTCCCCTAGTAGAATAATACGATAATATTTCATTTTATATTTGGGAATGATAGTTTAATACTATATATGGTTTTTACACTTGTGTACCCTGGCTCATCTGTATTTGCTTTGGGGCTTCTGGAGACTGGACTTGTTTCTAGCCTGCTGGGCTGGAACAATCCATCTTACTTATTTCCCATTTTACTTTCTTTTTCTATTACTCTTATATAGTTGTACACTGAAGAACAATTAAAATTTCAATTGGAAGTAATGTCTTGCAATGTTTTCAATCCTATAAAAGCATGAAACTGTCTTTTTTTTTTCAGGAATGACTTTTCGTCACATGTTATACCCTTCCTACAAGAGCAACCGCATCCCGACACCAGACACCATTGTCCAGGGCATGCAATACTTGAAGGCATCTATTAAAGCGATGTCAATCAAAGTGATTGAGGTAAAAGATATATTAGCAAGTGTATGATTGGCATTATATTCTTTATTATATATTTTCATTTGAGTTCTTAAATGATGGTTGTAGGTTCCTGGTGTCGAAGCTGATGATGTTATTGGCACACTAGCTGTCAGCAGTGTATCTGCAGGCTACAAGGTAATAAAACTTTCTACTGTGATTATTTGTGAACATTTTATTCATGAATTGTTCTTCAATATTCTCAATGGATATTTCATAAGTATCTCTCTTCATGAATCGTTCTCCAGTGCCGTCTTTAATCTTTCACATCATTTACAAAAGTTAGTACTTATAAACTGCTGAGGTGTTATAGATTCACTGAAACTGTTTTTATTTGTTTTGAAATGATTGAAATTTTGTAAAAGTTGATTCATAACTAACTTTTCCAATTGCACATGACAAAACTGAATGTCTGGAATTAAGTCATAGGTATGTTGAATTTTGTAACAAAAATGCAAGTAATACAGTGTAACTAAAATGTGATGCCGTTGCAGTGTGTTGGATATGATATCTTATTGTGTACTCTGGTCCTTATTTGAAGGTACGGATTGTCTCCCCTGATAAAGACTTCTTCCAAATTCTTTCACCTTCTTTACGTTTGCTGAGGATTGCTCCTCGTGGTTCTGGGTAAGTGTACTTGGTTTTTTTTGCCTTTCTTGCATGCTTACTGGAATACTCTAATAGCTAATCGTTTTTATTTGGACATGGAGGATGGTTTCATTTGGAGTTGAAGACTTTGTCAAGAGATATGGAGCACTGAAACCATCACAGTTTGTTGACGTTGTTGCGCTTTCTGGAGATAAAGCCGACAATATACCAGGTACCCTTTATTTCTATTGTGCCTTATGCTACACATCTGTTCTGACATCCATTCTTCTTTCAGACTAATTTTTGTTGGTAGCTATGAAACCTATGAGAGAAAGGATACTAAACTTTGGTCTGCATTGGGTTGTATTTATTTATTTATTTCTCGCAATAAATTCTTGTGCTTGGCTACCTTTGTTTTTCTTGTCCAATATCTTTCATTTCAGCTCTAAAACAGAAAAATGGACCACAGTTGCACACGATTTTGATGTGTCAAAGTATTTTTAAGTTGATAATGTGATAGAAAATAAAGTTCATACACTGTATATAATGTGCTTGCCGAAGAAAATGGTGGTTGCATGATAGAATGTCTGAAAATTATTTCATGTTATGATATATGTTTGTACGTTACCAACACTTCACCAGTGCAATGCAGATTCGTAAGCTAATTTTCTATATATGGTAGTCTATCGACCAAGTTGTTTATGATGTGACCGGAACCATGTTCTTTTTCAGGAGTTGAAGGGATTGGAGATATTAATGCGGTAAAACTGATAACTAAGTTTGGTATGTTCTTCTCTTTAAAGTTTTTTTTAGATTGTCGCCTTGGTGCGAACCACTCGAGCTAAACACATTCTGTTCTAATAAAGGACTGCTTGTATACACTCAAACTACTCAAGATTGAAAAGTTCATGATTTCCCTGTGATCAATCTACCTGTTTAGTCTTGGTTATTAAGTTCTACTCCCCTAAAAAATATAAGTAGTTTTTAGCTTTCTCAAGTCTTTCCTAAATGTAAGTCATCCTAAACTTCTAGCCACCTTTTACTCCTCCCTTTCTTCCGTGAATAATTCACATTATTCAATGTGGTATAAGTGAAGGGTAACAAGGTCGTTTGATGTACTTTATTATCCCTGTACATAAATCTAGAATAACTTATATTTGGAATCCAAGTATTCTATGTTTTGAGTTAGGAAATAGTGGGCATATTAGCTGTCCTGATAATCCTGCAATTCTCCAAAAGTTATAACTTTGTCATTTTATTGGTACTCACATAGGTTCCTTGGAGAATCTGTTGAAATCTGTGGATGAAGTTGAGGAAGAACGAATTAAACAGGTATCATTCTTAATATTATACATTAGATGAGATATCCCCTCTTCGCATTTATCAGCATGCACTTATGCACAGAAATGCCAAGATACAGAAACTGGGTTGCATGACGCTTTTGTTTCACTAAACAGCGCAATACAATGACCCCATTAAATGGCATTGATATTTTACCCTTTAGTATAATATGATATCTTCTTGAATGTTGATTGCACATACTCTCTTGTCAAATATATCATTTTTTATCTTATGACTTCTCAAATGGTTGAGCAAATCATATTTGGTGTGGTCCTTTACAGGCTTTGATATCTCAATCTGAACAAGCAATGCTTTGCAAAAGCCTGGTAATCTTTTTTTGATGTTGCTCAAAAGTCCTTTCTATTGTCTTGATGAATCATGAAATGCCATCATCTTCCATATTATATTGTGAGATTCTATCTCAACCAGACTCTTCTCATTGAATTTACACTTCTTGTAGGCCACATTACGTTCTGACCTTCCATCCTATATGGTTCCTTTTAAGACATCGGATATTGTGTTTCAGAAGCCAAAGGTAGCAATTGTAGCATCATATATTTATGAAAACAACTAAACCATTACTAAAGTTTGTCCCTCTGATTCCTGCTTACACTGTTATTCTTGCCCGCAATGCTTCTTCAGGATGATGGAGCCAAATTCATAAAACTCTTGCGAGCTTTGGAAGCATATGCAGAAGGCTCGTCAGCAGACCTAATCATAAGAAGAGCCGCCTATCTTTGGAACAAACTTAACTCATGACTATGCTGATGTTTCCAGCAGTGACAACATACGAACTTTTCAAGCACAAAAGTTCCACCTGAGAAGATAGGTGCCTTGGTGCCATGTTTCTGTCAAATTTGGTGCGAGCGGCTCGCTGTGCTTTCTGGCACAAAAGGTGGACGGTGCATGTTTAGACAGGCTGTGCATACATGAAACTGATAATTAGTTAGTTTTGTAGATAAAAGCACGTCATGGCTCATGCAATCTACAGAACATGATATTTTTTGCACTCTAATGAATGGTGGCTGCTGGCTGGCAGGTGGAAGAATGGCAAGTAGGTACCTGAAAGCTTAATCATTCGATTATGTGCAACTTCGTAGAAATATTATCTAGTGACATGTCACTATTCATATGCACAATGATACCAAGTTGGTTACAAAAGTATGTGGAGTACGTGTCTTTTCCTCTTAGCAGGTGACGGGTACCTAGTACGTACTCCCTCCATCCTAAAAAAAAAAAAAGGCAAACCCTAAATTTTCGTGTTCAACTTTGACTATCCGTCTCATATGAAATTTTTTTATAATTCGTAATTTCATTGTTGTTAGATGATAAAACATGATTAATATTTTATGCGTGACTTGTCTTTTTAATTTTTTTTCATAATTTTTTCAAATAAGACGGAGGGTCAAACGTTAGACACGAAAATCAGGGTTTGTCTTTTTTTGGGAGGGAGGGAGTGTACCTACGCAGCCATCTACTTGCGGACTAAAGTCACCAGGCAAAGCAATACTCCAAGCCAAACAAGCCGGCGCACGGCGGCGTCAGCTCGCCGCGAAACCGCGCCTGCGGGGATGTAGCACGAGCTGGTCTGCGGCACCTGCTGCCCCTGCGTCGTCCCCGGCACGCCGGCCGCCGTCACACAGTACCCCGTCGGCGTCATCCCTCTGCTCGGCTGCGGCGTGTTCTGCAAAAACCAAAAAAAGACATGGAGATCAGATCAGGGACGTCCATTCCATTCGATCCAAAGAATCGGTAGGCAACGAGCATCGATGAAACCTGCACCGTAACTGGAGTAACGGTGGCCGGAGCCGCCGTGCCGGGAGCGGCGGCGAGCCCGATGTCGTAGTTCGCCGTGAGGTCAGTCCGGTAGAGGCCGAACGACCGCTCGGACTCCGGCCCACCCTTGAGGTCCTCGTCGTAGAGCGCGAAGAGGTACGTGTCCACCGATTTGCCTGGCGTCCGCGGCGTGCCGACCTGCGACTTGAGGTGCGCGACGAGGTTGCCGTTGTACGCCCTGGCGTTGTCCACCGTGGCGCCGCCCTCGTCGGCGTCGCCCTTGTACGGCCACCCGGTCTCGGCGATGACGATGTCCACGCCGCTGTACCCCTTGGCGTCCAGCGCCGCGCGGATGGCGTCCAGCTGCGCGTCGAACATGTTGGTGTAGGTGAGCCCTGACCCGGCGTCGACGCGCCCCGGGTTCGGCTGGAACAGGCAGAACGCCAGCGTCTCCGGCCGCGTGTCGGAGGCGTAGGCGAAGTACGGGTACGGGTTGATCATGAACGGCGCGCCGTTCTGCTTCAGGAAGTCCAGCACCGGGTCCAGGCTCCCGGCGAGGTCGGCGTGGAACGCGCCCGACGACGGCGGGTCCGACGACGAGAGCACCGCCATGGAATGCACGGTCGAGATCTGCTAGTCAACCGCAAACTCGTTCAAGAAACCACCGCGATGCGTACGTAGAGATGCTGTGATGAGATACGTGCCTTGGTGGTTGAGCCGGCGGGGAGCGCGGCGAGGAGGTTCTGCATGGCGGGGAGGAGCTGCGGCGCGAGGGTGGGATCGCCGGAGTTGAGCAGCTCGTTGCCGACGGAGATGGCGGAGACGGGCACCGTGGTCGGGATGTTCGCGGCAGCCCAGGCCGACGCTGCCGCCGGGGAGGACGCGAGGTTGGGGACGTCGCCGTTCGGGACGCCGAGGAGGATGGAGATGTTGGAGCCCGCGAGCGCGGCGACGAGGTCCGGCTGGGGCTCGTAGAGGCGGACCTTGCCGATGGACGTCGACTTCAGCAGGTTGGCCGTCGACGCCGGCGGCGGGAGGTTGTCGGCTATCGTCCCATAGTTCACTCCGATGAACGACTGCGACGCTGCAAATATCAATCAAACTCGCATGAGAAATCCAAGTTTACAAAATTTCAGCAAAATTCATTTCACATACAAATTCGCATGGCCAACGCTGTCGCAAACTTCGTACGCGCAGCATCTGCTAATAATTACTTAATTGTCACGTTAAGCATATGGCAGTGGTGAGAGCACATGCAAACGTACTACCTCCAGAGCAGTAGTTGGATAGCAACAGGACGAGCTGCGTTGTACAGCTTTGGCCTCTTTGGGGCAGCCATTATCTGTCAAATGCTGCCGGGCGTGAAGCGTGATCATTGTTCCTCTTTGTTTGGCCAATGGCGAGAGCTGTTGCCTGTTGGTCAAGTTCGAATTATTCTCCCCCAAAATAAAGCCTCCAACTATTCTAGCGGCCGTTAGGTGATGGATCTTGCGCCCACGAGTGTTGGCATAGGATATTTGATTTGGTATTTGCTAGATTCCTTGACCAACCCTTTTGGTGTACTCAATGCGAATCGTTGGTAAAAGTCACCTCACCAGGCCAATGTAAATTGAGCATGGTTCATATGCAGCTAGCGCAGATTACAGTTCATGCCAAGTTGCTCTGTTCTTTTTTTCTTTTTCAAAAAAAAGGAAGAGTCAACTTCGGGTCTCTGCAATGTTTAGCTACAAAGTCAACAGCCATAGCACAACGGCTTCTTACCATTTCTACCGTTTGAGAATAAAGCGTTGAAAAAGTCTGATTAATCCTATAAAGTATGGAACAACCGGGTAAATTATCTCCCAAAAGTATGAAATTGGTTCAAATAACCTGTAGAGTGGTTTTGTCCACCGGGACCACGACGAACACACAGTGACATGAGGATGTAATTGATTAAATGCATTTTTACTCCTAACTATAGCGGCTTAGGAAAGAAGTAACGTGATCGGAGAAAGTTAGTGATTGAACTATTCGGCTGAAATTGGTTAACGTGTCTGTCATGCAAACAATACCACTCGGTCGCATCACCGCCTAAAAGAACACTTACAAACCATCCTCACATGTTTCTTTAGAAAATAAAAAAAACTTCCAAACAACTTTGATATGTTGTTTTTTTCGAACACGGTATAAACGTAAATGTTCATACACATGCGTACACTTATCTCTATAAACATATATATATATATACACATATATATATACACACACATATATATACATATATATATATATATACATATATATATATATATATACATATATATATAAACACACACACACACGCCCCTAATATCATATCTCTTTAACTAGCTTAAAAGTACCTCCCAGAAACTATAGAATACATTATGTGGAACGCTTTTCGTACTTTAGGGGCACAATAACCGATTTCATACGTTATGTAGACTGATAAGTGCTTTAGGTATTAAATAAAGAGTTTTCTCTAACAAACAATATATGGTGTTCTGTATAATTAACCGTCGCTTTTGAATGCAATCCCAAAATAATTCCTCTCTTTATCTAGGCGTTGGGAATATGATCAGGAGTCGTGGCAGAGAAAC